>NC_070593.1:13879877-14234044 GCF_027409825.1 Scomber japonicus | reverse complement strand
TTGACTAAAGCTGAAACAAACTGCTACATTATTAATCAAACTGCTCATTATTTTCTTAATTTATCAATGAATTGTTTGGCTGGAACAAGGTAATGTTTGGTTGTTTTTTTTAATATAATTGCAATTGGCCTTTTTTTTTGGTTACCTAAATTATGAATTGAAATGATCTGGTGATCAACTAATTGACTATGTGATCAGCTCTGTTTTCGATATCACCCAATTTAACACCCTGAACACATTGAAAAGAGCTGTGAATTTTAGAATATAAAAAATATATTTTACCCTGCAAACATAACTGGAAAAGACATTGATTTAACAGTTAAAAGCCATTTTGAAACTGGCTTCATTTCACCATCAAAATGTTGCCAGCAAGATGGGATTCTAATCAAAAATCAGCACAACCATGTTCTGCAATCTCCTCAAACTCAAATTTTCTTCAATAATAGCCATCCACTTTGAACTGGCAGCGCTATAATGTAATGGTCTATCACACAGTTTTGGTGCTGAACACGTGCTGTTCCCCCATCATTATGGAGTGTGAAGCAGATGTACTGTATCCTGTCTCAGTACCCAGCACCAGCAGCATATGAAGAATAATACAGTCGACAGCGAGCCTCCAGTATCTAAATCCAGTTTAAAATCTCATTAGCTGAAAAGCATTTGATCAGTTAACAAGCTGGCTTCTATATACATATTTAAGATAACATTTTATAATGTCTTGACCATATAAAAGATACTGATATGTTTTGTTAAGTGAGGGTGATTAGCATAATTACCTGAAAACGTCATTGATAACAGGCCTCACTACCTCAGTGAAATAAAAAGCTGTTCGTTCCTCATTCTTACAATATTTTACAGATGCTGGTTCACCAAGTAAGGACGGAGCTCGCTTTTACATTTAATTTTTGTCAATTCTAAAGGATCAGAAAACAGTACGATGCAGTTGCTTACTTTATTATGAATGAAAAATCATACCTGTTTATGCAACTTAACTGGATTACTCTCTAATTCCATATTAACTTGCTATTGTGCTCACTCGTGTATAGTGTGAAAGTTGTATTAGTCTGTTTATGTTGTTTGTATTTATAGTTGTTACAAGGTCTCTCTTGCAATGAGACTTTTTAACTTGTTAAATAATGCAAAGTCTTCTCTTTCATTTGTGTGTTTGAACTTGGTCGGTTCAGTCACTTAGAAATAACATCAACAATATTAGTGATAAAACTAATTAGGTTAAATATGTTATTAAATTACATGGGCAAAAACTCTAACTTTTATACTGTATTGTTGATACACTTTTATTTCAATATGCTTTATCTAATTTTTTTAATTAAGTATATTGGTTCTGGCACTTGTTATACAAGCAGAAGTGATGCTTAATGCCAGTGCATGAAATACATTAGAAATGTAAGCTTAACAGTTAGTGGTGATATCTGCTGAGGACAAGCATGTCAGAGGTCAACAGGAACAAAAGATGTCAGTTGCAACCAGCCAGTTGCAACAGTGATGTGGCTGTGCATTCGATTGTGATCGAAACACTTTGTGATGGAAAGACCGCTACACACAGCATGTACACACAAATAGAAATGTATGCAGATGCACACATTCACACACATCATCACACACCCTGCTGACACCTCAGTGTGGCCACATTCTCACCTCAAACCTTTCCATTCACTTGACTGTCAGGCCAGTGTTTCCACCAGCGGATGTTTTTTGAGGCCACTCTTTCTTTGAAAAGATGCTTAGGGCCTCAGTAAGGCAGGAGAAATCTACTTCAGCTATTTTAGACTGAGTCTTCTGTTGGATATCTGAAGATCTATAGCTTTCAAGCTGAAAAAACAACCTCTTTTTTGTTCTAAGCTAGTTTTCTGTTTGATTATGACATAAGGGCAACATTTGTATCTTATTTTATTCAGCATCTCTAGAAATCAAGACCATATTGTTTATATATGTGATACAAGTAATGGTTATTGAAATACCTGCATCAGCATTAAGCAACAATGCAGGGTCTAACCAGTTAGAACAATGCAAGTTCCTTTTTCCTTATGTGAAAGTAAGACAATGAATATATATACACACACACACACACACACACACATACACACAAACACACACACACACACACACACACACACACACACACACACACACACACACACACACACACACACACACACACACACGCTCCAACAGGAAGAAGGAAGAGTGTGGGTGTTTGGGAGCAGCTGCATGGAGAAGCATCAGACCCAGCTTCCTCCTGGTGCAGCCAGCACCATCTCTCCTCCCTTCTCTTTTTTTCACTCCCTCCATCTACTTATTTCCTTCATGACAATTTCCTTTTTATTTTGCTCTCTCTCTCTCTATCATAGACAGAAATATTAAGCCAAAAACAGATGCCACCATCTTTGTCATGATTTTTTATCAGGCTCTCATCCTTGGCACAAATTATGGGTTGTTGCAAGCATTCTGAAAACGTGGTTGGTGCATGTTGCAATGCAAACTGTGTGTCCTGTTTCTGTCCTCTTTTGTCAGAATGGTGACACATAAGTACATCACCACCTGAAAGCCAAACTGTTTCACAACGCTTTCCTGTTTTGTGTTCTAATCGAAGGTTTTTTGGGGTAGCGTTACAACTTGACTCCACTCTCACACCTGTGCGAGGTGTGGCTTGGATGACTCAAGGCACAGATGGACAGAACAGATTAAACCAGAAAATGAGCAAGAGAGAGATTTGTTTTGGAAATTTAACTGTGACATATGCTCAATGCTGATGGCAGATGCCTCAGCTGTGAAATGTAAATCTTTGATTATTGTGCAATCAACTTTGTAGTGTTTTGATTATAAAACACCATCATACACAGGATATACTGCATATGTCAGTGAGTACGTAAATGCAAGATATTCTGACTCTGAATCAAGGCCGGTGGAATCTTCCTCTAACATGAGCCTTCACAGGTGCACGTACTAGAGCATCTTTGTGTTTAACTCTTTCACTTTCCTTTCCAGTTTTCTATTCTTACTCCTTAATGCTATCACCCAGTCTCATTTTGATCCAGTACTCCCCTGATTTTTTCTCTTTCTCCTTCCCCTCCATCCTCAGCCCCACTTTCTGTCTGCAACACACCCCCAGTAAGTGGTTACTGTGATAAAGACACACAGCAGTTATTTCTGTGTTTCCTGTGTATCATGTGGTGGTAGCTTGAGCTAGCCAGCATGGCTGACAACGCACAGGCTTCCAGGTGCAGTGTGACAGTGTGGGCTGTCAGCCAGAAAGCCAGTGGGCCAGTTAGCAAGCCAGCTAGGCCCTGCAGCACGTGCTGCCCTCCACCCCCACCCTTAACCCATCACTATTCCCAGTGGAAAGGAGTAACAGGCTTTTGACATGTTCTTTATGGGAAAGAACACACAATTGTGTTTGTGTGAGCGTGTGCAAGCTTGCCTTTTTTGTTTTTATTTTTAATGAGACGATTGCTGAACCCAATAACCTGTTTGAGGAAATGTCTAAAAGTTTTAAAGAGTCATTAACTTGTTCATTAGTGAGACAGGGATGGGAGATTCTTAGGTTACATGCAAATCTACTGTACCTAGGAATCAGCTTGTGTTTCTCACCCAGAATTGAGGGGTCATGTTGAGCTGACGGCAAGAGACCTCCAGTGTAACCAGCATGCAGGGGCATCAGGGTTTGCCCTCTCTCCCCCAGCTCACCCACAGGCTGCAGATGCATCGACCCAGACAAGGCTGCACTTCTCTGGGCAGCACAGAGAGACTGCTGTGCTCCGGTTCCTGGAGCCCTGATGCTCTGATTGAGACCCTGCGCCCATGCAGGAACCAGAGGGAGGGGAAGGGAGAGCAAGGGAGGGGATGCAAACACATCTGGCATCTGCAAAACCCTGCACACAACTCTCACATATCATGAGAGAAATGTACAGGCCATATAGAAAAGCGAGCTCTGTTTTACCCTCTGCTACCACACGTGCAGAGGATGATACACACACACCAACACACATAGGCAATTGTGTTCCTACTACCTCAAAAATCCAGAAAAGTAATTATATGATGAGCATGGTATGAAGGAACAAAAACACAAATCTCCAGCTAGCAGGACAGTAAGGCAGCAGCACCAGAATACACTACTCTCTGCTACTGTGCTATTTATATAACTTACCAAACAATGGTGTTGGTTGGTGTCTAAAAAAAAACTAACAAATTACCTAGCTGCCTATGGCAGCATCTTCACAGGAAATTGTATAAAACAATACTATAGTCAATGATGTATACATACATGGCACTGTATATAAATAAGAAAAGATCTATTTAAGCTGTCAGGGGGAAGATAAATGAAAAGCTGTGAAAGGAGGACACAATAGAGAGCATATCAGAGTGCAAGAAATTTGTGTGGGTGCACATCTCTGCAAGGTGTCTTTTTGGTGTGTGTGTGTGTTTCTTTGCGTGGGCGCTACCTTTTGCATTAGGCGGCAGTACAGGACGAAGTTCGAGGTAGTGGGTTGGGACATGTGTTGTATGTGTATGTGTGTGTGTACACGTGTGGGTAAGGGTGCAGAGTACTTAGTGATAAACAACCAGCACCTAGCTCTCTGTTTCAACTCGCTCTTAGAAAGTACCTTGTGTTTTCATGAACCTCAGAATCACTAGGCAATGATTTTTCTTTGTGAGCTTTTAAACCTTTAAGAATTTGTCAAGGGGGAAAGGATGCTTGCAAGAGCATAATAGGATAACATATTAAATGCATATACATGCATTGGTGGTTAGTTTAGTATGAGCTGCCTCCTCTCTTCAGGGTGACCAAGTATAGGCCAGTGAGAGGCATAGCAGCAAGCTGGAGCGGTATGCTCTTTGTGGCCAGCTGTGGGGCCATTAAAGGCCCATCTGCAGACAATAGGCTCTGTCTGAAGGGCACACACAGCCTGGTTCCTGTCCTGCTCTGCCTCACTGTGTTTGTGTATGGATGCGTATATGAGAGTACCATGCATTTCCATGCCCCATTTTTTAATCTATTACAAAGGAATACACAGAAAACACATACTTGCTCAAGCAGCTACCTCTAAATGTCAGTCAATTTAATGCATAAGCACTAAACTTTGTAATTTTCCACAACAAATTTCAATCTCTTCTCACTCATAATTTTACTTTGTGATAATTCCTTTCCTGTACTGTGGCAGAAATAAACACAATCATGTCATGATTCACTGAGGCATTTCTTGTTGAAGTCAGACATCATCGCAGATGGTGGAAAGACAGATTTCACAGTGTGATTAAAGTGTTCTTCAAAAACTGAGAAAACGAAGATCACTTTATTAAAAGGTTATCTCCTCTCAAGCACTTGACAAAACACAACAGCATGCAAAAATATAGGCGTGCATTGGAAAAACAGCTAGCTGGCCCAACCACATACCACTCAGCGCGGTTCGATCAAGCAAGCCGCAACTTCACATGCCCCAACACACACACACACACAAACACACACACACACTGCTCCTACATGCAGACACATGCAAAAATATCTGTCCCAATACTAAAATAGGCCCTGAGAGGTTGCACCTGCACCTGTGCCCTGGTCCACACCTACACACAGGTGTCAGGATGTGACACATACACACAGACAGAGAAAGAAAGATAGAAGAGAGGGAGGGGGAAAAACGAGAGCGGGTGAATCACACAACTGCGGTCGACCAAAAAGCTTTTTCTAGATATCATCTCTGTATTTTGGAGTGTAACCATGAGTGTGATTTTCATTTTTAAATAGACTTTCAGGTTGATGTGTTTAATTATAAGAAGTAGTACACACAATGCTTATTCAGTAATTGCTTATTCTCTATGATATGTAATTATATAATGTATAATAAGTCATTTATTCATAATCACGGGTTTGGGGGGAGTGAAGTGAGGGTTTAAGCAAAGTGTGTATCATACTGCATACATTAATGCCTTGAGTGTCTCATTCTGTGATTCAGTATGAGTGATCTCTCAGTGTGTATTTGTGTGTCACAGTGACTCATACCCATTCGTCCCTTAACAGTCCCTTTTTAAATGGAGCAGAAATAGGGGGAAAATAATCTAAGCAGTGGCTTAATATGCATGCATGAATACACACAATTACATGCATGACACAAAAAATAAAAGCTTGGACAAAACATATTTTATTTCCAAAATTAGATGTTATGAAAATAAAGGCAGTGCACTGCCTATGTCAATATTCACTACTTGATTCAATCAAATCAAGATATTCACAGTAAAAAGAAAACAATAACATTACATCAAGTTAGTATTGTGGTTGCGTACTGCTGTGCTACTAGTCATATTAAAAATGCATTTGAGGAAAAATAATACTTTCTCAGCTATGTCACATGAAAAAGAAATGCCATGAAAACATTCTGCCTTGTGTTCTTTGAGAGATGTCGCCACCCTGTGGAAGTTTACTGTTGCTGCAGTCCAACAGTCAGCTGCAACTATTTTATTCCATTTACCTTATGTTATTTTCCTCCTCTTTGTCTTGTTGTTTTGATTGATTGTTATGCCTTATGTAAAGCAATTTGAATTACTTTTTTGAATTGCTATAGCCTACATACAAAGTTAGTTACAGTGTAAAAACTGTATTAATATCACAGAGGTGCCAGAAAGACAGGATACAGTATACAGTGAAGCTTTGAACAAACTATTCCCTGAGACCTAGCAGTGAATTTGTCTGAATTTGCTAAAATATTCTATTATGCAAGAAAGTTTGACAGACACAATATACATTCATAATTTAAAGATCCTCTCTAAAGATGTATATAAAATACTGAATAATACTGTATACCTGATATGGTTTTTATATAAAAAAGTTACATTATCTTGTTAAATTCTTAAAATGGTACCTAATTTTTCTGTCCAAATAAAAATGATAGAATCTATAAATATGCAAATGCAAAAAAACTGCTGTACAGAAAATGTCTCCTACTTCACTGTAAAGTCCATTTCCACATCACACTTTTTTATAAGTTGAATATTAGACCATGATTGGCTTCTAAATTAAAGTGAAACTACCTTCTTTTTGTAGAAACAGCCTCCCAGTGTCAAACTCTGCACATTCATTTATTCTGCACATGAGGCTCAAATATCCAAATGTTGGGACAAGAAGAAAAACATATTTTGTAGTGGAGAGGGACTTTAACAAGTGCATCAAATTGTTTTCAAAATAAAATGTACATTAGTGCCTTAAAGAATCCTTATCCATCACTTTCTCAACACACATTTCTCACAGTTCATCCTTCTCAGCTCCAATGGGACAAGAGGCCCCAGTGCCTTTGAGGCCACAATAACCTTTAGGTACCTTCTTCAGGTACTGCTGGTGATAGTCTTCAGCATAGTAAAACTGTTGACCCTCCAGAATCTCTGTGGTAATGGGACCATAGCCTTTTTTATCCAGTTCCTATAGACAAAATACACAGACACAAATTACAGGTTAATCAGGTTATTCCAAGAAAAAAAAGCTTGATTATGTCAATGAAAATGGATATATGATATTTGAATATTTAATTTTCAGATGTATTAATAATTATACAAACACACATCACAAAAGGAATATTAGAAAAACATAGAAGAAAAAGAAAGAAAGAAAAAGGTCAGTGTATAGAGTCAAAAGAGACTCTATATAAACAGGCCTTCTGGCTAACCAGTAACCCTATGGTGGTGTAGGCAAGACCGCCAAATTTCAGTCATCAGAAAGGTGTTGTATCCTTTCCTGCGAGTATATGCAATCCTTTCAAGGGGAATATATCTGTTCATTTCCAAAGACCATCTATCAATGGGGAGAGGGGATTCAGATTTATATGTCATTGTTATGCATTTCCTGGCCACACATAAAGTGATTTCCATAAATGTAATTTGGGAATTGTCTAAAGATCTCTTGTGAAATTTCCAAATAAGCAAAGCTCAGGATCTACTGTAATAGGAAGGTAACTCATATTTTGTTCTTCAGTACATCTTGGAAATAAACTTGTACATGCAAGTAAAGTCATTCCAAATATATATTTTGTATTCAAGCTGATATATCTACACATTTCAGATGATGCTCCTGCAAGTCATTAGATGAGGCTTTAACATGCTGCTTGACATTTTAGATTTAATGGATGTACAGTGTGGGGATTTTCCTAATAAGTTTTTCCAGCTAATATCAAGCTGTATTTAACCAGTAACAAGGTAAGGCAATAGATTACAAATTATTCAAGCAATGGCACAAGATTGTTTTCCTTATTTTAAGACAGGGCTATTCTTAAAATAAGAATTCTAAGAAATGACAATGATAACACACAACAATAACCAAAAAAAGTTATTTATTCACTGGCTTTGAAAACATTACAAATATGACAATGCAGCTTAACATAACTACTGCTGAAAGTTGGTGGAGTACTCTTTTAGGTTGAGACAATGTTCAAGGTTATAATCCCTAAAACAGACCTATGCATTTGCTGTGAGGAAGTGATTCCTAGCATGCAGCATCTTCACATGCTCATATCCTGTAGCCTGTTTCCATTACCACACGCGACATACATTCATTGCTACTTTCTCAGACTGCTGTAACTTCTTCAAAATGAGCACGTCGATTAAATGGCTGTTTTATTCGGCAGTGTATCGGATGTGAACTTTCAATACCTCTCACTAATACAGTAAAGAGTTTCTGCTCCTTGACTAGAAAGCAGGGTTATTGAGTGACAGAAGAAAGGAACATCTATTTCTTTTTGTAGTGCAGCTTGCCTCTGTGGCTCTCTCTGTGGGACAAAGCATCAAAGAGTATCCGCTCTCTTTGAGAACTCCTAAAGACACTTTCACACTTACACTTTTCTAAACACCACGAGAAAAGGCTTCAAACACCCTAAAAACGCACAAATTCACATACACACATTAAACACCTCTGACAGATATATCAAAGGTATACCTGCTGTGCTGAGTGGTTTTCTCTATCTAATAATACAAGCGCTCAGTCCTTTCTAGATCAGTGCTCTTGAGAGCTGACAAAACAAGTTCGAGGTGCAGTGGGACTATCTGTGGGCAACAAGTAGCTTGCATGTAGTTCTGTACACCTCAGCACTGCGCAGCACCGAGGAGCTTTGCTTTGTGGAGGCGTCAATTGGCAAGGTTCAACAACCACCATAAAACAGAAACCGTATATTCAATCCTGGCTCAACCTGGTCTTATCAGCTCCTGCAATATAGTCTCTCTTTCTGCATGACACTGTCATGGATACTGTTGGAGTATTTAAGGAAGGACGACTTCATTCTTCTTAAGGTGATAAAATGTATACTTGTCATCCAGTGGAGGCAGGTTTTCAAGGCAGGAAAAAGGTACGGAAATGTATATCTAGACTTCTGAAGTCACTCACACAAAATAATACACTTCCTTCAAAGTATTTTTGGGCATATTTTCACCTTTATTAGATACAGTGGAGAGTGACAGGAAATGTGGGCAGAAAGAGAGAGTCATGCAACAAAGGTCCCTGACCAAGCTCGAATGGAATGTTGCAATAACATCAGCATCATCTTCAATCATCCATCATCATCTGGAACTACTTCTCCATTGTTGAACTGTGTGCACTTTATTGTTCCAAAATATGTCAATATTCAGACACTGTAGAGTTCATGAGAAGTAAAAATGCCTCAAAATGGAGTTTGAAGACAAAAATATACATAAATGGGTGGCAAAATGTTAATAAATGATCCTAGTAGGGTTTATGACTCATTCTAAAACTCTCCAAAAACCCTGCTGAGATAATTGAAAACCATTCTTCCAAAGATCTTTCGAACATTTTGAGAATAGTGCTGCTGTTCATGTTGAAAGACAGAAAAATGGGAGGGTTGCTGGTCCAAAATCTCCCTCTCCTTTATTAAGAATGTTCCAATTCTTTACATTTGTTTTTGACTGACAAAAGCGCATGTTCAGTTGTTGATTGATACGTAACATTCCTCTCAAAAAAAACAAAACAAAACCCCAACAAAACAAATCAAGCCAAACACATGCAGGAAAAGTTACAGGCCACAAGTCTGGTTAAACATATTTTGCTGTTGCTGTAACTGAGCTGAATGATGTCATGAAAATAAATTATGTTGGCTATGACAGAACAATTCCCAGTCTGTACTTGTGTGAGAGAGAGGATGCATGTAGAATAAAAAGTAAAGATCTGTATATGATCTCTAAAAAGGACATAATGTAATGGGGAGCATGTTACAGGTAGTGTATAGTTTTGTCCACATGGTGGCAGTGTGGTACTTGATGTGTGTCTGAGTGTGTCCTGGACGTGGTGCAGTGGAGTCTGTAAATCAAAGCTCTGCGCCCCACAGAGAGGCTGAGGCAGTAGCTGACCTCTAAGTCCTCAGTGGCTGCTGCTACAATGCAAGGGCTCTAATCTCCCTGCAGGAAGGACCCAACGTTCAGAAACCCAACTACAGCGCAACACGGCCTTCAGCACAGAATATCAGCCTGACAAGCATGGATGTATTTACATTTTAAATGCACTGTTGACACAGAGTAACCCATTTATCCCTGCTTTTATCCAACAGCACTCTAGTAAACCAGCCGACACAAGCATAGAGCTTTGTACATCATGGCCTAATTAATCAGTCATCACCACCAAACCACAGCAGTAGCGAAGCCTTAAGGGCAGAGGATGCTTCATGTAAGAAGAACACAATGTCCAAGAAAAGGTCTGTTATACCGAGCAGACATACACCCCCACCCTGACACCCCCGCGCTCTACATCCAGCCTTCCACAGCAGTCACAACACGGCAGCCATTTTAGATCTATAAATCAGAATGCATGGCGTCACGCCACTGTGTATAACCTTATGTGGCTTCACTCTCTCTCTCACTGCAGCAGCAGCGGCAGAGGAATGGAGGGAAGAAAGACAGACGGATGTGGAGGTTAAAAACTGCAAAAATGGAGGAGGAAATATTCGAGAGAGGAAGCGCGAACTAGATGTTCTCAAGTTGAGCTTTTTAATGCTGTTGATGATGATAATGTTTAGATGATGACTACATGGAGAGAGATCGTGTGTGTGCAAGTAGGCTATACATTTGTGCATGTATGTGTGTGTGTGAGGAGTGAAACAAATACAGGACATTTTAGGAATACATAAATGTATGTGTATATCATGGGGATGTAAATCTGTCACATTATGGGGACTCACCTTCAATTTGGAAATGAAAAGCTTGTACCCACAAGGTACAAAGTTTATATTTGGGGTTGAGACTTGGTTATGTTTAGACAGTTAGGTATGTACTGGAAATGGTTAATATTAGGTTAAATTGCCAGGGAATTCAATTAAGTCAGTGCAATGTCCTCCAAAATGACAAAAACAAGTAATGAGTGTGTGTGTGTGTGTGTGTGTGTGCGTATATGTGTGTGTGTGTGTGTGTGTGTGTGTGTGTGTGTGTCCAGGGTTGAGCTCACTCAGCCCAGTCAGCCTTTCCTTTCTTCACGCCTGTCGGAAAGACTCCCCTGTCAAAGACATGGCTGAACGGGTGAATTTCTCTCTCTCTCTCTTTCTCTCTCTCTCTCTCCATATCCCTCCATTTCTGCTTTTCTTGCTCTCTCTCTCTCTCTCCCATGTGAGCAAAGACCACAGCTTCGTGCTACCAAGTCCTCCCTGCTCTCCAGCCAAGCGAGAGAGCCCCTCTCGCCATCACCATCGCGAGAGAGTCGGCCCCGGGACACAAATAGGACGTGACATCCCGAGAGAGGGTGGAGGTGGAGGAGGAAGAGCAGGAGGAGGAAAATGTACTCTCTTCTCTTATCCTACCCCACTGTCTTGTCTCTCTCTGTCGTTTTCCCTCGGAAGGCCTACGGCTGCAGAGTGGTAGGGAAGAGACGTGCATTGACATAGAGTTTGTGACACCCGATGACTCATGGTGAAGACATTTGAAGAGGGACATGACCTCAATTCTGTGATTTATGTAATCATCCCTTAGTCCACTCCAGTTACTGATGTGTGGTTATTGCTATTTACCATTTCTCTGGTTCCTCACCTCCATCATTTTATTCATTTTTCCTGGTGTCAGTGTCTCAGTCTTGATCTTGAATTAGTACTTTATTGCCAAAGCATAAGTTTACAGTGTAAGTGTTGTAGTTCAGTATTGAGATCTTTTACATTTTTGTAAAAGCAGCAATACCTCAATGACAAATAAAAGATAAAAAGATACTAATAGAGGTTCTGCATTTATAGATTTATTTTGTTTTATTATATAAGCACCAAAATACTTTTTAAAAAAAAGAAAAAAAGAATGGTCCCTGCCCATGCTGCTCACACTGTTACACGCTTAGTTTGATCCTTCACACTGTATTATATTTTATTTTATATTTTCTTCCTCTGCGAACCTGAACGCTGGAGAACAAGAAGCCCTTCAACATCTTAAAAATGTAAGGTAGTGCGACTCTGGTAGTAGATAGACTGTGACTCTGCCTGAAAACGCACGAAATAGACTGACATGATACTTATCGACTTGTCCGCGGCACCGCGCCTGCCCTCAATGACCTCGGGGAGAGACACAGAACGGGAGTGATGGAGAGAGAGGACGAAGGAGAAAGACAGACAGGGAAGAAAAAAAAAAGAGACACGGAAATACTGCAGAGACACACAGGGAGATATGGAGTGAAGGAAAGGAGGAGAAGAGCATAGGAGATTATTGTGAGGCTGAGGGAATGAAAACAGCAGCAGTGAAAAAAACAAACACAATAATCTGAAATAGAGACATAGAAGATACTGAAAGCTTGTTCCTGTGAGGTTCTGTGAAATTCCATACATGTAAAACATTCACGTATATATCACTGTGTGTTTAAATATGTGTGAGCTAAAGGATGTGTATTCCCTGTGTGTCTGATTTTTTTTTTCTGCCCTGCTCTGTTCATCTCTCTTTCTCTCTCTCAGCACGGGTCAGGCATCCATTTTAGCTGAGCTCTAATCTTCAGCGAGCGCTCCTACATTTTGTGAGCGAGGAAGCCAACACTCCTACATTTTGAGAGGCAGAAAGGATGCACACGTACTTCAGTCTCGGAGCGAGGTAGCGCATGTTCCTACGTCTTTTTTTCCCAGGGCAGACAACAAGTAGCTCAACATCTGAAGAACAAAAAACGCAGAAGATACGTCCTGCATTTCGGTGAAAAATATGATCACATTTCAGCTGCACTGTACTTGACAATATCGCACTGACTGGATTACCCCAGCACATTTTTAAAAAGTTATCCTTGAATCATATACAACTTAAAATTTGTCCATTTTTATCTTAATCTTAAATGTCTTGTAGCTACATGGGCACAATGTCTCACAGCAAAAATATATAAATATATAAAGATATTTAAGACTTGATGTAAAAGGAAAGACAGTCTATAATATGCCAGAGTTGGGGAATAGTTGGAAGTATGTGAATGTGACTTTTGAAGACTTTCCAGAATAGGAGGCGGTGAAAACCGAACTGAGCTTGTGTGACTAGAAGCCTGCTACGGAAACCTGCTGATGCTGTGTCCCGTTTTAACAACCCTCAAGCTTCTCCTCAAGACTTCTAGCCCCAAACGACCCCCACCCCCTTTTTTTTCCCAGCCATCATCCGAACCCCCTTTCCCCCCTCCCTTCCATCTTTCAAGCTCATTAAGTTAGGATGCCTTATCAGAGGGCACACTCACCCCTCCAAGGCCCTACACACATGTATGTGCACGTACACACACACAATATCCATGCTGGCTTGATAAAACCTATTGTTCATACATGCGTGTGCACACACACACACACACACACGCACACACGCAAGTGTACACACACATATATAGAACCCCCGTTCTTTCATTTTCCTCTCCAAACCCTAACCCAACTCTAAACCCCCCACGACAACCACCCCACTCTCTCCTCCTAATCAACTCTTCCCATCCCTCTTCTCCTCTCCTCTCACTCCCAACTAACCCCCCCTCACCCAGCTCTGGGGAGACACATTTTAGCAGAGAGGGAGGGATGGAGAGAAAGAGAGAAGGGGAATGAGAGAGTGAGAGAGAGAACGAGAGAGAGAGAGATGGGGTAGACAGAGGGAGAGAAAGAGATGCACTCCTCCTCTCTGCTCTGCTGCCACAGCGGCTTGGCTACAGAAGCCTTTGATGTTCTGCAAATTTCAAATTTCATTATAGAGAACCCCCTTCTCCTCTCCCCTCTCCCTACTCCCTCCCTCTCCTCCCCCTCTCTGCTCTCGCGCTTAAACAAGCTTTTCTGCCTCACTCTCCCTCCTTCCCCCCACCCACCCCCCAGTGCTGAAGTTAAGAAACTGAAAGCCCTGCAGAAGAGACTCTTCGTATGGGTTAATTATTTATTGGGCTGTGTGTGTATGTGCCAAATGTATGTCTGTGTGTGTGTGTGCGTGTGTGTGTGTCTGTACGTACATGTGTGTGTGTGAGTCATGGGCTGGCAGTGGGGTGGAATCTGGATTTTGTGATGCCTGTCTTATCTCTGGTTGTCTTAGATCGCCTCCACCCACTCTCTCTTGTCACTCTACCGAACATGCACTCACTTCACCCGTTAGAGAGCATTGGCCTTTTAGAATAAAACGTGCACACACGGGCGCGTGCACACACACACACACACAGACGGACACACACTTCCTCTGTAGAGATGCCATTTTCAAGCCGGGCGTTGTTGAGACTCAGCATCACTGCGGCAAAGGCAACCATTTCAGGGCAGGAAGCTGCCATTTTGGTTCAGAGCGTGTCAGCTGCTTTGAGAAGATATGTGTCCCAGTGGCCCTCAGATGAAACTGGGGTGCCACTGAAGTGGCTGACAGATTGGTGGTGTCAGCAGCGTTGGTGGGTAGAGAGAAGGAGGGAAGTTTGGGTGCTGTTCCTCCTCTGGATGTTTGTAAATGTGTTTTGTGAGTGTCTGCAGAGAACTAGGTTAAGGTTCTGGTGGAGGTGACAAGACAATACTTTCAGTATAATGGCCTTTTGTGTGCTGTAACATTATCCAGTTTCATACAATTTTTGCCTGTTTTTTTTAATAAAGGCCTATGGCACAGTCACTGCATTTCTTAACTTAGTTGTCATACATTGTTATTTACAGAAGAATTTAGGCTACTCAGAGATGCCATTAACTGTCGTGTGTAGCACTATAATGTTCACAGACAGTTTTATCAAAAATCTAAAGTAGGACAGCATTCTACTTACATTGTTTCTTCATGCATTGCACAGACTTGATTTTTACCTTTGAGGATTCAGCTCCCATCTATACTAACTGAGTATTATGTTGTTTCATTATCTGATCTTGGACAGCTTTATGAAATGTTCATAATTATGTTTTAACAACATTTGAACATTTTGGGCTTTTGCATGTATGTCCAAATCTTTTCACCACATATAACAATCGATCCATTTAGTAGCTGTTGTAGAGCTTTCGCCTATTAATGTGATCAAAACTCAGTGTGTCTATGACTTATAAACCTGGGTGTTGTGTGCATAATTTGTGTGAGGCCACAGTCAGTTGATTAACAAAGGGTGGAGTCACCATCAGTTGATAGTCTGTCAGTCCTCTGATCTGATTGCCTCTCTGCTTTTCTTTTCCTGCTTTCCTCCCCCCGTTCCTGGCCTCAGCTGCCACTTCTCTCTCACCTATGACCCCAGCCCAAGGCCAAGGTCGGGAGGTTGTTGTCATGGCAACATGAGGCCTGTGACTATTGACCTCAGGAGCCCTAAGTAACCATGACAATCATATTTGCTCCCCTCTGCCCCCTGCCAGCTTGTCCATGAATACAATTTAGAGAGAGAGAGGAGACGAACAAACCAAACTGATGGAGGATCAACACATAGATGGATGGACAGATGGACAGATGGATGAAAAGAACAAAAGGGAGGCACGTGTGCTGCTGAAAAGAGGAGATTTAGAAATGAGTTTTAATGACCTATTGACCCTCTTCCGCTTTTTCAGTTGGAGGGCCATAGAGAATGATGCGGTCATTGAGTGGATGTAACCAAACAGCATCCAACTCTAAGAGGTCACCACTCCAGAGACTGGCTTTTAATTGTTATTCAAATAAATGGGAAAACTCCACACTACAGCTTATCCCTGCACAACAGCCAAAAAAGGTATACTTAAATGATAACAATTTTGTTCAATAAGATAATTCTCATTTTGTTACTTACATGATGGAATCAAATTACTCTATCAGCATTACTTTTTTTGTTTTAAAACAGGGATGATATGTGTGAAGTACATTGCAAAAATAGTTCATTTTTCAACACTTTTTAAACAGCTACTCTGCTGCTTGTCCTTTATTTCACACATGGTTTAGTTATATACCTTGCTTGAATAAATGTCATAATGAAATCCTATGATGTGTGCGTGTGGGTATTATACCTGCTGGAAGGCCAGTTTGCTCTTCAATGCAAGCTCCTGTTGAGCAGGGCTGGATGAGTAAATTGCTGAACGATACTGTGTACCACGGTCATTCTGCTGCCTCATACCTGCGTAAACACACACACACACACACAAAAGGAAAATAAGACACCCTGCAAATAAGCGCAAGTACCACAATCACCACAGACACAATGCCATTTGCATGTAAAAGGTTTTCACAATTATGTCATCATCCTGCATCTTGAATTCATGAAGCCAAATGAATTCAAAGATCAGAGCAGATTCGTGCTTCCATTAGGGGGGCCTGCGGTGTGTAGGTGTATGAGGCCTTGTGTAGGTGGATGCATTTTCTTCCTCTGTCGTGTGGAACTGTCAAGATTTTCGTCAGCTTTACATCAGTGTGTTTGGAAGAGGCCCAGTCCAAGAGTAACTTGATTAGCAGGCCAAATTGCTGCCATCATATGTGTGCTTGTGCAGCTTTAGCATCCATGGGCCCTTCTATGGCAGGCTCCCTCTCTCTCTCTTTCTCTTAGCCTTTGTTTCTTCACTTTACCATGCAGCATTATTCTTGTCTTCATTCATTCTTCGAAATCCTTGCCTTTCTCAATCTTTGGCCTTTTGGTGTCATGAATGGAAGGGCCGATTCTTCTCATCTCAGCAAACCCTTAACTTCTTTGTATATAGAGTCTTTCTCATGTAAGAGTTTTATGATTTGTGTTGTGGTGGACATTTCTTCCCATTTCTCTATTTATTTTAAATGCGTGGTTTCTCTCCAGTTGCGCCGGTTTCCTCCCACAGACCAAAAACATGCAGATTAGATCAATTGATGACTCCAAATTGCCTGTAGGTGTGAATGTGAGTGTGAATAGTTGTCTGTCTCTATACTACATATTAGCCCTATGATCAACTGGCGACTTGTTCAGGTTGTATTTCTGCCTATTGCCCAATGTCAGCTGAGATTGGCTCCAGCTCCCCCGTGACCCTCTAGAGGATAAGTGGTAAGGAAAATGGATGGATGGACATTTATTTCAATTATTCAAAAAATTCTATACACAAACACATCCAGACACAGAGCACTTTGAGCATTCAGTTGGAGTGGAGTGGTGTTTGTGTCCATCCAACAAATTTGAGTCCAACATTCATTTGCCTTTTAGCTCTACTTTGGTCTCCATCAGTTTTTGAGCTAACTATTTCATATAAATATAGCAACTTGTTCCATTGCTCATATAAAACATTAATTAATGCAGCTTTAAATGACTAAAACAGGGTCTTTCTGAATTGCAGTGTGTGGTTAGGGTAGTCAGTTTGGACAATAAAAGTGTGATATATTTTTAAATAAACCAATTAGATGTGGCCACAGTCATGCAACTGTTAGTTTGACAAAATTGTAGTGTTTTTCTCCACAGGATTTTGTTTGACATGTGACTTCCACCTGTTAATATCTTGTCAGATCTTTCTATTTACACTGAGGGAGAAAACTGATTCTCACTGAATGTGCTGACAAGCTGCAGCCACAAGATGCTGACATCTTCCTGACACGGTGATCTGCACATCTTGTTCTCTTTACATTAAATGTTACCTTACATCATAGAGTGTCACAACCTATCTGTGACACAGTCTGTTCAGTTACAATGGTGATGAGTATTAATCTGGTCCTCATTCAAATATGAGCAGACAGGCAGACGTTGCCTGTGCTCCGACATACACTGAATAAACTCACTATAACTAATGTTGCTGCCTGGGAGAATTTGCTTCACTGGAAATTTCTTCACAATATTAAACGCTGGTGTTGTGAATCTAAGTGTGTTGCAGAAAAGTATAAGTGCACAGCCTGTATTTCTTTTCTTCTTTTCTGTCAAAAATGCACACACTTAATGTTAGAGAGAAAAAAAAAAGAGATGTGCACATCTCCCTTTGCAGTATGTTGGTTCTGTTTGGTTGGGCACGTCTACACAAGTCAATAACTGTTTTTTTGTTTGTTTTTTTAATCTTTCCCTTCTTTTTAACCCCTCTAAAGAACTTTTGCACCTCATTAAGCGATCATAACAAGAGCACACTCTAGAGTCTTTGGGGCTTTTTGGTGCCATTTGCTAAATACACAATGACAACTTGCTCACAATCACAATGGTAACATATTGTTTAGAATAATAATGTTTGCCATGTATATTTTTAGTGTGTCAGTATGTAAACATTCACTAATTGGCACTAAATACAAGATGTAGCTGAGTCTGATGAAAATGTCATTTGGTTTACAAGTGAATTTCTGGAGAATTTCTTTTTTTTTTAAATGACCTGATGATGATGAAACGTTAAGTTAAATCAAGGGATTCCCAAAATTTGACTAATCTGGGAACCATGAATATCTGCACAAAATGTCATGTATGTCAGTCCAGTACCTTTTAAGATAATTTAGTGTTGGACCAACAGAACAACACTGTCATCCCTGAAGTCAAGACACTAGCAGATTGGCAAGTTTTATATTTTACTTCATAAACATATATTTTCTAATTCCAATTCTTTTCGTCTTTTTTGTGTGTATTGCACCTCTACCACCATCTACCACCCTGTCCAAATTCCCATTTGTCTCCCTCTGTACCTCTGTACCCTCTATATCTGCAGTGTTGGATGTCGGCCATCTTGCCCCCAGTGCTGTTGTTCAGTGGCGAGGCTAATGGTGGCCCCACCATTAAAAGGCCACAGAGCCACTCTGCCACTGGCTGTCCACCAGAGCCTTTACTCGGATTGGTTGGCCAGCAGAGGTCTTATAGCTTTGCTGTTCCCTCTGACCTTCCCTGCTAACCCTGAGGTTCTAACCTGTCCAACCGCACACACCTACACACACAGCAGCGCATGGGTAAGATCACTTGTAGACAACATTTGCATAATATTTATGAGAGAACAACCCGACATATGAAACTACGGGTTTGACTTCTGTAATTTGATTAAATTATTCATCTTCAAACTTATAGGTTGATATTCAATATCTTACACAAAAAAATATAAAGACAGCAAAGGTTTTACAACAAAAAGAAATGATTGAAGATCTGGAATATCAACGAAAAGTCAAGAGACAAACACCCTTGAGTGGTAATTGTCTTTGTGTTGGAAGCAATCATTAAGATTCATCACATCTTCAGAGATCCATCCACCATCAAAAGAGGAGTTACTCCCTAATCAAAATATGAACACCATCCAAAACATCAGCCTATCTTTTGATTATACTAACTCCAGATCCATCCCCATAAGCACTGAGCCCTCAAAAAACTACAATGGCAACAAATACCACCCAAATAAACTCTGGTTCTTCCCTCCTGCCTCCACCGCCTCTCTCTCTCTTGCACGCGCTCTCTCCATTTTTAACAGCCCCCTTCGTTATTTTCTCCATCCATCAAAGGCGGCAGTAATTATTAATGAGAGCCTCCCTGTTCTCTCTGCATTATGCATGAGAGCCATGCTTCTGAAAGCAGAGGGTAATGGGGGGTGGACAGAAGGGGAGGGGCTACGGGTCACACACTTATACACACACATACACACACACTACCTCTTGGGGTCACTGACCTACGCCCACAAAGCTAAAAATATTAATTAACTGTCCCCCCTCCAAATAAGAAAATTTAAAAGTAGCCCCCTTTAACACTTGAGAGACAAATTGAAGCAAAAATCAGACGAAGTGGGAGGCTGGTAGGGTATTTCAAGTCTCTGAGGAAGTAACTACTCTTTCCAACTGACATTCATGCACAAACCTGCATACACAAATGTACATGCATACACTTTTTTACTTGTGTTTAAACCCGCTGAGATTTCTTGCAACTCTGTAAAATCTCTTCCAGTGTTTACCATGGCACGCAAAAAAAAAAAAAAAACAACATTTCTGCTCAGCTTGTCCCTGCTGGCTGTTGGGGATAAAAGCCTACCATTTCTCCCAGTTCTAACTTCGTCTTCCCTTCTTCCTTCTGCAATTCACAGTAGTTCACTTTTCTTCTAAGGCTCTTTTCTTATACTTTATTCCCCCACTCACTTATTTCTTTCCAATGTATTCACCCCGCTTTAACATGGTTGTGTGCTTGCATGTGCTGCAAGGGTGGTAAGAGAAGCAGAGTGGATTCGTACAGCATAGCCGGACTTGTGATTTTCAGTTACAGGAAAAAGAAGGAGACGAAACAGCAACGTTCAGTTCAGTGCGTTCAGACCAAAAGCGTGCAAAGCGTACAAAGCTTGCGGAAGTCATTCATTTTCTATTGAGAGCCAGGCGGAAAAGACGGAGAAAGCGGCAAAGGCGAAGCGGAGTGAGTGGACAAGGCGGGAAAAAAAGTTAAAAATGTTTTAACTTTTTATGACGCGCCAGAGTGCACAAAGCGGAGAGCCATGCAATAAACAATGGGAATGGCTGTGTTTGTAACCGCATACTACATACTTCTATACTACATACTTCCATCCTACACACTACACGACCAGTTAGTAAGCCGACCGTTTACACTGTAGTAAACTACACGATAACCCACAATGCATTTCATTCCTACCCGAGCTGAAATCATCAGGCTGAAGCTGATTTCATTTTAGCTCTAACTCTGTAAATATACCACTTTATCGACCCTTCTAACCTTTTTAGGCGAGAAAGTAAAGTAGCCCTTTAGATCCACAATGTGATGCTAATTTGTCCAAATTACACCTGTTTAAAGTTTTGTTCCTGCGAATTCGGAGCTAGCCGTAGCGAGTAACGCACTTCCGGTTATTTTCACAAAATAAAACACCCGTTACCTTTTATTATTAAGAAAACCATAACGATAGAATTGGTGCTTTTATTTTGAAAAGAGGAAGCAAACATACCCTCGCAGTAGCTAACTTGAAACCACCGAGGTGATGATCTGTGACGTTTGTATTTTAGGTTTTTTTCAGAAGTTGCGTTGCATCTTGGGTAATGTGAGTGTGAGTAGTCATCTCTTGATGCATACTCTGCATTTCTGGAGAATCTAGTAAACCATCCGGGAACTTCTCACATACTCTAAATCACATACTATGCAGTTGAAACACACTACATACTTCAAGTGACGTCAGAGTTAGTACGAGTAGTAGGCAAGTATGCGGTTTCGAACAGACCCATTGTCTAGATCTGCTGACGTCCCTTGGTCAAGTGGGTCCCAGCGAAACAACCCATGTAACTTGGGTTCCTACCAAACGTTCGTTCTGAAATGGAGCTGGAGGCCCAATCTTCAACAACAAGATGTCAAATTGCTCCCTGTCAAGCCTGAAGTACCACTGGAACCTCTTGCCACCCAGCCGCAGCTCCTGCCCCAGCCGGTGAAATTCGCTGTGCTGATCATGTCCCTGAAGGATCCCGTGCACCCACATCCGACGACGAGGGCGGCGTCTTCACAGGTAGAGCAGGGCAGCAGCAAAAGCAATGCTCTCTCTCTCATCCAATGGTGATCCCGGTAAATGAATGAGCTGTGCTACAGCAGTTGTTGCATGGCAGGCTTTTTATGCGTGTGACGTGCAGCCCCTTTAAATTGAGAAGCAAGAACGAAAGGTCGACAAAGGCCACAAAAGCGACTTTAGCGGGCCGGACAGGGCGGCTTTGGCGTACTGTCCGCTTTTGACGCTTTTGGTCTGAACGTACAGTAAGAGGGTAAGTAGATTAAAGGAGATGCTGGCTACTACAAAAAAACTGTTAAGTAGGGAGGGGAGTATGTAGACACGGTGGGACAAATTACAAGTCTGCAAGAATGAAGGCACTGTATCGATACATATCGCACTTTAAATGTGTCAATTTCTTCTCGCCCCTTAACAGAACCGATGGCCTGACATTGGTGTCTTTTTACACAACGATCCTTCATCCATTAACAAGAGCTGAGATTAGCCTCACCTTTACACCTCATTGGGCCTGATTTACTAAAAGGTTTGCATGTGTAAAAACATGTGCAAAATATGCAAGCTGGTCTACTAACGCGGTGCACTGAGGTTTGCTTCTGTCAAATGTGCAGGATAGTACGTGCTGTCCATTTAGTACGTTTGCTATAATTAATATACAATGTGGGGCATTTTTCAAACAAAACGCACAATCTATTGTACTGTGCACGCAATTTAGTACCCCCCCCCAAAAAAAATATTTAATTACAGAGAGAAAAAAAGAATAACAAACATTTTAGCAGTCAAGCTATTGTCAGTGTCTGCAATAAAGAAATGTTGATTTTTTGCATCCTTCTGAGCATGGAGGAAAACATCTGAAGTGAATTCGGAATGACTGCACTTTGCATTGCGTACAATTAGACTGCAGCACAGTGAGCACCATATGAACAAGCTAATATAGATTCTTTCTTCTTTTTCCTTTTACCTCTTTATACATTGCCCCAGCCTGAATATACATTCATTCTCATTTAGTGCAATATTTACTTCAACCACTTCAGGTTTAGAGACAGAGACATAACCCTGCTCTGTGCCCACGCAGAAACAGCAACAGGAATTATTTGATGTTTTTCACACTGATGGAGTCTGACCAGCACTCATCATTTCTACAATATCCGGTCAAAAAAGTACATTACAAGTAAAAACACAAAAAAATAGGTATAATGGCTGATAACTGCAGTCTTCCCTCTGTGTATGTGTGTGTGTTTGTGTGTGCGTGCGTGTGAGATAGTACTCAGGGTTGTGCCGTGCCCTGCAGTCCTGTTACGACTGTGTGCATGCCAGCACAGCCCTCTCCTCTTCTCCTCTCTCAGCTGCTATTTTTGCCCTGTTCTTATGTAAGCCGCTCCTGACGCGCTGGAGACAGAGGCAGAGTACGGAGTTGGGATGGTGAGAGCATCCCCAGTGGACACACACATACACTTGCTTGCACGTGCAAACACATGCAGACACACACACACACACACACACACACACACACAGTATATACAATAAGGGGAGTGAATATGTGACATATGCAAACATACAGAGCAAAACAGAAAGCGATGCTCTGCTGACTGTCAGATGGAGACACCACACATATGGAGGCAAACTTAAACCAACAGCAAAACCGTATGTGCATCGGCAACAGTACTGTGCATGTGTGCGTGTGAATCTAAAGGTGCACATGCACATTATGTAGCTTACTGCAGTAACTACTATCATCTATTTTAAAAATCTGTTTTATCTCTCTCCTTAGGTTTTTTTTTCTGCTGGAGCACTGCTCTCTAACATGATCACTTCATGGTTCTGGGCATGCTGTCAGAGCACTGTGACTCTGGCCCTTACGCTGTTTATTTTTAGCTGCATCTAAATCTAACAAGTAGAGCTTGTTCTACTGTTATACACAAATAAGTCCAGATAAGAGTATGAGTTAAATTCCTAATATTTAAATCTGTGACATCTTATGATAAAGCTTGGCCGAGAAAAATATATCACAGGCTCTAGATAGTGTTCCAGTCAGCAACACAAGAACATGATGCAAATAATGTATATGTTGAACATTTCTATCAAAAGTTTCTGTCACAACTAACACACAGCTTTGGGAACAGAGTGTTCATTTTCTATCAAATGTACATGTCACATAATACATTACATACAAGTAGACTAAAATATCATCAAATCATTTAATCAACAAATTTAATAAAAATACTATTTTACTATAACTTGTTCTGAGTTTAGTCTGGGGCCAGTGTCACTTCCCTACAAGCAAAGTACTTGATTTTTTTTAGTGCTGCACATATTATTTTCATAGCAAAAATCGCTTAATATGATTCATTTGATTTTGTTTGAAGTCAACTCAATTTTCCAACAACCTGGAATTAAGGTGACAAATGTTTTGACTATGTGTGTAAATGTGCCTGCCTGTGTTTGTGTGTGTTGGTTGTTTTTAATTTTTTAATTTTAATCTATCAGTCATCATTATGCAAAGCACTGATGCTGAGGTCTTTGACTCTATTCGTCATTTAAATCTAAGACTGGGATCAACTATTTTCTTTTAATTGTAACCATATTCTTTTAATTCTCATTTTCTTTATCTCTTCTTTTTCTTCACCTGCTTTTTGCATTATAATTCTCCTCTCTTTTGTCAAGTTATCATTCACAAGAGTCTATCCTTTTATATGAAGGTTGCCCTAAAGTGCTTAAGAAATGCTGTGTAACGAAAGCCGGCAGACTTATGTAAAAAAAGACTTTAGTTATATTCGTTAAAATAATCAAACAGACACGCAGAGCTCCACCCCCACGCCTTGCACACACGTGCCACACAATCTCCATAAATTAGGGCTGTCAGTGTGTGTGAGGGTGTAATAACTGACACCTGGTAATGAGCACACCATTTTCAGCCAACCAGGGGAGAGGGAAGGGATTGAGTTGGAAGTATGGGGGGTGGCAGAGGTCACAGGTCAGGGGTCAAGGTCACCTCCTGTGGGGTTTGGCTTTAGATGGCAGGAGCACCCCTAAATTGAGGGATGTGGTGACACAGAGGGACATGGGGCTACCCCAACAGGGAATTGGCGTGTGTCGCAGCCAGCTGGGGTGAAGATATTATATATAAAGGAATATTCATGCTCATTTCAATTGTCAGAAAGTAACTGCCACAAGCATGACTTAGCAGATGCAAGACTGCTTAATCTTGGTCTAGTTTGTGATTTCACCCTTTTAATCTGTGATGTCTGGTAGGCCTATATACCTAGAGTATGTTACTTTTAACATACATATAGACACACGCACACACTACACAACACAGATTAGAAATATTATAAAATGTTTTGCTTGATAAAGATGACAAAATAAAAGTTGAAGTAAATAAAAATGGCCAACATTTTTTCAGTTGTACTGTAATATTTTTTTTTTATCATGTGACTCCACCAAAGTCTACCTATAAGGGTGAGCATGGATGTACGTGCAGGCGTTATCAAATGAGGGCTGCCGCGTCTGCCATCTTAGCTGTGCATTTGTGTTTCTGTGTCTATCGGCATATGCCTGTGATGCCTGTTCACTGACGCAGCATCAGCAGCCCACACCATAAATACTGCATGGCCTCAAAAAATAGAGAGGGAATGAGGGAAAAGGAAGGAAAGGAGAGATGAGGAGGAAACAAAGAGGAGGGGAAAAGCCTCGGTTGTTAAGATGAAGGGCGGCAGAGGGGAGGAGGGGAACAGCGGAAGAGATAGGAGCTGGAATGAGGGGGAAGGGAGGATGAGGAGCAGGGAAGAGAGAGTGACTAAGAGATAAAAGAGGAGTCAGTGGATGTGAGTGTGTTTGTGTGATGGGCAGATGGCCTCGGGGAGCGGTCGACTCACTGCACTGCTCTGCGGATGTGCTGACGGGCTCCGGGCCGTTTGCTCACTCGCCCCTCCGCTCCACTCACTGCAAAGAGGACGGGGGCGCAGGTGAGAAAGGTTAGGTGGAGATGGGTGGGGGAAAGAGAGAGGAGACAGGAGGAGAGCGGGAAACTGGGAAGAAAAGGGATAAGGAAAAAGGAGTGGAGGGTTGGATGCGCTGCCATGAAGCATAAGAAAACATTCAAAAAGGGAGAAGAGGAACAGCAATGACCTTATGTTTGGATAAAAAGGTGTAAAAAGGGTGCTAGTAGAGCAAAACATTGGCCAGATAAGATGTTCCTATCCTCCAATGGGAGCTAAAGGGATGAGGGAGATGAGTGGATCAGGGCCTATAGACCTCTGTAACTCTGTAAAAAAAGTATTCAATGAACCAACTGACATGCCATCGCTGCAGCTGTGCGTACCTCCGCACGTACAGTACGTGTGTGTGTTATGCCTATTCGCATGCACGCACAAATGGAGTAAAGCTGTCTATGAGTAGGCATAATGAGCACTTGTGCATAATGTGAAGTGAACAGTATGCTTGTGTATGGAAATGTGTGCGCAATTGATCTGCAGTGTGTGAAAGAATAGCAAGATGTGTTTGCATCTGAACAGTGATCATTCTACAGTAAATACATCAAATCATGTTTTTAACGCCCTATGATGAAACAGAGCTGCTGTTGCCCTCTGACATGCAGATGCCACTTTGAGTGCTGAGACTTTGTCTGTGCTTCAGCATTTCCATGCACTCACATATGAAGATACGTTTTTGAAGAGTTGTCATAACGCAGACATAAGAAACTTATAATATGTGAGCGTGTTGAATGGGGGGTCTTTATGCAACATCCCAGGGAAGCCAACAGATTGAGACTAGTGTTGCTGAATATGGAAAGAGGACACACAGCAAAGGCTGCTGGGAGTTTCTGATTGGCTGCTAATGTTGCTATCCAGGCCGGGATTGGTGGAGCTGACGCAGCCCGACATCACGTTGTCGGGACTAAACCCTTTTGAACTGAGGCAAAGCAGAGAGGCACAGATCTCAAAACACACATACACACACATACACGCATGCACGCACACATACACATACACATACACATACACACACACGCACAGATACATACACACACTAAAAGGAAGTACTGCATGCAACTGAATATGCATCCATACATGATAGCTCCACATGTCCTCCAACATAGTGTGTATATAAATTGGGATAGGCTGTGTGTTGATGTGTGTCAGGAGAAATCAGAATTCATAACGTTCTTGGGCTGGTCTCCATATGCAATGATCTCCAGTGAATATCTGCAGTTAAAAGGGAAAGTGCAAACTTCCTTAATTTCACCATTCTCTTTTAAGCCCAGCTCTAAGGTGGACAGAATAAATTGGAGCTTAAGCACGCGTGAAGGCACAGCCAGCGGGCCCCTTTCCACCACTCCATGCCACATTTGTCAAATCAGAGGAATTTCTGCTACACGTGAACCCAGAATCGGCGAAGAGAGAGACGGCAGGAATTCACATTTAAGTCACGTGTAACGAATAACACTCCCAGGAAAAAAAAGTACATTTGAGTTTGTGGTTATTTTGGAATATGTCGCCTGGTCTTAACTAGCAGAGTGCATAGACAATAAGCTGCATGCTATTAATAAAACATGAGATGAGACAAGGCAGTGAGTCAGGGGAAATGCATGACTACTCTTTTGGCCTCACTGCCTTTGCCCCGTGGCGTGTCGGCTCGGCTCGACTCTGCCTGTGCCTTTGCCCGTAGTAAGACGTGTCTCTGCCCTTGGCTACAGCGAACAGGAGAAAAATCGTTTCTGATTGGGATGATGTGGTTCTCGGATGATCCTCAATACGCAATAGTTTCTTCTTCCCTGTCTCTTTTTTTTGTAAAGCCAGCTCTGGTTAAACAGGTGAAGCGAAATGTGAAGAACGTGTGAAAAAAACTAGAGTTGGTTTGTCGGCTTATGTATGCATTTAGTTGTGTGTTTGTGGTAAATGCCGAACAAACCTGACATTTATAGTGTATTTAGGTCACACAGCATATGAGAGCGCAATCATGACAGATGCAAAAGAGATGACAGAACTGATGTGTGCAACGTCACTGTGTGTGTGTGTGTGTGTGTATGTGCGTGTGTGTGTGTGTGTGTGTATATATGTGTGTGCGTGTGTGTGCGTGCGTGCATGTCTGCAAGTCAGTTTTAAGACTGAAGGTCGGGCCTATGAATCTTTGATCCACCTCTTCCCAACTTGTCATGCCCCTCCCTACATTCAATATGAGTGAGCAGAGTACATCTTTGCCTGCCCTTTCTCTCTCATGCCCTGTTCCTTGTTCACCCCCCCACACACACCCCCCGGCACGCACACACACACACACACACACACCTACACACATGGACGCACGCACACACACTCTTCCTGTGCCCTCCTGGTGCATTAATGTTCTTACATCACCTCCTCCAGTGAGCAGAAAAAACAAGAGAGCAAAAGACTCAAAGAGATGGAGGGATAGAGAGTGGATCATGGGGGATGGGGTCCTTGTCAACGTTAGGGGGGGGGAGTTGAGAGATGGGTGGGGAAGAGACATGTGATTAAAAGAGGAGAGAGGTGAGGAGACCAGGATCCAAATGCAGGGAGAGATGAACAAGGTAGAAAAAGTCCAAAAGTATTTGCAAATAACCCATTAAAGCATCTGAATTATTTAGCAAAGTTTTAGAAAATTCACAAGTTTCCTGTAATTGACAAATTCAGGGAGCGATTAAACACAGTCATAAAACACACACACAATAAAACAAACATTATTTCACCTAATTTTATACAGAAAAAAATTGCATGAGTTAGAAGGTTGGTTTACATTGGACAAAGAACATAACCATGCACATATTCCAACAAAGAGGGGTTTCTTTTTGCAGTTGGGGCTTGAACATGCACCACACTGGTGTGCCTCTCCATGGATGGCTGGATCTCAGACACATTAACACTGTCTGGCGTTGACTTACACCCATGAGACCTCCCCCACCACAACGCACACACAGGCACACGTCTGGGCATCATCCTTCTGCTCTAATACACCCTGTGCCCCTCGGGATGGGTCTTATTTGAGGGCGACTTTTGGATTTGTGTGAGTGTACGTGTGTTTGTGTGTGTGTGTGTGTGTGTAAGTTACTACCTTGTGTAGGATCGTGGTTCTCCCAAAAGCGTTTCAGCAGTTTCTCAAGGCTGATGTCTTCAGGAGAGAAGACCACCCTGACCACCTCAGTGTGTCCCGTCAGACCTAAAGAAGAAACACAAACGCATGAGTTAAATTCAAGTATGACGTTTTTAATATGATGTCTGCTTAACTTCTCCCTCCTGATTCCTAAATCTCATCAGAAATGCTAGGTACTATAATCGACATAATGATGCGTATATGTCTTGTCAAATGGCAAAAAAATGCAAATTGCACGACAGCTTATGAAACTAATGTGTTCTTGGATATAAATGTCAGTAAGTGCATGTGCCATGGAGAGAGATGGTTCAATGCATAGAGAGCTATGTTACTGCTTATGGCACAATTGGAAAAATGATAGGCTAGAGTTAGAGAGAGAGAGAGAGAGAGAGGAAGAGAGAGTAGCGAGAGAACAGTAAAGGTTGGCACTTATGGTGTAAGTCACCAAAAGCACATAGACACTCGCTCTTGTCTGCAGCTGCCAGGACCCCAAAGCTTCAACAAGCTGCCTGCAGGCATTCTCAAGCTGGGGGCTGCTTTAGGTCTCACATGAAGGTACAGACACACACATTTACGGCAGAAAAGGCATACTCACACAACTCATCGCACACATACCTATGCTACACGTAGGTGTGAGCCATAGAGTTCTCTTCTTCAGATAATACTGACATGTGCTCCAAGTGGCCAGATGCATGAAACTGGCCTGAGACCCACTTTCTGTGTCTAAATGATAAAAACTCAGCACGCCCCAAAGGATCATCTCATGCCAAATTAACAGATTAACTTCAAGAATGAACATTCGATATGTGTCAGTTTTTGCAGGAGTGTACAGTGGATAAAACAATGAGATGTGATTCAGTATACAGATTTAATGTTTTGTTGAAGGAACCTTCAGCCGGATGAACGGGCATCTGGGATGGCCTCCAAAGTCATCATGTTGCTGTTTTTTTTGTTTAATTCTCTCTGCTGTTGAATGCAGTTAAAACATGACTTTGTGAGGTGAAATATCTAATACTTATAATACCCTGTACGCTTTAAACCTGGCTTCACTAACAAAAGAACAGATAGATTGAGCAAGAATATCCTCAACAGATACACAAGAGCAACATACAAAGACAATGATCTATGTTTTAACACTTTCCTGACCCTTTCCCTCATTACTGTCCTCTCTTAATAGCAAATGCAGAAGTAGCATGACATTGTTGCACTGTCAAAAACATATCAAGTACACTATAGTCCCATCCCACCTTGTACCAACAGTCAGCAGTGTTTTCTTTAAACCATACAATCAGGGGCTCCACTAGAGTATCTTTGCATGATTCATAGTTAAAAAAAACTCTTACTCACTTATTTATCTTATACTGGCCCTTAATGCAGCCCCTCAATTTAGCCTCTGTTTCTTAAGAGGCAGTCTAAGCTCCTGTCACTTTAAAAGGTTAAATGCGTAAGGTTAAAGGCGTTATTTGGATAAACCACATATTGGGAATCTACATGGTTACCGTGAAATAATATTAAAAATTAATAAAAAGGACTGTCTTTTTACAGCAAAATTTTAACCCTTAAAACAATGGAAAAATGCTATCATTTTAGCGGAGCAGAGCAGTGAACTTGCAGGCTGTGGGTGGAGCAGATGACCATATATAGAAATACGTCATGTGCTGACAATGCAGACTGAAGGTAATAAAAAAAAAAAGAAAAAGAAAAAGCTGAGTATTCAGAGTAGTCTTAAGGGATTACTTCTACATACATTTAAACCTTTGGCCACATACTTTTATAAAATGGAGTGGATTTAATTAATCAGGATTAAATATACTTATTGATTTAAACGTCTCCTTCCCTCCATTTCTGAGCTGTCTGTATGCATCCGTCCTCCCAAGACAAATTTGATTGCACCTCAACCTCTCCTGTTTCTGTCTGTCAAACCATCTCACCTATCTGCCTGTCCTTCCATCCTTTCCTGGCTCTGCTGACAGTTCCATCAGCTCCTTCTTTCTGTCTGTCTGTCTGTCCAGCTGTCTGTCCTGCCCTGGCTGTGTTGACAGCTCCTCGGTCTCATGCCGTCGCAGTGTTCTGCTCCGTCATGGCCACTGGAGCGACGCCTGCACTCTCTCAGCCGATGGACAGGCAACCATTCTTTCTCACACTTTTTTTTCTCAAATTTTCCTCCCCGTCAAAAGTTTATTTTACCCATTCCTTCACTTGCTACAGCTCTCAATCTCCCTTTTAATGTCATCTGTGTCAATCTCCATCCTCCTCCATAGCTGACCATCTTGTTGCTGGGGAGCAGACAAAGAGAGAGAGACTGAAAGAAGCAGATAGGAAACCTACAATCCCTTGAAGGGCTCTGCTCAGAAAGTCTGCCAGCCAAGCCCAAAGCGTCTTTCCCCTCCTCTCCATGTCCCCCCATGCTGCGCCGGCACCTAGACTCGATGCCTGCCTGCAATGATGCTCCCTTAGAAATGGAGACACCCGAAACTAACATCTCAAGAATCCTAAAATACAAGAGAGGCACACGGGAGTAAAACAGAACTAGACATCTTCATTTGAATTATATATCAATGCCCTACTTGAATCTATTTGAATCTTGTGAGGAGGAAAACGGAAAGAAGCAAATTCAGATGGGTAGCCAAAGATTTTCAAAGGATTTGATAGCAAATACACAGATTTTAAGCTTGTATCTCCAGCATCATGTTTGCCAAATCATAGTCTCAGGGAAAGAAGCCCATTTATGGCGCTTCATAAACAGTAACCTCTGTTGAAAAACGCCGCAGTACAGCACAGTACAGAGCCCAATCCTTACAAGTAGGTCATGGGGAGGTGGGGACGGGGGGTGCAGCCCATCTGGAGCAGTGCATTCTGAGTAGTTGACTGCAGATGAAGGGAAGGCGGGCAAGAGGATGTGAGAGCTGTACTTAAAACACCCTTTCCAACTCTGTTTCTTTTTCCTTTTGCATTTTTTGGTCTCTTGAACCCTGACTGATCCTATAGTGAAATGTCCTGCCAACCTACTTCACCCCCTCACTTGAGGGGACCATGATTGGTTAATATATATCAAAGTGTAGAAGGTATGCATACATGAAAATGTTCAAATAAATACACACACACACGGTGCAGTATGTATTACCTGTGCAGACCTCGTGGTAGGAGGGGTTGGGTGTAAAGCCGCCTGCGTAGCCCACCTGTGTGGAGAAGACTCCTGAAAGCCTCCAGAAAAGTCTCTCAGCTCCCCAGAAGCAGCCCATACCTGAACACAAACATCATTAGTGCTTCTGTACCGCCTTCAGGGGGGCCAACATTTTACCAAAATGTGTCAATGACCACATACTGGTTACTGTTTTGTGTAATTGTGGAGTCTCACCAAACATGATGGTCTCCATGCCTTCTGGGAAAGGCTCCACAGTGGGATTCCCATTAACTGCATGCTTACCTATGAAGGGAAGCAGTGTGCAAATGTGAAATCAAATCATAACATTGTGTTTCAACATTACAAATTACAGCATGCAAGCAAAGAGGCCCATTAGCAGCTTCAACTAGGCCTCATAGGTCTGCACTTCGTTACAGGCTGACCCAGGCCAGCGGATCAGAGTCAGAGGCTTCTGTGCTGGAAGACATTTAAGAGATTACACGGCTTTGACCGCCATTCTATCCCTGCTGTCCTCTCTTCAATACCCACAATTAAACACGGTGAAGCACTTATTTTCTGATCGCTCTCTTGTGTGTATTTGGTGATGGGCTTGATCATCAGGTGCCCACAAAATAAACCAATGATGACACCTTTGCTTTGTGTGTAACCCAACATGCAAAGGGAAAGCCTTGACAGTAAATCCAAAGCTGTCCTTATCTCCACCATGTTAAAAATACCCAATAAGTAAAACAAACTGGAGTGCAGGGTTTGTGTGTGTGTGTATGTGTGTGTGTGGCACTCTAACTGCTGCGTGGAATAGGAGTGCTAAAAAGGAAGTCAGTGTGTGTGTGTGTGTGTGTGTGTGTGTGTGTGCGCGCGTGTGCGTGTATGTGTGTGTGTACGCGGGTGTGCATGTGTGTCCGTGTAGCCCACAGATGTGTGAGGAGGATTAGGGGTTTAAGAAGACTGAGGTGACTTAGCGTGCAAATCTCCACTAAGCAAGGCTGGTTTGTACTGCAACCACTAATATTAGTCTACAGATAAACAGGCCACAGGGTACACTATGAGCTTAGGCACACACCAATAATGGATGCTTGCTCGGAGTTCAATGTGCGATCACTCTCTGGCCGCTCAGAGATGACATGTGTGACATTGATCTGAATGCAAACAATCTCTAATCTGTCACAGTTCCTAGACTATCTTTTACTGTAACAACTATTACTTCCAGTTTATTTCAGAGTGTTTTTCTATGGCCAGGGAGTACAACTGAAAAGAAACAGTTATGCTATGTCTGGTCCCTTAATACCTTAATATAAAGATTATGTATTGTGAAGAATATAGAAAGCAAAAGAAGCATAACAGCTGATAATGCCTGTCTTGGTGTGCCACCTTAAGGGCATTTCTTGATATTAGACAAGAACTGTTTGGTTTTTTTGTGAAGTAACAGATTGTGGAAGCAGAAAGGACTCCTAAAATGTCACAGAGGCCTGGCTGCCCTCAGGCAGTCTCTTCCTGCCCTCCTGTTGTGCGACAGTTCTGTCTTTTAGCAGCAGGTTGTTTGGCACTGCCAGGTCATGTTCACGGGCACAGTCAGCTGCAATCAAAGTATATCTGTGTCAGTGACTTGTACTAGCTAAACATTCTCAGTCCACAGGGTTGACTCAAGTTGGTGGGAGTACAGGAGAAATCTTCAACTTCCTCTTGTGAATTTGTTTAATCTCTCTATCTTCTGCACACTCTCACCCTCTTGTTCTCCATTTCTGGCCACAGTGATAAAAAGTTACCAAATAACTGAGAGAGAGAAAATGAGAGGGTAAGAGAGAGACAAGTGTGTGATAGAGGAGGAGGAGTAGGAGGAGGAGAGATCAGCCTGCCAAAACAATAAAAGGAGTAAATAGCCAGTAAGAAGCAACAGATGAGGGTAGCAGAAAGGCAGTGAAGGATCCTTTGGTTTTCAGACCGCCATGCCTTTGGGCGCTATATAAAAAGACCAAGCACTCCATCCAAGAGAGAACACAGAGAAAACAAACAAGCAAACAAATAAACAAACAAAAAAAAGAGAAGTTAAAATGAAGACAGCCAAAAACACGCCGACACAGCACTGTCCAGAGAAGCTAAGTGCGAGCCAAACCTCCCCATCCTCTTGTCTCTCTCTCAGCTACTCTCCATCTTCACTTCACACTCTCCTCCTCGCACCACTTTCCCATCATCCCTCACTCTCTTCTTAGAAACACATGCACACCCGCCTGCACGCACACAAACACGCAATCGCTCGCACAATCATTTGCACACCAACCTCTGCTGTGGGTATTTCTCCCATGGAGCAACTGGCAGAGGTCCAGGCAGTGCCAGGCTGGCTCCTTTCACTCTGCCTAGCCCAGCAGTCCCCCCTGCCAGCCCAGCGCCCACCCCTCATTCTGCCAGAATTACCGCACCTAACACACACACACACACAAACACATACACGCACACACACACACACACACACACACACACACACACAGAAAACTGGCTGAATACCCTCACTACGCTGCCTGACTACGCCAGCAAAAGAACAGAGGACGACAAAAAACAAGCAGGGAGGGTGACTGACTGAGCTTACAAAAGAAGAAAACAGGCTGAATATGGGGGAAGGATTCATGAAAAGGATTTTTTTCCAACTTGGATGAGATATGGGCGTAATTTCTTTTGTGCGCTTTTGTTTTCGAGGATATCTGAAAAGCGCAGTGCAGGCTATACAGTGCAGCGGGACTGAAGCGGAATACTTTGGTCACCTTTTGTTGCTTTTAGCATGGTGGTTGGAGGCGGCTGGACCAGAACCAAAACATCAGACCCGGTGCCCTGCCACTCTGCTTATATCATGGTTACCATCAGTAAAAGGGCACAACAATCTATCTGTTGCTTAGCAGATAATAAACGTCCGTTTTGACTTATTTCGGTGGGTATTTAGTCTTTGTTACCGTCCGGTTCTACCCATGGCCCCGTGTTTCTCACCCGTAAAACTGAAGTCCAAACGCTGCTGCCCCCTCATGCAGAGACACGGGAGAGGTACTATCCCCGGATGCCAAAACTGGTGACGGAAAGGTCGATTTCCAGGCTGCTCTGTTTATTTCCTTCCAAAAATCCATTCTCTCCCTCTCCCTCTCTCTTTCCCTCTTCCCTCCCTCTTGCTATTCCTCTTTCTAGCTTCACACAGGTTGGCAGAGAGTCAGGCACGAGTCGTCGGAGGAGGCTGATGCTTTATACTGGTGCCAACTACCCTCTGCTGTATGGGAGGATGGGTAGGGGCAAGAAAGAGTGGGGTAAAGGGGGGGAGGGGGGGCAAGCAAGGCTGGTGGGAGGTGGTCCATTTTTAAGAACAGTAAGAGGTAAGTAAAGGAAAGAATGGGGGTAACCTTAAGACAATTAACCCAACTTGGTTTTATGACACCTGCGTTTTACATATACTTAAAGCTGTCAAGGTTGGGGGAAACTGTCTAGACTCTGGGGAGTACAACTTTCAAGCCATCCATGCATTCCATACATTCTGTATCCTAGCAACGGAAACAGTGTTACCATGGAGAAGACTGCCTACTATAGCACTGGCTCCATTATCCGCTTCCAGCAAGATGGAGGCATATCCTGTTGGGCCTGCTCAAATTTCCTTACTCAAAAGCCTTTTGGGGGTGGGGGGTGGGGAGTAGCATCCACCTGGTCAGCACAAAAACATAAATGCATTCTCTTTTTAACTACAGAGTAAAAGAAAATTGAAAAAGAACAAATCCATTTTGTACACCATACTGTTCAGTGTTCAGGGGAGCTATCCCAGCATGCAATGGACACAAGGACAGGAGGGCCAACACACATACTAAATAAACACATGCATGTCTTAAGGAAATTCAAAATTGCAAATTCCACCTTTTGGGTCAAGTCTGAACACAAGCTATCTCTGCAATAACGCAGCTGTCCTAATCAGAGCCTCAGTCCTGCCCATGAGTAAATCTCTCGTTTATTTATTTACTGTTTGTACACTTCTTGCATGCTTTCTCACTTTCTTCCCCTTTGTGCTCATTGTAAAAGCCAAAAAAGCAAGGGCAGCTGGAGACAGCAAGAGATGAGAAAACAACAAAGAAATAATGCCAGAAATATATCTTCGCCATGAACCCGCTTTTAAGAGTTATAGTGAAGCATGTAACAGAGATTGATTCTGGTCAGCTGACCTCCCCCATCCTGTTTGGAAGAAATATTGGCAGTCTATCCTGCACTGCCTCAAAATAATAGCTACTGTGCCCCTACCATGTAGCAATCTGCCACTGGATCATTCTCGCCAAGGTCACAGAGTACATTATAGAGACTGGAGAGAGGCAGGAGACGGAGAGGACACTGGGACATCTGAACAAGGAACAAGGAGCTTCTTTAAAAGAGGTTGGGGGGTCAGAGGCAACTTTCAAAATTAGTGATCTTCAGAGGGGACAAATGTGTGCATGCACTTACACACACAAGGCTGGGACAGCACAGAGCATATGCGGAGACAGTCCTTGAAATCCCTAAATGACTCATGCTTACTGGGCCACACCAAAAAACACAGAGGCATGCTATTTCAATACACAACATACACATACACAAACTAGAACAACCCCGTCCCCACCTAAGCTGCCCCCCATGGTGAAAGGGGAGGAACAGATTTCTGCCATGCGGCGTCTCCGAGCTGCTCTGACAGACGGAGCAGGAACTTACGACGGGGCGGAGCCTTCATGCGCATAATGCCCAGATGGGCCTCTGGACGCTGCCGCAATGCTTCCCCTTATGCACTCACACCCAGCTCCCACAATGCACTTTGTAAATGCTCTAGTCTTGAGCAGGTGATGACTGGGAGCACCAGATTCAAATTGCACCATGTTTCTTCTTTATTGCTTTTGAGCCCTGCTGTCCCAAAACAGTATGAAAAACAAAAAGTGCTAGGACAAGGTGAGCAAGAGAGGTTTGACTCAGATACAATGTGATACACAGCGGGAGTGGATGAAATGATCAGATAAACAAAGATGAAGCAATAAAATGTGTTCAAATGCACTGAAACGGAGAAAAAAAAAGGAAAATTATTACGGACAATAACATCTTCACCCCAGACTACCAGCTAATGCATTTTAATAGCAGCAATAACTACAACGTCATATTTTCTGTGAGTGCCAGTACGTCACTGACAGTGCTGAGTACTTGATCCCAAGAGATTTAATTTATCCTGGTTTAATCATCAGCTATTTGTAACACAATCCCACCATACATCCCAGCAGACTTCTGCTGACACTTCATATTTTGCAGCACACTCAAAAGATTTCATCGCTGTTCACAAATTAAATTGCTAAACAGCAAACTGGCTAAAAATTATTAAAGTTAGCTTCACATTGCCAGGACCCAAATGGGAGAAATCATTGTTAATAAGCACTATTTTACTTTTTCCCAGATTCATAGCAACAGAAGACAGAAAGACAGAGCCACAGAGCACAGATTAATAACAAACATAAAAAAGTGATGGTAGTAGTCCATTAAGAGTTAATGCACCACATTCACCATTGCTTGCTTCAGCTGACTCTTCTACATAAGAGTCACAAAACCCTCACAAATGTTACAGCATTCATGTCAGCTTTGGAATAACTGAACACACAGGTTGACTAGCTTGACACTTCAAAGCAGGGGTGATTGTAGGATCAGACCTTTAGGGGGGTCTTCAGCTCCTAATGAGAATTTGACATACAATTATTTGTTTATTTTTAGGGATACTTTTTTTTAGGGGCGCTTGAGTAGGCTACCCCTAAATTGGACTCTGTAATCTCTTAAAATGTTGTTTGCCCCCTTTTGTTGTATCCTGCAGAAGGAAAACACTAGAAAAGTTCCAACCTGTGGTTAAAAGGGGGCTATTACTGAAAAAACTTAAATGCAAACAAATACACACAGATGAAGTTGCGTTTAAGCCACAGAATCAGTTATGAAGGCCTCATAGCTTACAGATGTTTAGGGAGAAATCTGCAACTCTTCTCTCCAGCTGTCATTTCAATACCATTATATCAACTGACACTTTAAACAAACACTTAAGAAACTAGTAACTGTTTCACATCATGGTACGCTATGTAAAGCACTTCCTGCTTGCAGCCATTACTCTACTCCCGCATCGACAGGAAGTGTTATATTCTCTTCTTTTCTGTCAATATTTAACATGTTCTGTCACTTCTAACTCAACCACGTGGGCGGTTACCAGGTGTCGTCACGTGGCAGCTCTATCATTTTAATACAGCTTGTCACCTTGTTATTTACCTGCCACGACCATTTTCTCTTCTCTTCCTCTCAGAGCGCGGTCTCTGCTTGGCAGCTGATGTGCCATTAGGACTGAGTCAGCAACAGCGAGCCACACACAAACTGCAAGCAGCCAAACGGTCTGTGTTTGTGTTTTGGACAACAACAACTGTGAAAACAGCCAAGTCTTCCGGGATGCCACCATAGCGCCACGCTGTTGCGTTTTTTTTTTTTTTTTTTCTAGAGCGGAGCTGGAGGGAGGGGTGTAGAGACGGTGAAAACGCCATCAATATGAATATTCATCGTGCGTGGGCAACGTCGTGCACTGCATATTAACTAGTCAAGGGGTTAATATGACTTTGGCACAAAAGCCTACACTGCACCGTGTGCGGGAACGAAATTAAATTTAAATAAATATCCACGCCGTTCGGCATGCAAATGAGCCCTCGCCAAGAATTATCAGCGCTCATTCTGTAGGAGATGCTTCTTTCAGGTTGGAGTATTGGATGTATGGCTGGGTAGGTTTCTCTTTGTGGAGCGTTTTACATCAAGGAATGTGTGTTTGGGGGTTAATTTGTATGAGTAACAGCTTGTTAAAAGCCTTCAAAATGTCTCCAGTCCTGCCAGCCCATATTACACAAAGCATCTGTAGAGAAAAAGAGATCCATGTCCAGAGACAGCCTCAGTATGTCTCTGTAAGTGCTATCCAGCACTCAGTAGTGACCTTTAGTTGTTTTTACATAGCATTACCATGATATCTATATAAAAAGGTATGGAGAGAAGTCCCTCCTGTCCATTTCCATAAGTGCATTAAAGACATAACTCTGGTGACTAAACCATTGAATGTGCTTTTGGTCCCACACTACCCATTGTTTTATTACTGTTTTCATTTTAAAGTCTATTTGTCTTTAAAATTAATACCTTTTAATATGATGTGTCTACGTTTTTCATGCTTGGAGATGCTCTTTAGACTGTCTCTTTACAAATGGTGATCGGGTTTGTTGTTTCATATTTGTTAACAAACCCAAAAGTCATAAAACTTCCATCACTTTCATATATTTGCCTTCTGGTTACCTTGTCAATAACAATAAGGTCATGTAATGTTTTATGTCATTCTTGGTGTAGTTTCAATGTAGGGGAAGATCTGAATTGCAGTCCAAAGTCTACAAGCAAGTCTTAATCATCTGGGTAACAATGAATGTCATGTCAGTATCCGTGAGGTGTTTCAGTTAGGCTATCCAAAACTGGACAAAAAATACACACACACACACAAAAGGAGGATGTGTTGCTTTTGTTTGTTTTATATCATCGTAAACTGACCTATCTGTGGGTTTAGGACTGTTTGTCAGACAAAATGAGACATTTTAAGTTGTTACAGCAGATTCTGCAAAACTCTGATGAATATTTTTACTATTTTCTATTGTCTAAGATGCATAAAACATAACTCCCACACACCCCTTTTCTCTTCCTTCACATTTTATGTCTGATTGATAACCCATCAAATAAAGGCAAAATACCCAAAAGTTACAGGCCTGGACTGCTCAGATCACACTCAGAAGACATTTTACTGCGCTCTGATTTTATTTCTACCACAGCCCGATGTGATAGTAATGAGGGTGATTATTTATGTACGGGAGCTTAAAGCATCCTTGTGTATGCACTGAACCAGCCAATCTACAAGTAACAAAGAATTCAGGGCATTGTTCCTATATACTGCAAGCCAGAATAACACACCCTGCTGCAATCCCCCTTTCCTCTCTCTCTTCCTCTTTCTCTCTCTTATCTGCTTGGGAAATGAAGCTCAATCACCTGCGGAGGAGCTGAGGGCGGCACAGGGGACTTTGCAATGCAAATGCCAGGTAATTACCCGAAAGCTAGGAGAGTGGAAGCACAGATGAAAATAGAGCAGGCAGAGAGGGAGAGAGAGAGGAGAGGGGGGAAAGAAAGAGATGGACCGAACACTGGGTTCACATGCCTGTTGATGCAGGATGATTGGGTTGTTTGAGGGTGTGTGAAGATGCAGGAGGAGGTAAGGGGAAGAGGGAAGGAGGGGACGAAAAGGTGGTGAGACCCACAGGGATGGATAGTAACCACATACATACAGAAAGTCTGTCTGCACCTGTGTATGAACATGCACGTGTGCGTTCCTCCAACAAATGATCAAAAACTTTTGATTCTTCTGACACACTGGAAGTATCCACATTTAGAAGAATATCTGCAGTGAATAAAACCAGTTTTGTGCATGAATGCAGCAGTAGTTTGAGATGTGTGTGTGTGTGTACACTTGCATGTGTAAGTGATTGCGCCTGGGTGCTCCTGTGCACGTAGGGAGTGTGTGTATATGAGCCTGTGCGCATCACTGTGTGCTACATGCTCTCTAATGGGCACTTGTAGTGTATGTGTGTGTGTGTGTGTGGTGGATGATTGCATATGTTTGTGTGTGTGTGTGATTTGTGTGCTGCATCGGAGGATTTAGTGAGTATGCCAGCTTGCAGCTGTTTGATTGTCAGTGAGTGAGAGCGAAGAGATGTGCAGATGTGAGTGAGTATCAAAGAGATTATGAAATGACCTGGAATTAAATGCCGCAGTAGATTTTAACTGGGTATTGTGGCACGTTAAGCCCTCTCTTTGACTCATAGATGGTTAGAAAACTGTACGTTACATGCAATTTTATTTAATAAGGAAAATGTGTATTTGTAATTCAACACGGACTGCAGCTTTTCATATGTTTGTTTGATTGTTTGTGGAAGATATTACCAAGCAATAGTGTGACTCACAAGCAGTTTGCACCTCGACTCAATCGCTGCCTCTGATTAACATCTGAACAGAACAGAAGCCAGCCAACCAGAAAACTGTTTTGGCGATTTAGTGTAATTGTGGCTTTGCTAAAGTCTCACTTTGCCTAATTAGAATAATAAATCATGCCGCCTCGTTGTTTTCAAAGGGCCCTCCATCGTCTCGCCGAAGCAGGTGGGATGGTGGGATGGTGTAAAAAAACAAAGGGTTTGATTGCTCCGCTGAAGCTACAGTCAGTTAAAAGCAGTGTGGCGCTCTCCGGGGATTCATATTCAAAACTAAGCCGAATCAATTCATAGACCAGAGTGGGAAAAGCCAACTTGACAAATTTTGATTCATATCCTGGCCCATGCTTGACTTCACTTGACATAAATCACTTGGCTCATTGGAAAATGGAGAGGAGAGACTGAGGTTTGTTTGAATGACATGAAAGGCTGAGGGGAGATTGTGTGGTCGTACCTTTCCAAGATGGTTGTTGCATCTTCCAGTTTCTTGCTCCAGGAAAGTAAATGAAACACATTCTGCTGGGGCTATAATATGTTACACCAGGTCACATGGCAAGATAACTTCCTCTGTCTGTCCCTTTCTTTCTCAGTTCACTGAACTTTCACACACAAAAGAGAACATCATATTTCAATCAATATTTAAAACGTGATGTACGATTTAACAATCAAAAAGTAGTGGCAGAGAGTGGCAGCAGAACAGAAAATATTTTAGAAGAAAATACTGGTATATAATATACTGTATGCACAACTGCTTTCTTATTAAAAATATTTTCTGTCTATTCTGTTTATGTGAACATGACAATTGAATGTGAAATTCTGTAAATGGAGGTCTTTCAACTGTGAGAAGTTGGCAGGGTTAAAGGGGTAGGTGCATCCTTGTCTCAACCTTTCTTCCTGTTCAACAGTGATTAAAAACTGCATGCCCTCTTGTTTGGGTAGCCATGTCTTTATGTGTATTCCTCTCATTTGACGGTCACTGAGTCTATACTCGGTCGGGATGTGCCTCTGCTTCTGAAGAGATAGTCTGCCAAGTTGTAGTCTCTCTTTAGAGCCATGTAGCATATTGTTTATTGTGAGTTTTGGATTTGTTATTTCAGTGGTTCAAATAATTAGATTTAATTTGTTCAGTGATTTTGGTTAAATGTTTGCAGTTTAAGCGGTGCTTACGTTTTAAATCTGTAGAGCTCATGCAAATGAAAGGATTTTATACAGTATTGCAAAGTGTAAGAGACTAGATTTGAAGTTTAATAGTTTTTTAATCATGAGAGAGAAGAGAAGCTCTGTCCAATATGAATTGTTTGGGACAGTTTTCTCTTTTTCTTAACTATATTATACTGAATCTCTGTTGGATCCTTGAAACTTTATAATAAAATGTAATATATAAATGACTGAAAAGTTTGTTTTTACTAGTTTTGTCTAATTTCTTGAAGTATCATATTTTATTTGGGAGCAGATCAAATTTTCCAGTATATAATATAAAAGTCACAAATATAAAAATTCCAATGCAAAACTGTCTGTCAGTAGCCTGGGTAAACCCATGCTCTCTTTCCAGTGACATTATACTTCGCTCAGAAAGTTAGCATGGCCACCAAGACAACATTTTCGCCTGAGATAGGGAACCAATCACAGAACGGGGAGGCGGGCTCAAGGCACTTTGAAAATAGAACAAAAACTTGCGCTACATGTTTTTTCCTTCATAAAAAGGATGTGTTGGCGCTGCTCCCTACAGGCTCTCAATACATCATTGTGTATCGTTGATATGAACGGCTGTAAGTTTGTCCAGTAGCATTCAGAAGCATTTGATCGACATTCGTCTCTAATAGGAGAAAATGAACGGCTCCTTGCCAGACCCTACCTCACTTGTGGTAGGGTCTAGTGTTAGCCAGACTAGTCTGTCAGTGGTGTAGTAGAGTAAAAAGTACAATATTTCCCCCTGAAATACTGTGGAGTAAAAGTACAAAATTATATAGTACCTGAGTATATATACTTACGTTCCAACAACAGGTCGTATTCACTGTATGTACTGTGTATGGGACTTATAACAGAATCCAGTTACACTGTTTCCTTGACGGGAATGTATATTTCCATATGTCACAATTGTCACACAATAAGAGTTTTACACATATACTTTTAAAGAATAGATTCTTTCTCCAAAGCTGATTTTTAGTAACATCTTTATAAATTCTCTCTTCGCTCTTTTATTTCTCCAAATGATTTCTCCTTTGCTTGCCAGTTGTTTTAAAAAAAAAAAATCAGAATGGCAGTTTTTGCCATCACATGATACTATATATGAATAGAGTATCATACTAAATAGATAGAAAGAGATAGATAAACACAGAGAAAGCAAGAGGTGAATTGTGCGAGCTGAATGTAGCTATATAACACCAGTCCACTTCCTCTCCCTCGCACTCTGGCGCTCCACCCGTGCTAAGAGTGGCTGGGCTAAGCCACTCTTGCCCTACATACAGCCTAAACAGCAGATTACTGACTGTCCCTCTAATCCCATGCACCAGGGCATGTGCCACTGTCACCATGCACCAACCACCCAATCACCCTGCAGCCACCGTCACAGTGCCTGCTGTTCTGCTAGCTGTGCAACCCCCCAACCCCAATCCCTTACATCTTCCCTGTTTCTGTTTTTGGTCAGTCATTTCGGATTTTCGGTTTTATTTCTATCCGAATAAAGCACGCTGGAAGAAGAGATATCCAAAAACCTTCATTCCACTTGCATCTCTTTCTCCCTCTCTTTCTCCCTCTCTCTCTCTCTCTCTCTCTGTCTCTCTCTCTTTCTCTCTCTCTCTCTCTCTCTCACTGTCTTCCCTAGCAACACCCTGTTCCATCCTCTCCCAGTGCCCCCCACCTTCTCCCAGTTTTAACCTCCTCATGACCACCTGGCATGGGATAGCTTCCTCCAGTCCCTCAGCCTCACCTAAACCACCAGGCCTGAGATTAGGGTTAATCTGGACCTTGTGTCATCCTGTATCTATCCACCACCCCCACAGCCCATTCTTTCCTCCCTCCCTTCCTCCCTCCTCTTTACCAAAGAGGCTTTGGTTTAAAATCCTTTATTGTGAACCCCCGCTCCCCTTGCAGTGTCTTTCTGCCTGCTGTCAACTGCAACTTTTCCTCCCGCACCACATCCTTAGCCAATCCTTGAACAGATACTGGTAGAACCTGTCCCCAAGCTATGTTGGTAAAGAGATGTGAGCAAAGGATTTTTTTCACCGTCTTTCTCTTTAGAATAAATTTAGAATTAGGCAATTGCTGAATTTGCACATGCACTATGCTAAAATGAAATGCTTGTGCACGTGTGTGTGTGTGTGTGTGTGTGTCGTGTGATCATGCAGTAATACATGACTATACTTAGCAAGCGTGCATACAGTATGAGGACTTGCCGTAATGGAGTGCATGCAAGGGTGTAATGGTGTATTTGCATGTTTTGTGCACGTCCATCGTTGTTTGAGAGTGCTTGTTCAATTCGTATATACAAGAGATTTAGACGAGAGTCTAGAGAATTCATTCTCCACTCTGCTGTCCCAATCACCCAACCCCCAGTGCATTTAGCCAGCCGTGCTCTCCCGGTCCTCTCACCCCGAGGACAAAGTGAAGGCATGGAGGCCTGAGTTGGATGAAGAGAATCCACAATGGCGCAGAGAGCAAAGATGCATAGAGAATGAAGACAAAAAAAAGGGGGAAAGATACAGTGCTAAAACCCCTTTTCATTTTTTTGTCTCCTGAAATAAATGGCAAATTCTCCCTCAAGCAAAGTCTCTTTTCTTAAGTTGAAAAGCCAGGAAAAAAGCACTTGGCGGACAGAAACCGGTAGAATGGAGCATGAGAGGCAGTGAGAGATGTAGGCCACCAATAGTGTCTTATCGTGAGGGGCACAGAGAAAGGCCCTTGAGCATGAGAACCTGCCTGAGTTGGATGCTGTAATGAGCAAATCCCATGGAGGATCCGTTGAAACGATCACAAGATGCTTAGTTTATAACATTAATGTCAAATTCCTTGTGTAATCATAATCAGCTCATTTGTTGAGCACTGTTTAATTTGTTCCTGTTACACAGATAGTAGGCTCTATTATTAAACATTTGAGTACATATAATATAATGATTATTTATAGGATTCACTCTTATGACTTCCATCCAACTGGAGGTTCCTCATGCCCCCAAGAGACACACAAATACACACGCACATAATCACAACTTGATGACATTATTGTTTATGTAGCAGACCATAATGCACAGAGGTACGGGGGGATTTGCTTAAGATCTTCTAAATGGATTAGGAATATGGAATCCCGGTACCTTGAGGAAAATGAGCGTTGAGATGCGAGAGTGACTGGTAGAGCAAGACTGATTAAAGGGGAGAGAGCAACAGAACATGCTGAGAAAGGAAAAAGTCGAAGAGTGAGGGGAGAAACGAAGAATGTTCAAAGTGATCGTGCAAGAGTGCAAAATGTCCACAGAGAGCACGACAGAAAAAGAGAGCGAGCGATGTAGTTAATGGATGTAAATTAATTGCTGTCATGTGGATTCTGATCCCAATAAATCAGGGTCAGTGTGGTCTCCGGTGCCATCTCTGCATGGCTGGGAAAAAGGCAGGAGGGAGCTTTGATCTGATAGATACACACTCACACACTTATATATATGTATGCACAAACACAAAAACATATACACATACTGCACTTTTTTAAAAGATTTTTTTTTTCTGCATTTTTGCCCTTATGAGCAGCTGAGGAGGTTAATATCAGACCAATGTTCACAACTGGAATCAAACTAAGGATGTTGATGCCACACGACATGCGCTTCAACCGTTCAGCTTCCAGGATGACTCTGAGTAAGTCTTTTGTGAGAAATGTGATAATCCCTGTGCAGTTCTTGAAGGAGAGCAGAAGGAACTTTAATAGAGTACACATACGGACATACAATATAATATTAACTTATAAGTAAAATTTGTGGAGCCAGATAAACTTGTGTCATACATAAAATAATGTGTCATTAAATATACAGTAATAATTTAAAAATTAAAAAAAAGTCAACACTTGCTGCTATATCCACAAAGCCGTGCCATAAGATCGCCTTCATCATGAGGAACGTTTTAAAAATGCACCTCAAGTCCAAACAGAAGGCTGGATGCCAACTAGTGCAGACCTAACTGGGTTATAAATGCAATATGGTCCAATGAATTAGCCATGCTTATTACTGAAAATTACCACTGTGCTTTCTGCTTAACTAGGCTGCAAAATTGATTTACCTTCTTTCCCCAGTCTATGACCATCACAAAGACATCCTGTTATTATGAGGGCTGTGAGTATTATTGTATGTGTTAATCAGAAAATACGTGAACCATGTATTTTAATTACAAATCATACAAGGGCAATTTTAAAAACAAAAGCCTTTGAAAAAAAAAAAGCTCAGAACGCATTGCCCACACATTAAAAGAAGCCGCCACACCGCAACAACACCAAACCATCATTCCAAAAAAAAAACACCCCAAAAAACACCTTTTCACATTATTGTCAATGCTGATGTTAACATTTTGGTATTATTTTAGAACATATTTCATTCATTCACTGTACAACAGTACAGTACGCCCCATATTATATACACCGTGTTTTCTTTGATACTTTATGCCCCAAAGCAAATCACTCATGTTCAAACAATAATATCTGAACATGAGAGAAATGGTGCAAAATGGGAAGTAGGTCACATAGCAATTTATTTGACAAAAAGGGATGGGGGTGGGGAACTGGGGCATGGTGTATGCAGAGGCAGCAGCAAAAGGGAAGGTTTTTGGGAACCTAGATCAGATAGTGTGTGTATGTTTGCGTGTGTTTGAGTGTTGTGCGTGCATATGTTTAAATGTGTTGGACCTGGAAGTAAAGTTACACACTGCTCAAGTGTCATTCAAGAACTGCTTGGTCAGTATGAAATTGAAAAAAATGTCAGCTTGCTGACAAACATGATCACGTACACATGCATCTTGTGGTATCTATTAAATATTACAAACCGCACTCACACAAACACACACACTCATCAGAGGCTCCATTGCCCACTCTAGTGAAATTGAAACTGATATTCCGGTCACTGGACCATATCAGCACATCCGACACAGAGTGTCAGCAGCATTGATCAGCTGTCAATGAGCTGGCCAGCTACCCCCATCCCTTGTCAAATCAAACACACACATACACGCACATACATTTAAGCTGTATGTATCATCACTAATATTTACACAGTAAATACCAAAATTCCACATAACCTACTGTAGATACATGCATTCCCGTGCACAGACACCCACACACACACGTAAGCTCCCTGGCTTCCTCCTGATCCTGTTTAAATCCCGTCATCACTGAACATCACAGCTGTATGATTTGCAAGTGCATGAAGGCCATATACCTTGGTCTTCCTCCCTGACCCACAGCACTAAATGCTACAGCTTATCCAGCTATACAGTGCTGATGCATACACTTACTTCATTTGTCTTCAGGCTCACATTCCTCCAGGTCAGAATTGTGTGTCAATTCTGTATGTATATATATTTAATATATATAATGAATAAACACCTTTAAATAAGAATTCTACGTGGTGATTTACATAAATATAAAAAGTATAAGTGATGAATTGCAAAGTTTGAGATACAGTTTTTAAAAATAATTTTCAGCAGCTTACCTGAAATAAACATGTAGTGGATGAAGTGGCTAATATAAAAATAAAAATTAGATTCATATTGATTAGTTACACTGACATATAAGGGACATTTGTTGTGTCATACAATTACAATACACTTCTACAATAATAAACACTCCTGCAGCACTGCAAAGTAGAACTCCCTCATCTAAAAATGATAAAACGTACTTTCCTATTTCTTGTTACATCAGGATAATTTGAAATTAACTAAAATAATCTTTAAAAAATTAAAATAGAACATCAGTTATACAGATTGGTGTATTTCAAACGCCGCCTAAATAATATTCGCATTCCTAAAAACAAATCAAGCCATGGAGTATTAGGTTTATGTGACCCTATTTACATATTGAAAAACTATCTACTGTGTATATTCTCAACGCAATCTAGACAATCTGCACAGACTGCGCTGAGGATCTGTAAAGCCACATTAACACATGAGAGAGGCTCTGAAGCACCAGTCTTTTCTAATGACTCGATAATCCGACCCAAATGCTGCCTGCTTGCTAATCTCTCCATCAGATTACCAAACTAGGGACGAGCACTGTCTACAGTATTTGTCTCTGCCTGTCTCTCTGTCTTCCTGCCTGTCTGTCTCTCCCTCCTCAGCTTGTCTCTTTGTATAACCGCTTGCTTCTTTCCCTTGTATTTCTCTGTATGATAAAAAAAATCCTTTGCTTGCCTCTCTGTGATCTTCCTGGCTGTCTGCTAGTAGGGTTGCATTCCTGTTCGCCCGCTCTCATCCTCACATGTACATCTTTTAAAATGGAGAACGGGGTAGTGGGACATCAAAATGTAGTCACAAATCTCCTTCCTCTCCTCAAGCCAACATGCATGAGGGTAAACCTGCATGAACATATATGCATATACATTATGTTTGTTATTTATGGCTTGAAATTTATACCCATAAATAATAAAGTTCCAGGATTTTCTCAAAAATAATCCGAAACAAATGTATTTGACACAAAAAGCAAAGAAACAAAGCATATTCCACAAAAAATAAATAAAGGAAAAAGGAATTCATTTTAATTCATGCCGCAATTCTTCACTCACATTCTCTCTTAAAATCCATCACTTTATCCCTCAGAAATGGAAGGCCACGCTGCCTCTGTCGTTCCACCCCAAAGCTTTGGTGCACTGATATTGTGCATTTCATGTAAACAGATCTAAACTAATGTCCTATTTGTCACACATCAACCATGTCTGATTCTATATATTTACTATAAAACAGTGCGGCTGTTTTTCTGCCTGCAAGGCCTTACAAAATGTCTCTTTGATTTTACAGAAATCACTCTATGTCAGCCTCTACGTGTGTGTTCTGTTTGCATGTGTATGCATGAGTTTGTGTGTGTGTGTGCGTGTGAGTGGACTGAGCCGCATTTCTGTCTTATATACTGTAGCTCAAACTGCTGTTGACAGTCTGCAAAAACTTTTGACATTTAGCTTTTCACAAAATAACACTCAACACAACTAATACTAACTGAACATGTCTCTGAATTATCCCTACATACCTGGCAGGTTTCTACAGATTTAGTGACAGGCTAGAGACAGGTCGTATTTTCTACAAAAAATAATATATCAAATTCTAGGACATTTCATCCCATCAAGGTATGTAATTCTGCATGATACTGAAATAGATATTTTACGCTTTCACCAAAATGGAGATCAAAGGGTGTGAAGTAAATGTGTGTCAGATCGCTATTGGGCAGAAATGCAGCCGTTTAGCCTGCGTGGTTTTGGTAATGCCTGGCAAATGTCACACTATACCAGCAGTGCCTAAAAAACCAGACGGTTAAACTTTCAGCATAATTTGTATCTGCACATTATACAGATAAACATTACTACATTACTACTACTACATTACTACATTACTCAACATGCACTGAATATAGACAATAATGTTATTAATGTGTATTGTAATCATTTCAACAGCCAATATATTTACCCTAAAATGTATTTTTGAATGCTCATTATCATTTAAAAAATATTAAGAAGGATATTGTATCATTTCAAAGCTAAATGTAATATCTGTAACTGCTACATGAAGCACTGTAGATGCAATATGCATTGTGGCATAGGTCTAAACAAAACTGGCAAAAGTAAGACTGACAGCCAATGTAAGCAAAAATTCTTGAACACAGTGGCATCAGTCAAAACATGTAGACATAAAAATATATATACTCATACAGAAGGGATCTCTTCCTGCATAGATATAACAGCTCTGGATGTCGACACATCTCAAAATAATGAGAAAGGTTAGGAGTGGGGACATCGGGACGAGCTAAGTGGTGAAGTGAGGCATGAGACGGGAAAGAGAAATGGAAGGCTGGAGGGAGCAAGAGATGGAAAAGGAAGAGAGAAAAAAAAGAGGTGAGGTGGGCCCTGGTAGATTCAGTGCTGTTAGTGGACGTGTGTGTGCGTGTGTGCGTGTGTGTGTGTGTGTGTATGTATGAGAGGAAGAAGGGGAAGAGAAGGGAAGGGGGTGTTACTGCGGCTGTCCATTTCCCGGGATCAGCTGATGGCCGCGGATGATGGAGCAGAGAGGGGTCAAGGGTCAAAGCCTTGCATTGTCAGCCTAGCCCTGCTCTCCCTTGGGGTTCCCTCCCTTTTCTCGGCTCCCTCCTCCATCCATCCCCTGCTGCCTCCTGCACATTTACATACATGTATCAACACTGTGCGTCGTCGTGGCTCGCTGGGCGAGAGGAAGCACGGCACGCATTACTGGCTGGCTACCACTGCAGTCTGCACTGCTGCAGCCAGTGCATTCACTGTAAAGCCATATTTGTAAGCATTTTTATATTATGTTCAGGCACTGGTGCATGATACATTAGTACATCTGCACGAAATGTCCTTATGAATGTGTTTTATATATGAATGAATATATGTGTATGTCAACTCTACATGCACATCTGTGTGTATGTATGTATGTGTGTGTGTGCAGGACAAGACAGGGCCCCCCCCCCACCACCACCACCAGTATTGGGCCTACCCTCCTCACCCTCGTCACCCCCCCTCCCATTCCCACCCCCACCACACATTCACCTCCCCCACTTTGCCTGTGTAATCCCTGCCAGCTGGCCCCGTTGGCTAATCCCTCTGCACTGATCAGCTGGGCCACGCATCCAGTACGGGACAGGACAGGGACAGGGGCAGATAGGGGCGGGACGCTCTGTGTGTGTGTGTCTGCATGTGTGTGTGCGTGCGTGTGTGTGTGTGTGAGGTGGGGGGTGGTGTCGACCAGAAAGCATAAATTGAAGCCCGTGCCTTCACCGCGGCGCAGTGTGTCTGTGTGTGAGCCAGTTGCCTGTTCCTCCTCGTCCGTCCATCCCTTATCTCTCTCCTTCTCCTCCTTCTCCCTTGGATCCTTATACATATATACCTACTTGGCTTATATATGTATATTTTACATCTTGGGCTTTTTCGTCTTCCTTTTCGGTTTTGTCTTGAGCATATCCAAATGGATTTTTCTAATGGAGGTGACTGGGTAGAATTTAGCTGAGTTTTTTTTTTTCCTGCTATCCTCTCTCCTATTTCCCCTGACTGCATGCGTGACACCTGCCTGCCTGCCTGCCTGCCTCCCGTCCCTCCAGCCCCTTGTCCACCATCCCACCCCCTGTGTGCCTGCTCCCCTGCTCTTCCCAACCCACAAGGACCTTCACAGGATGGAGCTGCGCAGTCACAGCTACAACTACAGCAACAACAATAACAAAACCAGGACCAAAGAGGACCTGAAGGAGGAAATACTCGGCAGCTCCTCTGCAATTTTTTTTTTTTTACCTTTTCTTTAGAGAGGAAGGATATATTTGATCTGAGAAAAACTCATTCTGCCTGTGCTACAGTAATATTCTATAGGTAAAATAGAAAGGAAGTAAGTGCAGTGGTTAAAAGTTTAAAAGAAAGGGATCTTAAATGTAACATGCAGTTTTTTCTGGATGTGAGTCTTGCGTAATAGCAAAGAAGCTAAATTATTCCTCTTATGTTTTTTGCTTTGTGTCATACATCAGTTTTTACCTTTTATGAAATTATTAATTTGTGCATGTTTTAATCAAAGGATAGAGACCGTTGTTATTTAGATCTTGTTCTCCAGTCTGTACATGGTTATAGTTACATGCGCAGAGTGCACAGAGAGAGAGAACAGTAGAGATGAGAGTAGAAAGGAGGGAGGGAGGGAGGGAGAGAGGGAGGGTAAGGGGGAGATAACGACATAGCTTTACCAACTGTAATAAGGAACTGCTTGGTCTGGTTAAACCATACCAAGCCCTTAACCAGGATCAGCGGAGGCAGTGCTATGGTGAGAGTAAGACATAGCAGCGCAGTGTGTACTCATAAATAGTCGCCATCCTTTGTTTTGCTCTGAGGGGAAGATGGTCTGCAGGAATGGTAGCAATCAGGTAGCTGGGCTGCTGCTCTCTTTATGGTGCAACAAAGGTAGCTTTGCTTGCTCGCTCTATCTCACTCCTGGTTTTTCTCTGTTCTCTCCTCTCTCTGTACTGCTTTTTAATGATGTGCTGTAGTATGTGTATATAGAGAATGCCTTAATGTGTGAATGCTGCTTTGATTATCCCTGTATGTTTATTTTATTTAATTTTTTTTACATTTTGTTTCTGGTAAGCCTCTTTTGCACATCCACAAACGCATGCATGCATTTACACACTCTGGGCTGTTCAAACAGAAGAATCACAATGTGTTTGGCTTTCTATCATGTGTGTTACTTCTTTATTGTCTGTATAGAAACCTGTTTTCATTGCAAAGAGAACATGCATGTCAGTGTGGGATTAGCATGCACTTTGACGTGTGAACGGACCGCATAGCTGCCTCTCTGTCCACAGGGAGGAGAGATCACAGGTGAGGAAAGAGGAAAGTCAAATATGGACTGAAAAAAAAACTAAATGGGACACACTTGTGAGACTGAGGGAGTGGTGACAATTAAGAATAGTGTACATGCTGAAAATATATGTGCAACAACAGTTTAAATGGTATAGAACAAAGGAGTGAAAGTGTTGCTGAAAGGAGGGTAAGTGACAGAAGAGAACAGGATATGAAAAGGAGCTGAGAACGTTTTGGAAGTTTGGGTTTGAGCTCTTTGTGTTCACAGTGGACCTTGATTTAATTTCAATACAATTAAGGCACGCGGTGAATGCCAAGAGAGAAGCCACAGTCTTCGCTCACCTGAGAAACCAGCACATAGCTGCTACAGGACAGGAGAGTGGCACTGATAACTACAGATGGATGTGTGCGTTTACTACAATCCTATGAGATTAACAAGCAATGACATTAGTGGTGACAGAGAAGCAGGAAAATAAGCATTAGGCAAAAAGGTTACAGAGTAGTGACCTAAGACAGTTAATGTTAACCATAGAGCTCTAAGAGGGCTATTAATAAGACATACAGGAAACATAGCAGAGATAAATACGCCATCATCTCTGAGAACCAGTCTAACTAATACACTGGTTTCCATAATGTCAGAACAGACAGAGCCGTAGGCAGCCTACCAGTGTTGGTCCTGTGGCCAAATGGACAGAGGGATCACACCAGGGGGACTTGCCATGTGGTGACAGAGGGCCACATCAAAGGTCTGTGTGGTTACGCATGAGCGTACACTTGCCCTATCTGAAAACGAGATGGAAAAACAGGGTGAGAATGCTATGAGAGCATGATATGCAAGAATTTTTTTCTTTACTCATTTCTACCATTAAGGCATCAAAAAAGGCAATAAGCTCCAGGAATCATTCTCATGCATGCTTATTTATTTTATTTATTATTATCTAAATTATCTATATTTCCACGATCATTCATACTCCATGTAAATATGGCTTTGTACTTTATTTGAAATTAGTCTTTATTTGTGTTTCTGTTATGCAAAAAGTCTCAATAAAGAAGTCATTTCATGGACAACATTTCTATTTGTGCTATCTAGTATTTCTTCTCAAAGTAAAAAGGCCCAAAGCACATCAAGCAGTTTAAATGATGAACTTCATTTCTACACCTACAATCACAGAGCTGCATCACATGATTCAAGATGTAAATCGCTGTAGGTGATAGCGATTGAGTTGACCTACATCTCAGATGATGGAGGCGGTATATGCCACCAAAAAAAAAGAAAAAAAAATTGTAGATATCTGTGCAGATTCCTCTCAATCAATTTTACTTACTGCCATAGCTTTAATTTTACTATTTAAAGCTAGTCTAAATATAATGTGTATTTAATATAGGAATAATGGACAGTCATCATAAAAAACATGCAATATAGTTCATGTTTTAGGCAAGTGAGATTAAGATTATAGGAACACACAAACACAAAAGGCATTTTTTACAGAATGCAGCTGCATCTATAGTAGGTCTTTGCTTCTTTATGTTTTGATACACCAGCGGATGACATTTCATTATTGTCTGTCACCTCCACACAATTAGAGCGTGCAGAGGGCAAGTGTGCCGCATATGTTGAGACAGAGGTCATCAACTGTTTTCAGGCCCCAACGCCTGTCTACACATTATGCATGTGCAAAACTCTCCATTGAATTGGGACACTAGGAGAAATGAAGGGGGTAATACTCAATAAGTCAACAGTGCGGGACCCCTGGCGATAGAGAGCAGGTGACCGCATATAGGCCCCCTCACATGATAAAAACATTCATCATCATGATGTATTCTTATTTCTAAATAACCCCTCCCCTCCCCCCTCTGTCTCTTTTTAAAAAAAGCATTTTTTAGCTCCCACTGCTTTCAGCTATGATGCAATATAATGCTGATAAATTGGTGGCAGGTGTGGAATTATAGACCTATAGTCTGATGGGTATGTTTATTGTCCATGTTAAAAATACATTTTAAATAAATAGTTATTTTCTCATCGTATATTGGAAAAAAATACATTATGACAAATGGGTAACCCATGTTGGTCTTAGATGCAAGTTAAATAACATAAAGTGACTGAAACTGGCATCTTACATCTTTTTTTAAAGTAAAAGTAAAGCTTTCCAGGCACACCACACTTACTAATAATACTGCTATACTAATGTGTTTTTCACACACATGTACACACACGTACACACACACACACACACACACACACACACACACATATATGTATGTATATGTATGTATGCATCTATGTACACACACATACACACACCGCTGTCATATATATAATTTAAGAGAAAGGCTTTCCGAAACAAAACGCAAGAAAGGAAAGAAGACAACTAATTTAGTCATGTAAATAGAGGTCGGGCTGGCGACATGGTGAAGCGTCACTAATGGAAGAAAGAGATGGATGCCTTATGATAATGAGGGGAAAATAAAGCAGAACCATGACCTTGCAGTGCAATATGAACACACAGACACCACGCATTTAATGCGTGGCTCTCTGACTGAACAATATATCAGATAATAGACGATATTTTAAATATTTTTCATTATAGGGTTACAAAAATGCAGAGCCACAGCCAAATAACCTCTTAAATGAGTCCATGCAAAAGATAGGCTATTTGAATTTGGTCGTCTTGTCTTACTAATACTCTTTTCAATTTGGTCTGAATTAGAGTTTACTGAAGTCAGCAAAGGAGATTGATCACTAATGATAATTGAAGTTCCTCTTATGTGAACTCGAGACACGGTACATGAGAAAACCTCCAACCACCACCAACACACACCGCTGTCATCATTACAGTGAGGAATTTCTCCTTTCACCACTGCAGGGCAACTTATTTTGTTTCTCCATCTATGCATTCAGCTTCATGCACGCTCTGACCTCCTCCCCTCCTCTTCTTCGCCCTTAACCCCCTCCACCACCTCCTCCTCCTTCTGCACTTTCTCCCCATGGTCCCATTTCTCTTTCTTCTTCTCCTCCATCGTCTCAGTGGCTGTGTCTGCCTCTCTTTTATGGCCATTCATTTGCATCCCAGGAGGGGCTAAAAGGCGTCCCCAGAGACTCGCAGATAAGGGTCACAGGAGATCCCCTCGAGGCAGTGTTTTCCACGCACCCACAACGCAGACACGACACGTGCCGTCGACCCCCCTCTTCCTACTTTCACCCGCGTAAGCGCGCGCACAGACACACGTTTGTGCAGCTATCATTATTGGGACATTGCACTGACTTCCATTCATTGTGGAGAGCCTAACCCAAACCCTAGCTCTAACCTTAACCATAACCAATTCATGACTAACCCTAACCTTAAAGGAACCAGAATGGTTAAAGGAATCAGAATGTTTAACTTAGACCCTATTTTCCCATCTTATTGTGTCTAACTTTAGTGACTAGGATAATATTTTCCAGTATTGAGCAAGAGCACTGCAGCTGTCAGCCATGGAAGGGGCTGCAATTTAATCAATGTATGTAAACTAAAAGTTCTTGTTTTTGCTACTGACAGATTCAAAATGTTAATATAAGTGCCATATAGAGAAAAAAACTTTTTTCTTTACCTTTCACTTGAGCTGGTCTTTTGTGGCTAACCAAGTCCCGCTCAAGAGAGTCTCCGTCTGAAATCTGATGAGACTTGAGTTGTTGGAATCAGCTAAATATTCAACTGTTACAGGGCCGGAGAAAGGAGTACAGAAAGCATAGCATAGCGTACTGTTGCTAATATGTGCTGAATATTTAGCTGACTTTCAGAACGAGTGGATAAAACAAGCACAAGTGACATTGACGGGGTGCAATTGCCCCAAGGATTACATTGCAGCCCTTTTCACAGCTGCCGGCTGCACATTCTCACTCAATACTATATAAACCAATATCAAAAATGTGTTGTTCCCATTAGTCACTTAAGCAACACACAAAAAGATGGTGAAATAGGTCCAGGTTGAAAAATACAAGTTTCTCTTTAACCAAGACCTCAGAAATTACGCTTTATCTCATAGGATAGGGCTCAGTTTATAACAGAAAAGGTCACAATGAAGTAACAACATTGTGACACACACACACACACACACACACACACACACACACACACACACACACACAACCCTGTAATTCAGTCTCCAAGGACTGCAAGAGACAATCTAACGTGTGCCTATCACATCATTTCCTCTGCTAAACCAGAAAGTACCTATAGCGCGTCAAAGTGTTGCAAAAATAGATATGGGTCTTCTTTTGTTTTCTTATTAAATGAGTATCCTAAAAAATGCCCAATACTCATAAATAAAATGTAGGCCTGTTATTATGTTTAATACCATTATTGGAAGGCTATTTTAGTTCTTCAGTTCCTCTTTTAGTCTAGCATTTAAAAGGCAGTGTATATGGGGCAATGTGCAGTCATAATTTGGACCTTCATTAGCTAATAATACACAATTCTGATAATACTTTTAGTTCTGATAGGCCCAGGCAACAAATAGTGAGAATTTAAGTATGCAGTGTGTAGGTATACACTATTTCATCAAGGCTATATCTAGCCTATCACAGCTAGGCAACATTAAGAGGCCAATCTTTGATTAAAAAAAAGAAAGCAATTCTGTCTCTCTGTCAATTATTAAAATCATATTTCAATTGTTTGCAAATAAATGTAAAGCTGCCGATATCTGAAAATATTAACTACTGACTTGTGTTAATGTTAAAGACTTGTGTGCAAAAAAAAAACTTGTGTGGAAGAAAAGTGGTTTAAATTCTGGTGGTGGGTTTACAAATTCATTTGGTCTCCATGTGTGTATTTATAGCGGAGGAAAAATCAGAAATTTAGTAGTCAAATTTCACCGGTGTCTTGCTGTTGGCAGTGTGTTAGTAGTCTATTAGGACTATAGGCCCCATAACCCCATCCAATCTTTTTTTCCTAGTATGCATACCAACACGCGAAAACAGACATTATAAGTAGAACATACAGAAGGCCTTGAATGCTGCTGGAGAACCTGTCGGGATGGAAAAATGAAGAGCAGTGAATAATACTGATGCTGTGTCGCCCTCTTGTGGCCACTGCGTTCAATACAACCACACAGATGAGCTGGAGAAAATGGCGGATTGCAGATGATTGTTCCACTGCATGAACATAGGTAAGCCTGTGCGAAAAGATGACATTTTCCTACATTATTAAAACAAAGTCAACAATGTCAAGCAACATATAGCATTCACGTCCCTTATTTCACATCTTTGCTTACTGTCAAGCTCCTGTTATCAGTCCTGACACAAATATGGCTGATAATACGGGATCGATGCAGGCCCATTCATTCCTTATGCGAAGTAATAAGTGTACAACCACAACAACAATCAAACAGTAAATCAAATACAGCACGGTAAAACCACACAGCATGTCCCAAAAGGTGCATTGATGTTTCACCTGCTGTAAATAAAAGGTACTACACAAGTTGACAGACAGGTCTACAGTTGGCCACCCATGTGACTAAAGGAAAACAAACAGCTGATGATGAAGAAAAAAGCCACACATCACTTTGTGGAGCATCTTTATTATGCCACAAATAAAAGCCAGTAGTTCTGAAAGAGGACCTTGCGTTTTTTTCTCCTTTTTTTTTGTTTTTTACTCACCAACAATGACATTCTGAAAATGGTGGAAGCTGATTGTGATATTATAGTATGGTTGGCTGAGCAGTCAGAAACGGGAAAATGGGAAATGTGAAGACAAGGCAGGTTTGGAAAAGTAGAGGGTTAAGAAATGCAGGGTACAGTGGTGAAAATTGAGGTCAGAATGGGGAGCGGACGGGTTGAGTATGAAAGGTTAGCAGAAAAACATCCGTTCATATATCCATGTGGGAAAAGAAAAACCGATGAAAAGAGTGCACAGACGCGCTGCATGACAAAATTGCTTTACAGTCAAACAAGGGGAATGCACACCAGTTCTGCTGAATATATCACATTTATTACTTTTGAACTGATTAATAGAAAGAGTGGGGGCAAGGCCACTCGCATCACTGTCTTTAGAAAACGGAGAGAGGAGGAAAAAAAACAAAACAAAAAAAAAACAAGAAAGCAGCCCATAGCAACAATGAATTAATTTGTCCAAGGGAAAGAAAAAGTGGGTAAATAAAATCCAATGAAGACTGTTAACAGAGAGCCCCAATTTTTTTAGACCATGAAATTATACACCGAGCAAGGCTCAACTTAACATTTCTTCTGCTTTCAAACTCTTGACCCCCTTCCTTACTCTTCCTCTCCAGATCCTCTACACCCTACCTTCCCCACACACTCCGTCCAACATATCCCAAAACAAAATAGAGGGCCAATTTGAACATCTGCAGTCCTCTCAAACAAAAACATGTCAAGCATGTACGAAACAGATTCTGGAGTGAGCGTAGTTGACACCCGCCTACGATGAAAATCCACTGAGGAGGAAACTCCACTGGGTCCTGGTTTAAGATGTGAGCATCCTCAGAAGATAGGTGAGGGGGTGGGGGTTTACAAAGAAAATAAGACAAACGGACCATTCTCGACTTTGGGAGATTATTATAAGCCAACACTACAAATTTCTATTGGATTTGTGTGTTTGTGTAAGAATTACAGACTTGCTCATGGACCATAAAAAACAGAGGATGATCCTTTCGTTTAAAAAAGGAAAAAGCAGCATACGAGGGAAAAAGCATATGTAGTGGAATGGGGTGGGGCAAAAAAGATTTCACCTAAGGATGCTATGCATTTAGTTGTAGTCCTATGAATAATCGTTTCCTTTTCTTTTTACTACAAGTTCGAAGTAAGTCTTTAAAGTCAAAAGAAATCAAGAGAGTCTTCATTTAATTTTTTGTCCTTGGTTAATTCTTCACCCCTATTAGAATTTCTTAGAGATCTGGATGTAATGACGTAATGGGGTGGATAGGGCTTTAGGTGGGGCCATTGCAGTCTTTTGACCAAAGCACCAACTGTTACTTGACTCGTCCTTGGCGCTCCTAGAACACAGAGAGACAACAAATTAGAGATAATACAAAAACAAAACAGAAAACAGTCAAAATATTAGCATGTTACAGCTGACCTGGATGACTCCAGATTATCTTGGTTTATTCATTCAAGGAGCCAAAGTTTACAATCAACTCATTTGTTAACTCTTGCCAAACTCCAAATGTCAACTCAAACAGATGTAGGTTTTGGATACAAATGCTTGACTTCTCTGATATGAATACATACTAGGCTCTGGGTGTATAATGAATCATTCAGACAAATGTCTTCATCAAGTATTAAAATAACATAAGGACTGTTTCAATGTATGTCCACAGATGAGGCAAATTACCTGAAGCCTGTAATGACTCCTGTTGTTTGGGTTGCTGGGATATGGCTCACTGCCTTGGACCTCCACCTGTCACACAGAAGAGTGAAAACTGAGCGCATTTGGAACAATTTCAGATTTAAAAAACAACTCCATATACTCAAAAAACTTGTAAAAACTTGACAAAAGTAATACAGAAACCAGTCCACATTTGGATGCAAAAATCAGAATTTGATGACGTGCTTATTTCACATTAAGCACAGCATGTCATGGTCAAAAGCTAAGATACAGACAACTGTCTACAGGCATCAGATTTTAGATTTAGGTAGAGTAGAACAACTCACGCCAAATGTAACCTTCTTTTACATGATGTTAACCCATTATTAAAAATTAGTGTATACTTCGAATAAACAACGCATACAGTGCAAAGTGCTTGGTTATTTTAAACTGTACCAATTGTTTTGTTTGTATCTTGTATCAACACCATGCAATTTATTAACCCATCGTTTTACTGCTGTAATAACATGTTCAGTAGTTTTCTAGTGGTTTGGCTTACATTAAATGAAAGTGGCTACCAAAAAGATGGCACTTAAAACTGAAAATTGTAAGTCTTATATCAATTTGACACATATTAACCCCTTAAATGGGATGAAAAATCACATTTCACATTTTCTAAATAAACATCCAAAAACACTGAAAGTTTAACAATAGACCTACTACAATATATACATGAATGTTATCAACTGTCTAATTATAGTTTCTCCGAGGTTGCTATACTGGTTTATGTAAGGATGTTTTGCTGGCAGAGGATGAAAGCAGCAGATAAACCCAATATTCCCAAATCTATAATCATAAATGACATGTTTCATGGATCCTGGACAACTTGTTTTTCTTCTATGCTCATATATCCTGCTTTGAAACGCATTAAAGTGACTTTTAAATGGCACCTTTCATGGCTTTAACAAGGGGTACAAATTCTTTTTAAGGCATACCTCAAATGGGATACAGCGAAGTCAATAAAAGGACAACCAATTTTTGGGTTAAAGCCTGCTAAAACCACAACATACTGGATAATAAACATTATCTTCATCTGCAGGAAAAACAAGTGTGCAATCCATATAATAGCAAGAAGGCAAACATGGAAACTCACTAAAAAGGTGAATGAGTGCTGTGTTAAGCTTCAAAGACTCATGTTATTATGTTGTTCATTAGTTTGTAACTAAAAAAAGTTACAAAATGTGTGTGCAGGAATCAACGCCCTAGTATTAAACAGGACCTTGCTAAAATTAGAAAGAAATGCAAACTACATTATGTGCACTGCAACACACATGTGCTCTATTTTTGTTCCTTATGTTGATGCCAGAAGTTCAAAACAGCTAAACAGACTTCATCCAATATTTTCCAGTGAGTAAAGACAGAGTATGAAAAATTACGTTGCACATGAGTTCAGGAGGCTGGACAATATATATATATGTTGATATAGACTTTTCAGGTGTATCTATTCCTATCAAATAAAAATGAAACAACTGAAACACAATATAAACCATTCAATTCAATTTTCATGTACTTTCTCATGTAATCCTCTGGATTGTTTCAAAAAGGTTTTCATCTCATATAAGCTCTAAAGTGAATGCCATCAAGTACAACATTTTCTGGTGTTCATTGTTCTAGTTTAAAGCATGACAATACATAAAAACAAGTAGAAAACAAAACCACAGTAAAAAAAAAAAAAAAAAAAAAAAAAAAAACTGGAGGGAAAGAAAAGTCACAAAATATCCTACTGTGCACCGTAAATTCAATTCAGCTGTAAATCCTCAAGACGTGTTCCTTTGTAATGCAAAAAGCAGCATTGTACATGCAGACACATCCAAACTGGTTTCATACACTGCACTTTTTTCAAAACAAGCTAAAAGCAGAGCACCCGTTTTAAATTCATTGTTTTATCTTTTACTTCATTCAGCAATAACTCTTTTACCTTTTTCACACACTCTTCCTCCTCCTGACGCTTCTCGTAGTGAGAAAAGTCATCGAAGATTGAAGTGGTGTGTTTATATCCAGCGATGATCTTTAGCACCTGCCTGGCCTTGTCCAGTGGCACCTCTTGTGTGTCCCGAGAGTTGGTCACTGGCTTGTTTTCGTTGTTCTCCAGTCGAATGTGTCTCAGCTGACTGTTGGGAACGTCCTTTACAAAGATCCAGCGCACATCAAAACGACCCTTCCACTTGTCCTGCGACCACACGCCAGCAGACGTGTTATAGTCCACGGGCGAGCGCATCTCTGCTACGCCACAGAAGTGCCCACTTCCATTGACACTGAACAGAAGATAAAGCGGCCCTTTGCCACCCAACGAACGGTACGCTGCATCAAGCCTCTTGTTGCCATGCTCCGTGCTGCACCAGATGTTATACTTGATGGAGCGGTGGATGTCATCCTCTGAGTAGCTCTTGATGATAAACACCCGGCCCTGCTTGGGATTCCAGTCAAAGTCCTTGGGGTTATAATTGTTGACCATACGCAACTTCTCTAAGACTGGGTGGGGCTCAGAAGGAACTCCGGGAACCACGCCTACACCAGAGGAGGTGGGAGGCGACTGGCCTGTACCACTCCCACTGGCATCCCCAAATCCATTGGCCCGGTTCCGTGGAGGGACCCAGCGAGTAGGTTGAGAGGGCTGCTGTTGTTGGCTTGGGGGCGGAGGAGGACCCTGGGAGAGAGGAGGCTGGGGCATTGGAGCCATACCTGGCTGCCCGGGTGGAAGCTGATGCTGGCCCATCTGAGAAACAGGGGGTACCAGCTGTCCATTGCTGAGGGGCATTTGTGGGTTACCTGCAGCAGTAGCTCCGGACTGTGGGGACGCCTGATTGGGTGGCTGCCCATTGCTGGGAATAGAGGGCACCTGCTGAGGGGTGGCAGCTTTAGGCATAGTACCCTTGTTGTCCCAAGTGCCGATGTCCATGTTGTGTTTAATGGGCGGAGGAGGCAAATTGGCACCGGCCATGCCACCCTTGGTTTTCAGCTTCGGTTGAGGCTTGGCTGGCTTGCTGGCAATATCTGCCCAGGAGGCAGGTTTGGCAGGGGCAATTGAGACAGGAGGCATGCTAGGGGGTCCAACAGATGATACAGGGCCAAGGGGACCCCCACCAGGTAAGCCAGAGCCAACCACCTTAGGAGCCATGTCCCCATTTCCACCAGGAGCAGTACCACCGATCTTAAGCCCTGCCATGCCCTGGTCAAGGCTGTTCATACCAGGTGCCTTGTTAAGGGGCTCATTGGCAGCAGGTGCAAATGGGGACTGTCCATCGATCATGGCACCTCCAAGTGAGCTGGGAGCATAGGCATAGCTGCTGCTGTAGCCCGAGCTCTGCGGTGTCCCCGACTGTCCCTGAGAGCTGCTATTGCCCCACGCTGAGAAGTCGATACCACCTGGGAAGAAGTTGAAGCCGTGCTGACCCAGGAAAGGGTTGCTCCCCAGGGGCCCTGGCTGGCCAAACATAGCGTCCGGGAGGTAGTGGGGCTCTCCGTTGCTTAGCTGTCCATAGGAGGCCAGGTAAGGCATAGGAGGGTCCCCACCTGTGGACCATGCTGCCTCATTTAGGGAGTAGGAAAATCCTATGGAGGGGCTGTAGTAGCTGGGCATGTACGAGTCCGACATGGCCGTATAGGCATTGCTCTAGATAGAAAAATAATTTGTTTTAGTCGCAAGTTGTAAATAAAAGTTATTTGCCACAACACACTCACATTTAACTGAAAACGGTATAAGATCAGCTTCTGTTTGATATATATATATATATATTATGTACCTTATTCTTGGAGATCCAAAAAGTCAGACCAAGATAAGAGATGAGCAAAGTTATTAAATTACTGTAATTATATTATATAGGAAAGATTCACCACATAAAAATAAAAAACAATCTACTGTTCTTAGTATACCACTGATCAGGACATGTATAGCACTGAACTAGACAATAAGAAAAAAAAAGTGTCAGTCAACAGTGTCTTGATCAAAAAGATCAATTGCATTTTTATAAGTGGAGGAAAATACAGGCTCCATTCATTTAATCTAAAGCCCACTTCAGACAGTGTGCCTGTTACTACACAAGGGGGACTCCATCTACCACAGTTAAAGAGAAATATAATCCAAGGCCATTGAATGCAAGACATTCAACAAAAGCTCTCAATCAATCTGCAAACCCTTAAGGCCTTACTGTATTTCTTTGTAAAGCAAAAAGCAAAGATGTGCACATATACAAAACAGGTATATCAGCCTATTTATCTTCTGATAGAGAAACTTCTTGTTGAGTAGTTACCAAATAAATTACACCAACAAATCTCTTCATAACAATCTTCTAATATTAACATTAAAATACTTATATTCAATGTTCAGAAAAGAGATTTTTTAACCAGTCAACATTATAGTGATTCTCTGCATATACACACACAATATCGAGCTTACAATCAATTGGATACATATACATCTCACAATAATACATTACCCTGTGTATCAAAGATTGCAGGTAATATTAACTATATAGTTGGGAAGTTTTTTTGTTTGTTTTTTTTATAGACGCCACCATGTGCCTCTAGTACTTTAAAAAAAATGGAATTTAAATACTTTTTCTTAAATTTACGTACAAGTGTGAAATATACACATACAATAAAAAAGTAATTGTAAAGTCCAAATAATAACAGTCAAAGTCCACTAATGAGATACAAATGGAAGTTACTAACTTTCTGATTACTATATGAATTATAATACAACAACTGGGGAAAGATAAACAAAAAGATTTATAGTTTACTGAGAGAAAAAACTAACTTGAGCTTAAGTCATTGATACATTATAATAAACGTGATTAAACTTAAAATTAAAGCCTATGGGCAAACACTGGTCAATAAAGCTTACCTGTCTGGCCTGAGTATTCAGGTAAGGCTCAAACTCATCGTCATTCAAAGTATCCTTTTGGGTCACAGCTCCGTTTTGCACTGAAAAGAAAAACAACACGGATGTAAACAGAGCATACGGGTCTGAGTGAGATACATAACATTATCTATTAATTTCACATCACTGCCTATTACATAACTATACCACTCCCTGCAATTATTAATGAGTGTCACGGGAAAAGACACTGGACTGACTGCAATAAAACATCATACAACACCTTAGTATGTTTTAGATAACACAGCATAGCCTTAAGCAATGAGATGAATCAAATGTACATGGTACAGGCGGTATATTGGCAAGATATAACACTTTAACTCACCTACAACAGACTAAACGAAATTATAGCTAGTTTATGAAACTGGTGAACTTCCCAAGTATCTTAAATATATGTTATATGCAGGTGGACCAGCGTTCAACGCACTGTATCCTGAAGTTTAGTGCTCTCTGTTACAGCTGACGGAATTGGACGAGCTTTTTAGGACAAGAAAAAGTAAAATAAAAACAAACTGGTTGGTAAAAACACGTTGTCTAACATTACAGTCTGGAAAGCATGATGAGGGGAAAGCACAAGGCCGGTTTGGATACAGGAAAAGCATGTCGGAAGACGTGTCATTTTGGGTTAACTTAGCAACCACACAGCTAGCGTGCTAGCTGCGTGCAGTGCGCAGCGTCTCCATGTTAACGAGCGCCAAGAGTCCTTTCAACATGACGGACTTGGCTAACATTAGCCGAGTGGCCAACATGCTAGGTTGGCACCTGTAGCAATAATGTCTAACAGGGACCATTATCTAGTGAGGGGGAGTAATAAGACTTCAATCTCGCACCTGTCATTGCAATAAAAAGTGATGCAAGTAAACCAGGAAAAGGATGCTGATGTGTATCATGTTGCCATTTAACGTTAGCTAGCCGATAGTTAGCTAGTTAGTTGTGTGAACCTACGACTGCCGTTGCAGAGGATGTAAAGGAGGCTGAGTGTGTATAGGATTGAAAACACTTTTGTTGAACATAATGTCGTGTTGTGTTTCACTGAGGGGTGAACACTGAATACAAAAAAAACATGTCCAGCTAACAGGCAGGCCTGAGATTAGCTATCACATCCGCGCACGCAAGATTTTCGCGCACCGCACGTAAAAAAAGATCCGCATTCTCTCAACCCAAGACGATCACGTTAAGACAATATTTGTTCTTACCTTTATTAGCTTGGCCTTTCGGTCTCTGGATTGGGTCCAGGTGATTCATGAAGGTTTGATTTATGAGAAGAGAGGAAGGGGAAAAAATAGATGAAGAGATATATTTTTCAGCAGTCAGTTCCTTTAGCAGGTGGTCAGGCCTACTGCACTACTGAGCCACAGCCGCTGCCTCTGAGCTAAGCTATCCTCGCTAGCCGTCGCGATGCTGAGAAATTTGGCCCTCGTAAATGTTCAGAAAATACCTCTCTTTACCTGTTCAAGAAGGCTGCTGGCTGACATGTCTTTTCCCCCCCGGAGCCTGTGTAACTGTATATACTCCTAAATAAAAGCGGCAGGGTGCAGAATTAGTCTAGCTATTGAAGAGTTTCAACCAAGCGCCCCTATCTCTCTACAGAGCTTGGTTTCTACACAATGGCGGGCTGCAGTTTGCTTGACAGACTCCTCAACATGGCTGGGCGGCCCTCAACAACCCACGATGGCATTTATTTACAGCAGACACACGCCCCCTAATGGCGCGGAGGAAAAAAAAAACATTATAAACATTTATTTTTAATAGATCTTTTGTATTTTAATTATTATCTGGTGTTTATTGTTGTATTTGTCTTGTAGCACTTTGAGTTTTTCTTTTAAAATGTAACGTGCTTTATAAACAAAATAAAATTTTATTACTATAACCATAACCATGGAGAAACTGTAGGCTATACTGGCCACTTTTTTAGATACACCTGTGCAATCTAATTGAATCCAATACAACAGCTCTGCTTTAAATTCTATATTTATGAAGATTATAGGCCTACATTTTCCATTTTTGTTGACATTGTCAAGAAGGTGATAATTCTACTTTATGTTTATTATTGGTGATGGTGATGTACTAGGGTGTGTTATATTGTATGGTGTTCCTAATAATTTTGTCAATTTCATTAACATACATGAGAGGGGCAAAATATTAACAACAACTTCTTTTTAAAGACTCTTTCATCTTGACATTTGCTTATAGTGATTTCCAAATATTTGACAACTTCCTAAAACTTTTATATCATCTACAGAAAGGATATCAGAATTGTATACAGTCATTATTTCACTCTTATTAATAGTTCGGCCTGAACATTTTAAGGCATCTATAATAATGAGTACTTGAAGCTCATTTTGAAGGAACAAACATTAGCAGGTTAGAAACTTGTCACCTATCTTAACACCTTCTACAATTACGCAATCAATTTTAATGTTAGTATAGAATGTACTTATGATATTCCTTAAATTCTCTCCAAACCCAAATTATTGTAAAGCCTCATAAAAGAGTGTGCAACAGTATCAAAAACCTTGTAAAAGCCCAAGAATAAGATCACCGACTTGACACCGATTAAAACAAGATGGATGTTGTTACAGATGTGCCGACCTTTATCTAAATCTCATAACTTTCTTTTACATTTTTTGAGATAAATAGCTTTACTTTGTCAGGCCAACAGTCAAAAACCTAAAAATATTCAGTTTAATGTCATAAAAAACAAAGAAAACCATTGATTAAGCAGCTGGATCTGGAATATATTGTAAAAAATAGTGAACATTTGATCATTTTCCATTGATTAATCAACTGATCGTTGGTGAAGGTATTAGTGATGTTTCCGAATCTGAATCTGATGTTTGATAAAGCACAGATGACGTGTGTTAGTTTAATTCTTTATTTGTATTCAGTTACAGTTACAATTCTTTTATTTCACTTTTTTTGAGTATGTTTAACCCCCTAGAAAAGATGTTCTGTCTATTCACCATTAGCCATCAGAGTGAATATTGTGTTGTGATGAATAAAAAATCTCCTGCAGAGCAGCTGCTGATGAAACACAGGTAACACAAAAGAATAAAAAAAGGAAGAGATCTGAACATTTTCAGCGAGAGTGAGCTTCTTCACTTGCTGAAAATATGGATTAAGTAGTTTAAAGTTGATCCATAGCTGATTTTTGGTGTGAAGTGTTTTATCTGTTAAATCTGAGCAACCTGAAGTCAAGCTCTTTGTACTGGCTGACATAGTACTGCAGGCTGGCCTCTGTTAGCATGGAGCTGTGGGGAATCTGCTCTGGTAGACCCACAAAAAACCTGCCTGCAACACAACACAAACAGGCTGTGTCAGCATTTACTGAGTTATAAAAAAATATATTTAGCAGGAAATCCTGAGCAGTTAAACAAATTTCCCATAAGGCTTACAGTTTGTGTGTGTGTGTGTGTGTGTGTGTGTGCGTGTGTGTGTGTGTGTGTGTGTGTGTGTGTGTGTGTGTGTGCGTGTGTTTAGGTTTGTGTGTGCATGTGTGTGTGTGTGTGTGTTTGTGTGTGTGTGCGTGTGTGTGTGCGTGTGTTTGTGTGTGTGTGCGTGTGTGTGTTCGTGTGTGTGTGTGTGTGTGTGTGTGTTTGTGCCTGCATGTCTACTCACCGCTGCTGAAAAAGAAAACCTTGAATGTTCCCTCTAAGTCTTTCTCCAGGTAGGCCTCACACACTGAGGTGCTACACCGAGCAACACACATCTGTCAGACTCCCTTTCTGTAAGCCTTATGGGTAATTTGTTTAACTGCTTTCTTTCTGAGAGACGGATGATGATAACTCCACCTACAACAACTATCAATTTTACATGTCTGTGGACAGTAAAATATATGAGATCTAAAGGTGTTGCAAGGCAGGCTGTTAAGTAATAATGAGGCTGAGAGTTAAGTACTGAGTATGTCAGTGATCATTTGAAGTCCAACACCCCTGAGGAAAGATTCAAATGCTTTGAGAGGAACACCCAAAACTATGAAATAACAGTATATACAGTATATAATAATAATACCTCACTGTTCTTTGCACAAAATCATCATCAATGCCAGAGATTATTTTCAAAGTTCACAGAGAGCACAGACACATTCTGATGCATGGGTGTCTAACTCATGGATCTGGTTAAGGTATTGCCAGCACGTAAAACTGTCATCAAGGCAAACCATGGCTCCTTTCAGTAATGTAAAATATTAAAGATATTTTGGTTTGTTTAACACAATTTTTATTACAATGTAATGACATTTGTGTTATTTAATAGTTTTGAGGTCTTCAGTATTGTTCTACAATGTAGAAAGTAGTGAAATTTTTTTTTTGAAAGAGTAGGTGTGTCCAAACTTTACTGGTACTGTAAATTGTATGAATCACTATCTTAATTGGTACACAGAGGATATAGACTCTAACAGTTGCTACAGGATAGACTGTCTGTTTCATAGACTGAATTTACTGACTGATACAGTTGTGACATGCAGTTCCTAACAAGCTGTTTAAGTTTTGTCTGCTAACACAATCACATCTTCCATCCTTTTCAGTTTGTTCTGCATCAATGAGATATTACACATCACAAGAGTCAACAAACTCTTATGGGAAAAACAGAAGATGAAAAGATCTTAAGAAATATAAAACAATTTTGAATATCACAATATAAAAGCATTTCCTGTTGGGCAGTGAACAGCCATTTAAGACAGTATTGGCCTTATCAGCATGTGTGCTTTTTTTCTTTAACCTTTGTTACCCACTAGTCATTTCACAGAAAAATCATCTCTTTTCAGGGACACTCTGAAAAAAAAGGACCATTACTTGCCATGACATACAACTGCCACAAGGTGGACCCCTAAAGTCACTGGCATGATATTGTAATTTAAGCAAGGCAGTGAGGTCATGAGCAACCGCTGTGTGGTGTGCAATTATCACATGTGACCACTCAGGACAAATCTTATGTAGCTCTCGATGAATCACACTTAATTGTATTCTACATACTCCCATCACATACATTTTACTTAATACATTTCATAAGCAGATCATTTCATGGCTGTTACATTTTGGTTTAGAAGCTATTCATTTGTGAAGCACTATTGTTGGTCTGTATCCAACCAAGCTCTGTCAATGTAGACACTAATTAGAAGTATGTGAGTTTGTGAGTCATCCTTTATAAACCTGCCAAGCCTATACCTACTTACTCATTTGAAAGCCCTTGCAAACATCAAAATAGAATACATTAGACAATTTGAGCCTCATTTATTTTGGAGATCTTGTGTGGTTTATAAGAAGGCAATCATTTCACTTAATAGTCTTTAGATAGCCTCTTTTTCATTTGAGAATTTTGACACTTATGAACACAATTCCCATATATTTCATATATATATATATATATATATATATATATATATATATATATATATATATATATATATATATATATATATATAGTAATAAACATTGTCATTATATACACTTTATATATCACATCATGTAGCACTTTATTATTAACACCAGTGCAATCTATTGCATTATTATTGCATTATTCTGCAAAGCTTAACTATACATTGTCAATTTTTGTTGACAATGTTGTAGCAGTGGGTGGTGGTGTACTGGAGTGCACTACAAGTGTTTCTAATATTTTGCCCCCTCCTCTTCCTCATGTGTTAATAGGGTGGACAAAACATGAGAGGGAGAAAATATTAAGGGCACTTTTATCATCACCACCCTCTATGACCTCAATAACAAAGTTGAATTATTACCTTTCTAACAATGTCAACAAAAACTACAAATGTATAAGCTCTGTATAAGTAAAAATCTAAGGCAGAGTTGTTGTAGTGGATTGCATTAGATTGTACGTTCTTTCCTAATAAAGTGCTCAGTGAGTGTATATGGAGCAATGTTATTACTGTTTTCTACAATATTTCTTTACCTTTCTCATAGCTCCCCTGGGTTGCTTTAACAGTTGACAGCATGTAGGGCACTTATCGTTTTTCAGGGCCAAGGGTTGGTAAGATGGTATGTGACTAAATTGCACCTAAGAACACACGACACAAGGCCAGGAATAACCTCACCCATGAAGTCACACAAACACACGTTCACACACATCAAAAGCTTGCAGGGGTGAACAACGGAGCAGGACATGATGTAGATCACAAGACTTATTCTAAAGTCATGTGCAAAACTAAAAAAAAAAGTATATTGAGTTCAAGATATATTACATTGGATAGAAGTGTGTGTGAGTGTCAAATTAAAGGACATACAGTCAACTGTAACAAGTATATGAATAACACAGACAAATAGGGATGGCAAACCAGTAGCAGTGACAAGACATTTGACTTGTGAAACATGCCCAGGACAGTAGCATGGCATGCATGTATCATATTCCTCCTTTCAACTCTCAATCATTTTTGGGTGCTTGACTTTTTTTTCCCAGGGGCTTGTTGACTGGTGCGGATTGGACAGGTGGCATAGCATAGGGAAGAGCTGGCCATCTACCAGCCAATAAAAATAGCTGTGGTCTCCATGATGTCACCGGTGAGTAAATCATAGCTCTTGTAGAGGAGCAAATAAAATGGGTAAAATATAAGAGGGCTTTTTAGAGTATAATGATTTTGTCTACCTGTCCCCTTTATCAAACTAGTCTCACACTGCTTTTTGACTTTTCACTTTCAGTCATCAGTTTTCTGCATGTGTGCGACTATGTCAGATCTGCATGTTCAGAGGCGTCTAAATCTCTACAACAACAGTAAGATGTAAAAGACCAGAAAATCAAAGTCCATGTCCTATCACCAATAACACTGCCATCTTCAGCTGGTCGCACTGGCTGCAGTTGCCAGAAAGGGTGCACAAACTAAAATTGGAGTCTGATCTCACTCCCATACCTGGCATTCTGAAGCCACAACACTATGCTGCCGATGTGGAACCTGATCAGTCGTAAATCTTCCCTGTTTGACCACGTAGCACACCAAATTTGTGATTCTGTCCTGTGTCCACCCTCCAACCACTGCCATCCATAGTGCCCTGCAGCCCCCTCTGGCACATAAAACAGAAATGTCAGGCAGGAAGGCGATAATCCAACATGCCTTAAAATTGTGTTTCTGTGTGCATCATTCATGTGTTTGTATGTGTTCCTTTAGCTGTATATCTGTGTGTGTTCATACGCATACGTGTGAATTTGTGATTGTGTGTGCATAACTCCAGTGACCCGGCGGCACTGTGGCGGCAGGGTATTCTCAGTAATAGGATGTTAGGAATGTAGCACTTGTAAGTCTCTTCAAGGATGCTGTTAATTCACATTCTGTCCGTTTCAGAGGGTTAGCCATTAATAAACAGTAAGCATTGAGTGTGTTTACCTGTGTAGAGGCTCTGTGTGTACAGTAAATGTGTGTGTGAGAGTGTTGTATCATTTGATGCCTTGCAACTCATAATCTGCACAGTGCTGCAATATTAGCAGTTGTGTTTTAATTTCTAAGGAACATTTAAGGGACCAAACCAGTGTTTTTACATTTTTTTTTTACTAAACTTACTACAAAGAGTGAAATGCAAATTCAAGTGACCACCTTGACCATAAGTTGTTACAGTATATTACTTAAAATGCCACATGTGCCAGACAGACAGCTGCCTAGTTTCACTTAAGCATTGTATGAAAATTCACTTATAGAATTAAAACCATTTTGATTAATGTAATTCCACAGCAAAAGTACGACCAGTCTATTTTTTTAGCATAACTTGTCCCTTCTTAAGGTGGCAATGCTGTTTCAAGCAGGATAATCATTAACACAACATGGATGCCATAAAAAAGATAATATACAGGTCACTGTCACAGTATATCAGTTACTGCCAGCGTTAGATGATATAAGCCAGTGTGTTTAAATATCATAACACTTAAGCCCAAACAACTCAGAAATTGTGTTATATATTTTGAAACTTGTAATGCTTTTTTGGGACTACAAAAATGCTGAGTGAATTATTCATTTTGACAAATAATTTTCTTTATGACCAAGAAGCAGAGGCATTTATTGTTTAGTCGGCTAGGTTTACAAAATTGCATCAATGCTTTTAAGACCCTTAAAACTCTGCAATCAATGCTTTAAGTAGCACTCTCAACTGTAACACAACTTTGAAAAACAACTAAAGCCACAAGGTGAACTCAGTCAGATATCTTTACAAGCTGGCTTATGTGCCACCATGATCTGAAGGCAATGGTTTACCCATATAGCAGTTTCAAAAAAAGAATTTCTGCACACACGATTCTGCACGCTATATTTAGTTTAATGTACACAAGATTTCAATTAAAAACCTTTATGCATAGAAGGCAAAAATACATTAAAATGCTGTATCTGGAAAAAGACTGCAGTAATGCTAATGGTACATTGTATCTAAGAACGGGCAATGCCTTGCAATTTTGAAAAATCATTAATGTATTTCTAGATTTCTATATTTGAGCCACTAGATTCCTGGGGTCCTGGTGGTCTGTGTGGACAATGGGGGGTTGTTTTAAGAAGAAAATAGCTGCACACTTGCACATTCTATCACAGAGGATTTATCACCAACATTTGTGTAGAAGGATGAATGAGCCAGACCTGTCCATATGTGGCCCTTTGTGTGTGTGTGTCTGTGTGGTTTGTGTGTGTGTGTGTGTGTGCCAGTGTTTCCGATGACACTCAGTGATGATTTTGAACAGCTGAGATGAGTTTGTGTGGAACTGGACAACGGGGCAGCTGTATATCTCTGTCTTGGACATATATATACACACACACACACACACACACACACACACACACACACACACACACACACACACATGCACACACACGCACACACACATACACATTGAGGCATATAAACAACAGTGGAATCCTAAGGTCCGACCCCCTTGGGACCAAGCCAGACTGAGACCTTAATAAAGGCCTTGTTGTTTCAGGAGGTAGCTTATATGGTATCAGGTCCATAACTCAACAAGCTCAATTTTACAGTCCACCACCATAATCTTACTGATCACATTGTGCTGATTTGCATATACATATTTGATTTGATTTGATGAAGGGTTGTTAAATGTACGTACGTGCAATTTTGTCTTTAATGTACACAGGTATTTCTGGCAAGGAGTATAAACTATTAATGGTGGTGTTGCAATGTGAATAGTGGTCTAAATAAAACTAGGTTGCCATTACTACCTCAACTGGCCTGCAACATCTCAGCCAATGGGAGACTTTGACTGGTCAGACCTCTTTTGAGAGGGGTGGGGCCTTGATGTGCTGCAGGGTCACAAGGAGTGATGTAACCTATGTTTATTTTCAGCATATACACGTAAATGTAGACACACAGACACCTCCACACACACTTGCACAGTGACACACACACACACACACACACACACACACACACACACACACACACACACACAAACACGAGGAACTGTAGACTCTTGCACATACTGTTCTTTACATGCAAACCTTTTAACATGCAGATTATAGCATTCAACTAAGTTTGTTTTGGGCTCTGGCTGGATTTCAGCCATGTTTCTGCAAGCTGGTTGTTTCTCTTGCCCTGTTCTTAGTTTGGTCAGTTGATGACAAACGCACATGCACAGACACACACACACACACACAACATAAGGGATTGTCTCTTCCAGGAACAAAACTGAGTGATTAAATGAAGAAAAGGTGTATGTATCACAAGTAGAGATAAGTGGGAGGGAAAGACAGAGACAGAAAGAGAGACAGAGACACAGAGAGAAATTTAGTCATGGCCATTAATACTAATAGTGGCCTCTCTTCCCTTCCGTCAGCTGCAGCTGTTGATCACGCTGGTGTAACAGTGAGCTTTCTAGCATTGCATCACTCTTTCTCCCTGACTCCTCTGCTGCCCTAGATTACCCTGCATATATATGGATCTATGAGGGTAATGGACTGAAATATTATTGGTGCCCTAATAATGTGAAAAAGTTAATGCTAGGTGATTTAAATCTATACAAAAATGTTTTACAAACTGACCTTCTCGGTTGATGCCCTCCTGTGGCTATGGTCAATATGCTGATGCACAATATGAAGTATTATATTTCAATGCCATGTTGTAAAATCGGTGATGCAAGACGAGGGCAAAGTGAGAAGTTACTGTTACATGTCCACTTATCCACTGCTATTTAAGAGCATGTTTGATTCATTAGCATGCCAATAACCTGCCACAAGTTATTCATACTATGTGTGATGTATGCAGAGTGAGATGTTGGTCATGTTCTCCATCTAGAGAACGCAGCAGAGGGACGAAGTAACTTCCCGAGGAGCTCGTCCACTAGCATACATCAGAGACATTCCACCTCATCTGACACTCGTCCATGGAATTCTGCAAATTTTCCACACTATTCTCCCAGGCATTCTGAAGTGCCTGTCAAAAAGACTGGCATGCCCAAACAGCAGGCACCTGTAAACTCTTAAAACAAGAGAAATAGACTAAACTGTTTTGTTGAGTGTATCTTACTTGTTGTTTACCATGTTGGATGATTTCAAGATGCATTTTTAGTCTTTTTGTGCATAGGTGCATGATGGGCTGCTCTGCAGTTGTCTACATGGGTATAATTGTGTTTGTGTGTGTGAAAATAGCTTGATTTGTTTGCACTGCTGATAGGTGATAATTTGCCATAGATTTGTGCAGAGTCCCTTTCTCCTCTATGTTGGTATGACCAGTGTATGCAACCTATAGTTGACACCTATGTGTCATTCTGGGAACTCACTAAATACTTTAGATGACTTGAAGGTTTACTTGGCAACCGATGGCTGTTTTAAGACCATGGATACAGTTTCAGCTTGGACTGAGCACAAAGTTTTCAAGTATCCACAGGACATGGAAAGAAATAAAAAGTCACTGAATTGCATGTATCATGTGCCCATTGTCGTGTGGCCAGTCACAAAGTTCAATGACTTCATCGAAATCTATTTGTGTAACTGGATGACATTCTATTTAACCTTTATTTTACACTAGGATGAAAAAATGGTGGACCCATAATTAGTAACAGGATATCACCAGCTTTTCTAGAAAACACCTTTTGTCTATGTTTTTAATCTTTGAATTGAGTTTAGGAAATTTTGAATTAAAGAGTTTGAGCATGATTTACACCTATACCCTTTGACAGAGTTAAGGTTAGGGTTAAATTTTTCACAAATTAATCTCTCATATGCCAGGGAATAATCAATTATTTGCTTTAGTTGTGATTTATGTTGTGGTGGTATTGAAAGCGTTGGCGGTGATGTGAGGGGTGGTGGAGGGCTAGTGAAGGTGGGAGGGGTTGACACAGAGATGTACAGGACAGGACACCCTCATGCTTGCTCCATAACCCTCGCCACATTTTGCTACCGCAGCTGTTGTTGGACACACAGGGAGGACTGGAGTTACTATGTCCAGTCTGGAACAGACTCTTTCTCACTGAACAGCGACCACGGAGCCAGTTTCTCTTCAGAAAAAGAAAAAAACGGAATGTTGTCACTCTCTTTCTCAGCAAGGTCGGTTTCCACAGAATAGTGAAGACACGCTCATCTACCATGAGCTGTTTGGATGTTATGTACCCAGCCTATGGACATTACGCACCGTACGCACCGACTGCTCCTGCTTTCATCAGTAGTTTACAGGTAGGAATTGAGCGAATATGTAGCACTTCCGGTGATATATCTTATTATTTAAATTTTAATAGTGGGTCGATGGGGGTCGATGAGGTGAGGAACAGCTATCGGGGTAGTTTATGCAGCTTGTGCGTAAAGGCAAGTAACCCGATGTTAAAATCGTAAAAATGACTTTTTAAATAATATTCCCGAGTTTAAGTCATTTATCCATATGTTTGTACGTGCAGTGCTGCTATTTGAATTCGCTAATAAACGCCGAAGTCTTTCTTGAACCCAGAAAGCTTATATCTTTCACGCACACACGCACGCGCACATGCCACTTCAGCCACACACAAAGAAAAACATTATGTCAAAATGTATCATAGACAGCTCCAGAACTATCCTCTGCAACACCTGTCTTAACCCTCTCCCTGCTCCTCCCCTACCCCCCCTTCCCCCTCTCCCTCCCTGGCAGGCTCCCACTGGTCTGACCAGCACTTCTCCTCACTGCCGGGATTTTATGGACACTCCCAGGGGTCCTGAGGGGATGTCTGGGGGCCCAGGCACCGGAGGGTCAACCTCCTCCTCCTCTTCGTCTGCATCTTCCTCTTCCTCCTACACGCCTGCAGCTTCACGGCAGGAGGAGGGCCCGAAGGAGAAGCAGGAGGGCCCTGAGGCAGAGTACCTGACATCTCGCTGTGTCCTCTTCACCTACTACCAGGGAGACATCAGTAGTGTGGTTGATGAGCACTTCTCAAGGGCCCTTAGTTCCTACATGGATGGAGAGGGCAAAAGGCGGGCATCAGACCAACAGGGCACAGGTATACTACACATATTTATTTGCAAAAAGTATTTGCACAAACACACAAGTGCTCACCTTTCTTTGTGACTTTCCATGTCCATAATTATTGGAACATGTTTGTCTGTGCAAACAGGATTATAATAGAGAGAATAAACCCAACAATTAATTGAGTGTGTTGTTATGATGAATTCAAATTTTATAAACTATGCAATGTGTGAACATGGGAGAACAACCACCAATGAATTGATTTAATTTAATAATGAGCCTATCCGACTGTCATTGCATCAGTAAAACTGACTTACTCTGATGTTTACAATTAAATATGTGTCATAAGGAGTTGCACAGCCTGATAAAAGTTAGGTTGAATCTAGGTGGTATTTCCCTCGCACCACATCCCTGCAGTTTCATAATGTCCATTTATTTATGTGAGTGCAAGTGCTACAGTTGTCTGTGTGGCATCTTGTGCTTGCTTTTAGGGCCACACAGGGTGAACTGACAGTTTTGCAGAGCACAGCAGAGCGCCAGACAGGTGATGTGATCAGGAGACAGGGGCTGGTTGTTGGAACTGTTGTCCCTTGATAGGTCAGGTCTTAGGGGTCAGAGGTCATGAAGGTCAGGAGCTGTGGGCAGGCAAATGTTCTTCTTTGACTCAAGAGATAGCATTCACAATCTTAAGTATGGTTGGATATTTTTTTTTAAGTTTGCAGACGAAAAATCAGTCATCCAAAAATGATCATATTTGTCTTTGTGCTATGACTTGGCCAATAACAGACACTATGGAATTGAAATGAGTCATGATGTAATTTAACAATTTCCTTTGAAGCAAAAATAGGAAAGCTACTCCACAAAACTAATAAGTTATAATGATTATTATTTATTTTAATAAGTCTATTTCTGTTTGTTTTGTTTTTGCTTTCATTTTTGTTGCACAAGAATGTAAAGTGAAAAAAGCGGTCATTTCCAAATAGTCTGAGGACTGTGTTATTATAATTTACCAGCAACCTGCAGATGTCCCTTGGATATCCATGTAGGGCCTATAGCCTCTACTCTGTCTCTCGGCTGTCACTGTTAGTCTGTTTCCTAGTTCAGTCGGACGTCTTCATTTCGGCACTAACACACACTTCCTGCCCCACAACAGATGCTATGTTTATACATGGCCGTAAGCGCACAGCCTCGCCGGCGTATCCCCTTCAAACATCTCTGCGGCTGCCATTCTGATTCTCGCTCCAGCTCTTGCCCCACAATGGTTGTTCAGTTACTTGCCTGCCTGCTGGTCAGATTTATATATGCTGTGGTCTGTGTGATAGGGGCAGAGGGAAACACTACCTCTCAGGGTGCTGCATGGTGTCTCTTTTCAGAGGAATATCTAAATATAAAAATATACTGCTAAAAACATATAATGGCTCGCTGACATTCTGTCAAGGGCGAGGAGAAGGGGGAGCAGAAAAAACAACAGGTGGGGGTGCAGGAGATCGAGGAGAGGGGCGGTGGGTGCTAGCACAGGGCCAGAATTGCGTGTCTGTGTGTATGTGTGTGCCTGTGCGTGCATATGAGTGTGCTGTAAGACTTTCAGAACTGGGCTGACATGAGAGTGAGAGATGTCACCACAGCAAGTGATTTAAGGCTCCGTGAGCCTTGGGCTCCCTCCAGGTCATAGCTTCTGCCTTATATAGAATTCAGGGATATAGGGACATCTCTTTCTACCTTTCTTTCTGTCACTCTCTTTCTCTCTCTCCCTCTGTCTGCTAGAATGTGGTTGTGTTTATTTCTGTGTCTTGTTGGGGTTAGGGCTGTGTGACAGTATGATCCAATGGGGAAGATATCTGGGCAAGAGGGTGTAGCAGTCATGTGAGTGACATCTACGTTTTAGCATGGGTTACTCCTCTTGCACAGCTCCTGCCTTTCCATTTGTCTCTATAAATCAAGTGATTCACTACACAGTTGTGCAACAGTTCATGACTTTGCCTAAATGTGATAGTTGTTTATCTTCCTTCCCTCAACTCCCCCACCATTAGATACCACCTCACCTAGCAGTCGACGAAGTTTCCCCCCATCCTTCTGGGACAGCAATTACACCTCGTCTCAGAGCCGCTCCCATTGTGAGACGGGAGTGCCTTCCTATTCCATGGACCCATACGCATCAGGGCTACATCCAGGCCTGGCGCACCCACATGCTCATCCTCACCCACACGCTCATCCTCACTCCCACCCTCATCCGCCAGAGAGTTGGGGATACCCTCAGGCCCAGGCTTATGGGCCCCCAAGGCCTCTCCATGAACTGTATTCTCCCTCAGCTTTGGAGCCCCACTACGGGCCCTTGCTCATGCCCACGGTGCGGCCGCCTCACCTGGCTACCTTGCCAAGCCACTATGAAGTGAGCAAGCTAGAGCCCACTGCCTCCTGGCCCAGCCTGCTTCCACCAGGGGATGTCAGTCAGTCGCTGGCCCTCAACATGGATGCAGGTACCTACTCAACCATATCAGGCTTTTGCAAATAGTGTGTGGATATCCAAGTCATACTTTACTTATAGTTTATTTATTTTCAGACCAGTTCAGAACATTTGACTAAATACAGTCATACATCTGTGTAGAGAAACATAACCGGCAAGTCCAGAACAATTTTCAAGTTGAATGCATGATAACAAACTCAAATTTCTGCACTGTACCAGTTTGGCTTCTTTCCTCTCTTAATTTCCTGAACAGACACTCTAACATGTGCTCACACTCACGCATCATAATCATCATAGAGGTGCTCTTTTTCACTCTCTAAAACAGGATGTTTGGCAAAAGTAGGCTCCATGACAACCTATGTTCTGTTGTTCACTGTTGTCCTCCTCATTGTTTCCTCATCCTTTTTTCTCAGGCCTCCAACAGCACAAGAAAGGCAAGGAGCTGTACTGGTTCTAACGAGCCCTTCAGTCACATTGACCAGCCATTACCAGATCCAATTAGTCCCTGGACCTGCTCCGCTATTGAAGCACCGTATCCCTTTATCCCCCCACACACTCCATCCCCATCTATCCACCCCCTTCTCTCTGCTTCTGGCCTCCCCTGCCAGTATACAGCCTTGCTCCAGGTCGACGTGTGTGCACCATGGAGATAAAGAGAGGGAGAGAGAGAGAGAGAGAGAGAGAGAGAGAGAGAGAGAGAGAGAGAGAGAGAGAGAGGGAGGGAAAGACAGTGTCAGTGTCTACAATCTGTTCTGTTGCTCTCTCTTTCTCATCTCCTTCACTATGTCTCTCATCCACTCGCTCTCCTGTCGCTGGCAGTGCAGCACAGACTTTGGCAAGGTGTGAGCCATGGTGACCTGTTTGGACTGGGAAAGACAGGATCACAACAGACTTTTGCAGAGGACAGAGAAATAGAGGGATGAATGGAGGGAAAGAGGAATGAATAGTGGCAAACAGGGATTCCCTCCAATGTCACTGGTTATCTCTGTCTCATGCCTTTTGTGTGGTACTGTGGTTGTCATCATCCACTTATCTGCAGTTCACAAAAGCAACATGCAGCGATAAACAGGGGCAGCAATCATGGCGGTTTATGCTTAGTGACTGTCATCATGATGCCTTTTTGGTTGTTATTATATTATTTTGCTCTCTGAAATAAAGTGTTTCTATTTATTGGTGTTTATGTGCATTTCTAAAATGTTTGATTAGGCCAGTGCTTCTGAAATGATTGTGGTTCAGTTTATTGTGTTTTTCAAAGAGAGGTGATGGTGATGACCATACCACGTGTTTTTGGTGAAGTTTCTGATCCATTTATGAAGGAATATTTTGTGAAGAATGAAGACTATTTCTCAAAAAAACATATCAGACTTTATTCAGTTCAACATCTAATCAGACTCAACGATTGTGTTCTTTCAATCTGACGATGTTCCATTTTAGTGCTTTATTTCTCAGTGTCATTCTTAGATATTTTGAATTTGGTCTTTCTATATGATTATGGGATGTTTCTTGTGTGTCATTTCACATTTTTTGTGTCCAAGGAGATTGTGATGTCAATAAATATTTTTATGGTACATTTTCACACCTCTTAAATGTGTACTTTGCATGTAATTAAACAAATATATCTAAGGTACAGTCATGTAAAAGACACAGTAAGCATCACTGGATGGAGAAAGATGAATATTTTAAGAAAAAAAACTTGTCTTGACTTGAAGAAACTTTAAAACTTCAGTATTAGGCTTTATAGAGAATACCGTCTCAATGGAGTGTTTATATTTTATATCAATTACTAATTTTAAACATTGACGTACGGAGTGTGTTGATATTTTATTAGTCCTAGAGTCCTAGTGTAGCATAGCCAGATGTGGTCAAGATTACATTGTATGACTGGCGTTATTTAAAAGGCCTTGCATTTGAATTCCTGCTCCAGTCACACTTTGTCACCTATAAAGTGGGAACGAGTGGGGAATGCCAGTACTGTGTAACCACAGAAGAAGCCAGCCATCCCAGCTATGCACCAAATGTTACTATGTTATTGATCCGATAATCAGATTTTGCGCTATGGTATGCCAGTTTGGGCCACTGTCACAATTTAGCGGCTGTTATGTGTGACCCCCACTAGACAGCAGCCAACTATGCGATTGGGTCTAAGCTGAGGAAACATGTAGAGTAATGAAATTAGAAGAGTTTACCAGGGATAGCATTCCTCACAGTTCCCCATGCCAAGCATCTTACTGCCTTTTCACACTAGTATTGTCACTGAGCCTGAGGGTTTCCTTTTCACACTGGATCCTCCAGGATGTACACCATAGGTTGTATGCACCCATGGCTATTGTCACATTATATTAATTAGATGTCAATAAGCTCAACATAACATTAATAATATTAATTAATTAATTAATTAATAATAATTATACTGTTTTTATGAAGAAAATCCACAAAAAACTAATTAGTTTAGACTTGTTAAATACGTTTGCATAAGAAGCAACAAAACAAGTACTAAAGATATGAGACACTTAAAATTAAGTGTGTACCAATGAAAAATAAGTAGCTTATGGAAATGCTGCCCTCTCCTGCTGTGTTTATGACAATGCAATGGTAGCAAAGACAAAACAAAAAGAACATTTTGGTTGTAAGTTATTATCATCACTGTGTAAAAAGTTTCCCATAAATAACACTTTAAATAGGAAGTGAAGCTAGGTTTCTCAAAAGACTTTTACTCCACTTTGCCTAGGTGCGACAAAAACCAACAATGAGAAGAATTGTTTAAAGTAAAATCCACAAACATCTGAGCACTCTTACCACTTAGTAGGCTACATGAGTTGTAGTTATCAGATAATGATGGCAGTATGGATTCATCAATAGGCAGTATTACAATAGGCACTATTTCAGCAAATAATTGTTTGCCTCAGTTATGTAACCATTAAACCAAAAGAGTACTGTAAGTGAAATCTTTGAAATGTGCATGTAGCTTCCAGGCGGCTTGGGAGCAAATTCTGGAAAACCGTTTAGGTGTAAAACTTATCCTTGGACAAAAAAAAGCTGGTTGATTCCCCCATGTACTGTACTGTGCCCAGAGAGATATTGATATAAGGATGTGAGCATTGTCAGTACCTGATATTACCCATACTCAGTGCATGTGGTATCCATGCACTGAGTCACAGTTTAAATTTGACTTTCCTAATCATATGAATCCATGTTGAAATCATAAACTGTATCTGAATATTTTGTGGAGAAGGAAGACTATTTCTCAAAAAACATTGTTTTCAGCTCAACATCTAAACAGACTCAAATATTGTGTTCTTTTAATTGAATGATGTTTCATTTTAGTTCTTTATTTCTCTGTCATTCATAGATATTTTGAATTGGTCTTTCTCAATGATTATGGGGTGTTTCTTGTGTCATTTCCATATTTTGTGTCCAAGATATTTGTGGTGTTAATACATATCTTCATAGTAAATTTTCACATTTGGATGGAGAGAGATAAGTACTTCCAGAAAAAAATAGTGTTGGCTTGAAGAAACTTCAAAACCTCAGTATTGGGCTTTATAGAAAATACAGACTTGATGGAACTTTTGTTTACCACTTTTAGATCAGTTTCTCATTTTACACACTGGCATACAGGGTGTGTTGATATTTTAGTAGCTCTATGAATCCTAAATACAGTAGTAGAACCAAATGTGGTCAAGGTTACACTATACAACTGGCCTTATTTAAAAGGCCTTCCATTTGAATTCCTGCTCCAGTCACACTTTGTCACCTGTAAAGTGGGAACGAGTGGTGAATGCCAGCAGTGTCACCCGAGAAGAAGCCAGCCATCCCAGCTATGCACCAAATGTTACTATGTTATTGATCCGATAATCAGATTATGCGCTATGGTATGCCAGTCTGGGCCACTGTCACAATTTAGTGGATGCTATGTGTGACCCCCACTAGAGAGCAGCCAACTATGTGAGTGGCTCTAAGCTGAGGAAACATGTAGAGTAATGAAATTAGAAGAGTTTACCATGGATAGCATTCCTCACAGTTCCCAGTAACAACTGGGCCTGAGGATTTCCTTTCCTCTTCACACTGGATCCTCCAAAATGTACACCACTGTATTTGTATGAACTCACAGCTATTGTCACATTATATTAATTATCTGTTAATAAACCCAAAATAACATTGATAATAGCCATATTTAGCTCCATATATTGCCCAAAAGAAGAAACCAAAAACAAATATTTGACATGTTAAATACATTTGTATAATAGGCACCAAAACAAGTAGCTAAAATGAAATGAGATTCCCACCTTGCTTACCAACGATCTTTATGGGCAAACCCTGTGGAAATGCTGCCCTCTCCTGCTGTGTTCATAACAATGCAGTGGTAACAAAATAACCCAAAATCATTATGATGCATAGACACCCCATATTCATCTGAGTGTATTCATAAGTTGGAGTGGCAGAAGGTTCTCATTTTTGCTGATTCACTAAGTGACCCAGTGCTTCTGGGTAGTAAAGGAGCAAAATTGGAGGCTCAACATATTGCACAATATTTGTCAGAGTGAAACTTAGATGCTTGATCAGAGGAACATTATGGACAGCAGGTGGAGCCAGACTCCACAATAATTAAAACTGTCTCAGATAATACAGACAAGATATCATAGAGGATATCATCACAGGCATTGGGAATGTGGGTGGGACAATCTTGCAGGGGGGGAATCTTGAAATAAAGGTCCGATGTTGGACTCAAAACACTGACCTTGCCATTATACTGTAAGGTATGTGCTCTAACTACTCGACTGCATTGCAGGGCATTGTTTCAGCAGTTAATTAACAAAACAGTGAGGCTGCTGTAACAGTAACAAAAAGGCTGTGAGTGAAAGGCGAAAAAAATACGCACATTTAGTTGAATTCGAAGCTTTGATATTCAGAGAGTTAACATCCTGAACATCTTGTGACCCGCCTTAACTCAGCTACCTGGCATGTGAGTGTCAATAACAAGCTATGGCCAGCAGTGCTTGTGTGTGTCGTGTATATGTATGTGTATGTGTGTGTGACGAATCTTCATGTGACACTGAGAAGGCGTGCTAGCCATGACAGCGCAACAACGTCCAGAGCCTTCAGCATCTTATGAAAAGTGTCATCCACATCCAGTGCCACTGAGGAGGTTTTTGACTACCTCAGAGACTTCTGCCATGGAAGTGAGGCTTCCCCCCATTTCCAACTCTGTCTCCTCCATAGAGGGCATGCTGGTTGGGTTTAAGAGATCTTCAACCACCCCACGCACCAACCCCCCAGTTTTATTTGTGCAGGTTTTGAGCCCAGAGGGCTTCACACTGTGTCCGACCGGGCTCCTTGGGTCAAAGCATGTTCACAAGAAGCTTGCCATCAAGCTCATACATACCTGAAATGCCACTTAATTGAGGTCTATGAATTGTTCTTGGTCTGCACCTTTACTTGGGACCAATTTACCTTGGAACACCCTGCCAGGGTCTATTGCCCCTGACAACACAGCTCCCAGGGTCACAGGGACAATCAAACCCTTTCACTACAATAAGATGACAATTCTTGGAGAGGCATGCTTTCTGTGTTCACAAATTTTCAATTGCAGGACACACCTATTTAAGTTTAAAAACATTATAAAATATCCCAAAACAGATTCAGCTGTGTCCATGTAACTTACTAATACAGAATCACTTAGTTTTAGGGTGAAACTTTATCTTGATAGAAAAGAATAAGCAGAAAAGCAAGTATAGACCTCTTGGTCAACTATTCTACAATTTTTATTCTGTTTTGTGTTCAGCAATAAACGATTAAGTAACTGATCGTGTCCTTATTACATGGAGAGAGCAATTCATGACCCTGATGTTCCCTGTTTTGCTTAAGTTGAAAAATATGTTTCCAAAAAATGGCATCATATGAACATCATAATGCACAAGTCATTAGTGTAGTCACCTATATAAGAAGACCTATCTGACACTGCCCTGCATTACCTACAGGTGGTTTAACCTCAATCTCCACCGCACACACCAACATAGACACAGATAGCAAAAACAGCATAGACAGATGCGCCAACATGCCCAGACACACACTTCCCTTGTCGCAGGTGTACTACTACAAAAGTCATAAAGAGAAGAAAGAGTTTCAGGGGGAAGAAAAAGACATGAAAAACAGATGGTAGAGTACATGTGACATCAAACATCACCACAGAAAATGAATGTTAAAGTAAGCTGAAGTGAAAGACTTCACTCTCAACCTGTACGTTTTGTGCAAGTCACACAGGATCTCTGTGCTCTTTGTGCTTGTGTGTCATTCAGGATGAAGCTCCTACTGGTTGCTGCTGCTGTACTGACTGTGGCCAGCTGTGCCAGCATTTCTCTGGAGGACCTGGAGTTCCACGCCTGGAAATTAAAGTTTGGTGAGACACTAAAGACTCTTATCAGACGAATTTCCTTTACTGAGGTCTGTTGTCAAATACAGTAGGTCTTCGTTGGTTTTCAGTTAAGATACAGCCTGTAAAGTCACAATTTGGAGAGTACTGTGTGCTTATTTACATATAATCACTTTTAAATGCATAAAGTAAAGGGATTTTTGTTGCTCTGATTGGCAGGAAAGTCCTATAACTCTCCTTCAGAGGAGGCTTACCGCATGAAAATCTGGCTCAATAACCGCAGACTGGTGCTGATGCACAACATCATGGCTGATCAGGGCATCAAGTCCTACCACCTTGGCATGACCTACTTTGCTGACATGGTATGAGGAGAGAAACAGAAATGTGCCTGACACTGTTTATTAAATGCATGTCCTAAATGTGTATGACAGAAGGTATTCAATTAAAATGATAGAATTCCAGTTAGAGGATATTTCCACAAGTAAAGGTCAGTGCCATACAGTACATATTGAAGTAGCATAGTTGTTTCAACAACCAAATAAAAGTATGATTCAATCATATTTCAACAATATTTATTCTCTATCTTCACATTTACCTGCAGGGATTATGAATAATAAGTACTCTCTTAAATACAATAAATGTTATTTTCTCATTCAAGTATACGTAACAGCTTGAGTTTCCCAGTTTTCCTTCCTTCTCTTTTCTTAATTTCACGTTAACAGTCTCAACAAATTGTAACAGTTTCTGAATGAACTTGATGAGTGGCTGTCCAAAGCTGAAGCTGTCAAATGTTTTCCTTAAGTCTACAGTAAGCATGTCAACAAAGTCAGCCAAAGAAGATACATCTCTCTTACCCTTGCACAGATGGGAAGTGTTCACTGTCTCTGTGCAGGTCTTCCTTGAAGACCTCCAGCTTTCTCTGCAAGGCGCCAACAGCTGTCATCAGGTCACAAACTGAATTGTCTTTGCTCTGTAGTTATAAATTCAGTTCATTCAGGTGTGAAGTGATATCAACCAAAAGAGCTGCAACATCCGTCTTCTTCTCATCTAATAAAAAGAGAGAAAATTGCCAAACAGAAAGGATTTTGTTGACTTTAGTTCAGATGTTATGTTATGTTAAAACAGCCTTTTTTCCATTATTGTGATGAAAAGCAGTGTTTAGAGACAATGTGAAGTTACACTGAAAGAAAGGACTGATTAATCATTTAAATTATTCAGATAGTTTTCAAGGTGTGTGAAAATAATGGTCCTTCATGTGAGTGATGTACAACACTGACATCTTGTGGATACTCATACATATATACATACATAACACCCTAAGGCAGGCTTTCAATACAAAGCATTCAATAACCATTAAAGGACAGAAAAATCTAGAGTTCAATCTTTTGAGAATGTAATAGGTTGGAAATATTGTCTGTGGACACCATTATGTGTCCTTGGTAAATATTCTCTTTCAAATAGGATGGGCCGTGCCGTTACGACCCTGCCAAGATAGGTGCCACATGCACAGGTTACATTAAAGTGAAACAGGGTGATGAAGATGCCCTGAAGGAGGCTGTGGCCAGTGTTGGACCTGTGTCAGTTGGCATTGATGCTTCTCATAAAACCTTCCAGCTCTATAAATCAGGTGAACAGTTTCATTTCCTCTTTTTTGAAAATATTCTTATCAAATACAAAAATAAATGTGGAAGAATGTTTCTTTTTTCTTTTCTTTAAAAGAAATTAAAAATCTTGGGTTTCTAGGGGTGCATGATGAGCCAGACTGCAGCAGCTTATGGTTGCACCATGCTGTGCTGGCTGTAGGTTACGGCACTGAAAACGGACATGACTACTGGCTGGTTAATAACAGGTAAGGCTGCTCATATTTTAAATTGTGGGTTGCTCTCTTGCTAACTGAGAGGAAGAGGTGTCACATGAGACACCCTGAAATAGGTTTCTGTTTTCACTGAAAGCTTTTAGAAGTATCTTATTCATAGCTGCCAAAATGAAGTGAAACTCAGTTGGGATGCTGACAGCTTCTTAAATTGAACATGAATGGAAATGAATGTGTGTACTATTACTTTACTTCTCAATCAATCAATCAATCAATCAATCAATCATTTAATCAATCAATCAATCAATCAATCAATCAGACTTTATTATTATTATTGTTCAAAACAATAATGACTATCAGTACAGAGTACTCCCCATGCACAGCCAGTGCTGGTCAGTACAGGAAGTGGAAAGTGAAAGTGAACTAACACACTGAACTGACTTCACTGAGTGTTATTTTGAGTCAACAAAATGTTTTGCCTGCAGCTTCCTCGGGTTTGCACAGGAAAATTACACAAGCACACACAGATGCGATAAGTAAATTCAGGTCACATGACCAACCAACACAATCAAAGTGACAACACCAATAATCTTGAGAAGTGAGCTTGTCTTGCCTTGCTGGTAATAGGTGTTCACAGAAAGTTTGGTAATTGACCGTTTATTCTTAAAATGTATTCTTTCTGCATCTTTTTTATATTGCTTAATTTGTTTCTCCAGAAGGTCTTAGGTTAGTGGTAATCTTTTTCAGTCTAAGTGGGGCTACTGTATCAAGGGTTGACTTTAGTTTATCTTAGAAGACTGAGTAACATCTTGAATAAAATTCATACAGTTAAGCAAATTTTAAAATTCTGAAGCAAAAGAGTCTCACTCTATTAGCGTAAACATCATTATGTCTATAATACGAACTAGTATTATGATCATGATCCTGTTTCACATATAGCAGTTAAATATTATTGGTAATTTGTGTTTCTCTAGCTGGGGTCTACACTGGGGAGAAAAGGGATACATCAAGATGTCCAGGAACAAACACAACCAGTGTGGCATTGCTACTGATGCCTTCTATCCCCTGGTCTGAACAAGTACAAAGAGTCTCAAAAATCCTCCGTTCTTCTGTCTGATATGACCATGGAAATCCTAATTCAACAAGTACAATTTTTTGTCTGTACAGTTTTACCCTTACGTACCATTGCCTGGCTGTTGCTCATATTTACTGGAAGTGCAGTTCCATATTCGCTTCTCTTCATCTTACATAAATGTATAGAGAAGGTGTGGCCATTTTTGATTATACTGATTAACTTTACTTGTCAAGGTTAAAGTTGTTGCTCTAACATTGTTTCCATGTGTACCAACTGTGGTTACAAATTTGCAATACCTATGCCAAATGTGTTAAATTCTTATTTCTTTCCAGAGTAATTTATAACGCTTACAGGTTTTGCATGTAATCCAACAACACAGAAGTACTTAACTCATTATTCCTACATCTTCATAGAACTTTTGGCAGTGGAAGGGTGCTTCACTCATCTGTAATCCATAATGTCTGCTATGAATAAATGAACAATGCTTGAAATTATTTTTTTCATTTGTCATTCATCCTAACTGTATTTAATTTTACTGCATACAATGAAGCTGAAATGAGTCATATTGAGTCTGATTGTGATAATATTTAGAGGGAGGTGGATACACACTAAGACAGAAAGAGTGGGTGGGTGGGGGGAGAGGGGTGGCATATTAGGGATTTAATCAGTTTGTGTGAAAAAATGTGACCTTGACTTACTTTCTTTATTCCCTCAGATGAAGCAGCAACAGAGAAAACTGTAGTGTGGAAGCAAATAGGCATGGCCTAAGTAATTGAAACGGAGATTTAAATTATCAGGCAAGTCTTGCTATAGCAGACCTACAAAAATCATCTCTGTCAATTTTTTGGTGCAGCAGTTTGACAGTATTCAGCCAATTAGGAATGAATGATTGTTACCTAGTGACGTTATCATCATCATCCCTTTTATTTTTGGGAGTATGAAGGAGGACATTAGAAAGTGGAAAAGCAAATGATGAAAAAGCTCCCAGACAGAGACAAAAGGAGACATAAGAGGTGAGGCATATTAAATGTTTTTGCTAAATCCTCCACAAACAGCAGAAGCCAATGTGGTTCCACAAAAGGCCATAACTGGCAATCAATTGTTTTACCCTTCCCAAGGAAACCAGTTAGGCCATTTAATTTGGCTTTTTTTTTTACTCCCAGCACAACCACGGCACAGGATATGGTGTCTAATTTGCATCCTGCAGAGAGGGACAAGTGAAAACACTGGGAGGCGAGCTATTGGGAGCTATTGATCAGAAAAGTGAGAAAAAACAGGAAGCATTACATGATGATACATTCATGAATATGGGTTTTGTTAAAAAAAACAAAAAACAAATTAAAACTGCCTTATTAATCAAAGTTTTTGGTAAATTAAACTTTTAGCACAATCTACTCCGTAAATTCTGTTTTCCAATGACTGTGACTCAACATATTTAGCAGTTGAGCATCATTTTTGACTGTATTTTTGTGTTAAAAGAAATACTTGAATTGTGTCACTAGATGGTAGCAATTTACTTCTGATGATCATCTCAGCAGTTGTACAGTGGTCTGGTTTAAGTGTTCTAAAGCACAGGTTCAAAGTCAAATATATCAGTTTGACTCATATGGCCACATGACCTTGGAATGAATCCACTTTTAGATAAGTAATACACACTCAGTACTAACAAACATCCATATATTCATGCAAATACACTGAGACTGCATCTCTATAAGCCAGTGAACCCATTGTACTGTAAAAATGAACACACTATACGCTGAATGACTGCTATATCAACAATGTCACCACACAATTTCGGTAGATTGGCTGTTGAGTTAGTATGGAGGAAAGCGTCAGCCAGCTGTGTCACTAGCAAACAGTTTCGCCTATGGTGATACAGACAGGACCATGTTTCTGCACTGGTGTGTTATCCATTTACAATCATGCCTTTCTATGTGTGTACGTGTGTGTTTGTTGGGGGAAAAGGGATGTCAAGTGGTTTATCATGGTAATGGGGAACATGTGTGATTGTGACAGACAGCAGTTCTGGATGACCACACACAGTGCTGATGCATAGACACACAGTGGCCAAATGCACAAATAGAGACAGCACAACAACAGCATGAAAAATGCCTTAAATTGTTTAATTCATATTTTATAATCCTAATATAAAACCCCAAAAGAGACCAATAATCTGTACTTGTATCTGCTCTTTTTAATATTTACTTCTTGATCTTTATCCATTTTTCTTTTCCTCCACACTAATATCTTTAACCTCCTTCAGCCAGCTGCATTTCTTGGAGAGGGCTCCTGGCTGTGGTCTGAGAGAGACGAATGAAGCAAACCGTTTGAAAGAAACAGCTCTGGCAAGGCCAATTACACCCAGAAAAGGACTTTGCATGTGATTGTGTTAGGGATTCATGCTTGATTGACTGAATGGGTTCTAATGAGGCTGGGGAACAACGTGAAGGAAAGGAAGAAACACTCCTTCATTTCCCCTGATGGAGTGATTCACTCATGCACCAAACACACACAAATACATGCAGGTACAAACACACTCACTGGTGTACACTATACAGTGCTAAGGTGTGCAGCATGCATACAGTACAGAAAGTGAAGATATACACACACCGAAATCAACACTAATGCAAACAACAGCTCTCTTTCTCAGATTAGAGCTACATAAAATGTGTACTGTGTGTGTCAGTGAGTGTGTGCAGTGGGTGGCAGATGAAGAGGAGATATAATAGTGAAAGATAACTTGCTGTATTGCCTTTGCAGATGCTCCTATGTGAGAGCTTCACTCCCACTGGCATCCTTTTATAGTATCACTTCACTAGGTAGAGTTGGATATAGCAACAGATGGATTGGTGAAGCCTATAACAGTGATAAAAGAAATGTCAGCCATTATTCTTGTAAGGCCTTTATAACAGATGTTAGTTTTATTCCTATGATGTGTTGTTCACTGGGCTTCGACTCCAGTAAGTTTTACATCTTAGAAGTTTTTTTTGTTCTCCCTGCCTGAGCAGAACAAACGTTGAAACAGATATTACTAGCCACAGGCTAATGAAAATAATAAATGCCAGCCATGATGTTCGCAAGATCCCTGTCAACAAAATACAAATAAAAAAATTAAATTAGCTGGCAACCCACATCCAGTCAATGAATTTTAAAAGGCAGGTATGAGCTGCATGTCTATAAGTCAACATGTGCACAAATTAAATTCAATTTCCTAAATTGTGAAAATAAGCTTCTATATGATGTAGTTTTTAAATGTTTACATCACGAATCATTTGTAAACAAGCCAAACATTTAATTATTATAAGTTTTCATCTATATCATATTCTAACTTCATTTGAATTGCTCCAGCCCCCTCACTGGTGTACTTGAGGGACCCTGTCGAATACTTCCTGTGGCCTTCCCCTTCTTTACCCTCTTATTTTTTCTCCTGCTTTTGCAACTCCTCCTCCACCAGCTCATCTTATCTTTCCTCCACCTCCATCTCATTCATCATTTCTTGTTGCTTTCTCCTCTACCTCTACCTCATCTCCCCTGTCACATTGAGGTCAGGGTTAGGGGTCAATTGCCTGGGCGCACCACAGAGCCTGTTCTTGAAGGAGTAGTCATGTATCTCTGCTTCATGTTATCTCTGTGTTTTATATCGCCTGACAACTCTTTCCCACAGGAGATGGCCTCACTTTTACTTGCAGTAACCTGCTACATGCACATATATATGGGTGTGCGTGACTTTTCCTTCATGTGTGTTTACATGTGCGTATGCCCCTTTTGCTCAGCCTTGTTTATTCGCCCAGTTATCTTTCCTCTTCCCTTTCTGACCCTTTTCTCTCTCTGCCTTCCCTCCTCCAATGATAGTCATAGCTAGTAAGGCAATTAAAGCCTAATTAAAGGATTCTTCAGAGAAAAGGAAGGTCTAAGGCAACTTCATGAGGATGGGGGGCAGTGTGTCTTGCAAGCTCGTTCTCTCCTGACCAACACAACGAAGTGAAAATAAAATAAAATACTGATATAATGAAAGGCCCAAGGAACTATAAATACAATCCCATCACGATTTTACAAAAGTCTTTAGAGTTATTTTTGTATTTTTTAATTGTATCATGGAACGGATAACAAAAGGTTTATTCAACCAGCGTCAGCCCACTCATTGTTGTCAAATTGGCAGCACAGATCAAAGGGTCCTGTGCAGCATGTTAGCCAGGTTACCTCTGCTTGGCACTCTGAATCAAAGCCACGGATTAAGGAGGAGTGGATGGGGGGGTTTCAAGGCAATGTGATAGACAACCATCCTCTCTTTGGGTTGTGAGCTGCTTGAAATACAGCTCCACAATGGATCTATGTTGTTTTCTCACATACACCCAAAACTCTCTCTTGACACCCTGATGCATATGATCACTATGTGCACTTTTATTCTGAAATAAAATCTTTACCCCTGATTTAGAAGGCACTTACAATGCATTAGCCTTGTGGTAATTACTAGAAACTCAATTAGGGTTAGGGTTAAGAAACCACTGAAGACCAAGACCAAACTGGAGGGCTGAGCTGCAACGTTAGTAAATGGATTTGGAGTTAATTTAGTGAGTCAGAGGGTAAAACAGCCATCAGTGATGTTTTAAGCTGCAGCAAGCAACCTGTGTGCTCAGAGCTCTGTACCGTGGGCTGATGTCTGTAGTTTGCTCTAAATTGGCATTCAACTTCACTTTGGTTTGAGTTTTAGAATTAAATTGCTGTGGGAATTTGTTTTTTCTACATGCGTGTTTCTACACATGTGCATGCACCCTTTTATGTTTGTGCATGTAACAATCCTTCATTCATTCTTCAACATGTTTTTATTGGTATATTATTTCTAAGTCATGTTTACACAAGGGTAGATGTTATTGTCTATGCCCGAGGACCTGATCATAGCATTGCAGTGTGGCATTCATGTTCTTGTGTATGTTTGTGGTACTTTGAAGAGGATAGCTGATATGAGATTTTTGAAACCGATACTGATATTATTATAAGAGAGCAATGCACTGATAATAAAACAAATTATATGTGGTTATGTTGTAGGCCAACATATATCTTGACTGATAATACTGGCAATGCTGATGTATCAGTCAAGCTATAGTAGTTTGTATCTGTACCACAGACGCCTATACATATTGTCACTGTAGCTGGAAAGTTGTATCACACATTGGACTCTGCTATCTAAATCTGTGGAGAGTGGTGGAGTGAGCAGATGGACTGTATGTTGTAGAAAGTGTGGGTGGTAAAGGCTACATGTATGTGTGGTTGTGAATGCTCCTATTGGTGCCAGCATGTGTGTTGGCATGTGTGTGTAAATACTGTACTTAAGTACAGTTTTTGAGTATCTGTACTTTACTTGAGTATTATTTTTGGGGGATACTTTTACTTTCACTCCACTACATTCGAAGTATATTGTACTTTTTACTCCACTACATTTCTATTGATGCTCTCGTTACTCGCTACTTTTGAGCTTACGTCAGCTGATGATTTTTTTTTTTTTTTTTTTTGCAAAATTCTGAGAAAATAAACTGTTTCTGCTGATTTGCGTATGGTTTGTCTTAGTCATATTGCCGTACCTGTACTGCATCATGCCATACGAAGAAGAAATGGAGAAAGAAACTGGAGAAACTCCCACCGAGCACCCGTGGCCTTATCTCAAACACGTTTGAGATTTTTGTCACAAAAACTGATTCGTTTCAGTTTAAATGCTTGTTGTGCTTACCGCAAACAAATTACATCACGGCCTACAAAAACTCGTCTTCCAACCTGAAAAGGTACGTCACGGTAAAGTAGCTACTAATGTTAGCTAGCTTAATGTTTGTTAAGTTGCAGATGAACATTTTAAAAGTAATTGTATGTGCTTTAGTATCATAGTTGCCATTTTAAAACTGTTTAAACATATGGCAACTGTTGCAGTCCAGTTGAATGATTAAGTTGACTTTCTGTTCATGTTTTTTATACAATTCATATCAAAGAGTCCAAGGTAGGGGTTAGGTGTGTTGAAATGTAACTACCGTACAATATGAAGAAATTTCATTTGTTGATGAATGCAGCTGAGTCTGTGTTCTGAGGCTTCTTGCCTTTATTTGTTTATTTTTTAGCTATAAACATGTCTGTAGCAGAATCGCATCAGTGTATTGTATAATGACAATAAAGCTACTTTCCTGTATTTCCTAAGATATTTTAAAATACTTTTACTGAAGTAACTTTTTTAAGCAAATACTTTAGGACTTTTACTTAAGTAATATTTTGACTAAGCTACTTTTACTTGTATTGGAATAATATTTGACAAGGAGTATCTGTACTTTTACTCAAGTAGTGAAGTTGTGTACTCTGTCCACCTCTGTGTAGGTGCTACTGCAGGATCTTGGCTTTTGTCTCAGAGTAAATTTGTGTGTCTATGTTTGTGTGTCTATTTTGCGCTGGTGAGTGGGTGTGCATCGTATGAGCATGGTGTCCTCCCTCTGGGGACCAGATGGTGATGGAGCTAGTCTCTCCACCTGACTGTCCCTGACATTAACACTTCAAGACAAAGGGTGAGGAAGAAAGAGAATTTCACAGAATTGTGATTTTATACAAAACTATTCACTGATTTAAGTGAAGTCTCTGGAATCACCTCTAACCAATGATATATTTCTTTACAGTACTTGGATTGTTTACCTAAAGACATTGTTGAAGCCCAGGGATTATCTGATATGGTCTATAATGTAAATAGGTTGAACTAATCAGAACTAAATCAAGACTTAAGGCATCAAGTACCACAGTATTATTTAATTTCAGTGGTGGAGGAAGTGCTCTGACTTGCATTTAAGTAATCACCCGATTTCACTGATGGAGCCCAGTAGGCGCCAAAGGACTGTTATCTGGGATGTGCTGTCATGTGAATGTCAAGTTTTTTTCTGCATAGACACAAGATGACTGTCATTCTTTTTTACCACAGTGTAAAATGCAATATTTTAAAGTTTCTGATGCATTTACAAAAAAAAGAGGCATTTTGATAACAGTGGAGCAGATGTCCTGCTGCCCATTTTCCTCACTGTGTTAAGGTTTTCTTTAACTCTTATTCATAATCTGACACATAATTACGCTCTACACCATTTCACATTCATGAATTCCTTATCAGTCATTAATAAATGTTTGATTAATCCATAACGAAGCTATCAGAGTGTATTCTATTAAATTTGACCATACAGTACTGTATGTAAGGGTTAATGATATCTTCAACATTTTTCAACATAAAACCTCAAAACTTTCCTTGATAACTCAACAATACGAAGGCCATCAGTTTTAACTATTTGTTCTTCAATTCTGAGAAATAATGTTTTTAGTTCATTTAATGGTTTAATTTACGTTGCAGTTGGTCCATTCATGAGTTAAGCGCTGTATAAATTCCACCACCAGGTGGTGGTGTAGAGTCAGTAAGGAATGAGTTGTGAAAGTGTCGAGAGAAGAAGAAAACTCAGTTCATTGTTGTAGGTATAGACTGTATTGTAGGCTACACAGTATGAGAGTAGCAGCTAGTTTATGTAATAGATCTATACGTATATATTTCTTATATACAGTCTATGGTATATACGTCTATGGTTTATTTAACAGCTGAGTAAACATACTGGTGTACTGTGTCACCTCTCACTTTATCACCCTACGTCACGTCCGGTATTGGTACTTACCATTTCCGGTTTGTGTAATTTTCTAAATTTGTTTCAGGACTTTGTTTGTTGATTTGTTTCGTGTCTTGTTAATTTGTTTTCTAAAATGTAAATTTGTTTCAGGACTGGTAAAAGTGTTTTGCTAATGTAATTTTGTTTCAGGATATGTAAAAATGTTTTGCAAAATGTGCATTTGTCTCAAACTTTGTAAAAGTGTTTCACTTTTTGTAATTTTGTTTTGGACTTCCCGGTCACCGTACTACTACAAGCAAAGTGTAGCTGCAGAGGAGGACAAACAACTGCAGCAGCCTGTTGCACCAGCTTTGAGTAAGTTCAGCGTTGTGATATGCATTACAAAACTAAAAGCGGTTGCCCCATGGAGATAAGTTGAACAGCAGTTTTTGTGCATTATTTTTTCATTAATTGCATGCCATGTCACAACACAGTAATCCAGTGAAGACCTAATTTATTGATATGATTTTTCATTATGAAGCTAACTAAACTACAATGGGCTACAATGCCAAGTTGCTCATGGAAGCTTAAACATAGCTGGTGCCTTATGTTCTAGGAGGGAACAGGTGTTTAGATAGCTAGCGACTGGTTTGACTATCAGTCTCATATACTTCAACTGTAACATTATCCAGCTATCACATCATAGCATCATTAGCTAGCAATAAGAAACAAATTCACTTTTAAAACTATTTGTCTGTTTATTTTCTTGATCCTAACAAGGGGACTATAGCTGAATTAAATGTGGTCCAAATCTTTAAATTAGCTTTTTCTTACTATATGAATCTATGATGAAATAATACGCTGTGTATTGTCTTTTATGAAGGAATCTTTTGTAGAGCATTAGAATTATTTCCAGTTTAACGTCTAGACAGGCTCATACATTGTGTTCTTTCAATTTAATAATGATGTTTCATTATAGTTCTTTATTTCTTGGTCTCCTTCTTAGGTATTGGTCTATTAAATTGGCAAATTGGTCTCTCTAAATGATTATGGGATATTTCTCATCTGTCATGTTTTGTGTCCAAAAAGATTGTCATGTCAATAAATATTTTTATGGTAAACTTTCACATCTCTAAAGTGTGTAGGCCTACTTTGCATGTTATGAAAAGTTGTATCTGAGCTGCAGTCAATTAAAAGACATTTTAGGGATAGCTGGATGAAGAGAGAAACCCTAGTTTCTATGAACAGATGGCCATTGCCTCATTATATTAATTAGATGTCAATAAGCCCAACATAACATTAATAATAACCATGTTTACCTCCATATATGATCATTTTATATGAAGAAAATCCCATAAAATCTAAATGAATTAGATTTGTCTAATTCAATAATTTTGTTTAAAAAGGCACCAAAACATGTGCTGCAGATTTCGTGTATGAGAGGCATAAATTGAATGTGTCAACCAATGAAAAAGAAGAACTTTATAGTTAAAGTCTATGGAAATGCTGCCCTCTCCTGCTGTGTTCATAACAATGCAATGGCAGCAAAAAACCCTAAACAACAAAACACTTTTGTTGTCACAGTCTCTTAGTCTCTCTATGATCTTGAAAGTGACTCTGTATCTTTTGACCATGTGCTCTTTTTGCCATCCTGATAACCTTGTTCAGATTGGCTCTTGTAGACTTGAGGGCAGTTTCATCGCCAGATTTAAAAGCCAAATTTCTAGCTTTCAGCAGGGCTCAAACCTCAGTGGTCATCCATGGTTTCTTATTTGCCCGTACTGTGATGGTTTTGGTGACGCTGACATTATCAAGATGCAATTTGCATCTGTGTTTGACAACAGAGATGCTCTCCTTGCTGCTGTCACATTGCCCAAGTTTAAAGTGCGGTGGTTGAGAGAAGAAGAAAGGAGAGAAGCCCTGAAGACATTGCTGACTACTGAGTGTCGCTCTTTCCCCCGCTATGACCAGGATGCAACTCTGGAGCAACAGACTCCCACCTCCAGCAGCAGTGAAAATTACTTCTTTGCTTTTGATGAAGACGATACAGCTTCCTTCAACTCTGACACTGAAGTGATTGAATATTTGAAGGCTGGGTCAGAGATGGACTTCCCGAACCATTTCCCCACAATTAAGACTATATACATGAAATTCAACACAGCAACACCATCTAGTGCACCCATGCAGAGGCTCTTTAGCCTCGGCAGTCTTGTGCTAACCCCACGGAGAAACAGGCTGTCTGAAAGACGATTTGAGCGACTTGTCCTCATGAGGTTCAATCACTACTTTACTGATAAACATGTCAAATAAACTGGTCCATTAAATGTAGTTCATATTGTGTTTTCCTTTTAAGTCATGTAATGTTGTTAGAAAGTGTACCTCTTAAATTATGGATTATTTTGAGGCACTTAATATTTGTACATGACATTAGACAGGCCAGTTTCTTTATGGTTTTATATATCGACAAAGTTTATTTTGAGGCATTTATAGCTCACTGTCAGTGCTACCTTAATGGTTTTACTTGAAAGACTAAGGGCCCAGTATTATTGAACATGCAATTGAGCATTGTTCTCACCATGAGACATTTGTGAGGTGTTTTTTGGACTGGGTTTCACCAACTTTGCTGTCAGCTTTGTGGTATTACTTCATTAAATATCATAAAAGAAAAATCTTGTTTATGTCCTCCTTATTAGGATAGAGATTCCTCTCATGTGGGCGTATGCAATTACACAATATCTCTGGCATTTTTACAGAGTAACTCAAAAGTAGTGTAACTAGTAGTGTAATTACTTCCCACAGGAAGTAATTAAGTAAAGTAATGCTTTTTTAAAGTGACTAGTAATGTGTAATGCATTACTTTTTTTGAGAAATGACCCTGGTTATTAATGTCAACACACACCCTCCACGAGTTTTGCCACTGAAAGTAGTTAGCCCCTCCATGCTAATGGCATCCTCTGTGAGTGAGTCATTCAGCCAGGTCTCATCAGGGTATCAGGGCAGAGCAGTCTCTCACCTCCTGTTTTGTTGTTAAATCCAACCTGAGGTAGTCCAGTTTATTTTCCAGCGAGTGGACGTTTGCCAGCAGTATTGATGGTAGAGGTGTTCTGCAAATGTTAGCCTTTAGCCCTAACCTCCTCCGAAAGCAAGTATAAGTTTCTAGGTGTGGTTATTGTTGTTGTGCAGGTCTCTCCCTCTGAATGTAGCAAGCCAAGGATTAGTAAAAAGTCCATGGTATTTGGGTCAAGAGTTTTTACACTGACCTTATGTAGTAGCAGCAGCAAAGGTTGACTGCTGTAAATCAGTCTCTCCACACAACTCCGGACATTAGAAAAATTCAATTTCGGTGTTTCTATCAAGACTTAATGCAGCTGCTGCCAGCTCGAGCACCTATTGAAAAAAGATTGTAGAGAAAAACTGAAATATTCCTGACACTGTTTATTAAATTCATGTCCTAAATGTGTATCAGCTTAAAATAGAAGTTTGTGTTTGTCATTTGTTTGCAATCAGCTTGTGAGGCTAAGGATAATTAAGTTTTGGATGAGAACCCTAACAAGTGTTCCTCCTCACCAGGAAAACGAAGATTACAAACTGATTTCCAAATGCTGCCTGAACTTCCTCAGCACCTCTCTGCCTCGCAGCAGCTATGCCTTCTTCAAGCTGCCTGAGGGAGCTGATCTGCCCGTCACTCACGTCAATAATCAGAATATGCAGTGTGACTCCTGCTGAGCCTTCAGTGCAGTATGTGCAACCTTGCTAATTTTATTCTCCTGTAGTAATGAAATACATTTTTAACAAATGTTTACAAATTCACTAATCCCTCTTCCAGACTGGCGGAGGATTTCTGGAGGGTCAGAACTTCAGGAAGACTGGTGTCTCTCAGTGAGCACCTGCTCATAGCAGCTTCTCCTCAGCTTATGGCAAAAAGGACTCTTGTGGAGGCTGGGTGGACAATTTCTTCAGGTACATCAAAGACAATGAAGCACAGACTCCTAGCCTTATGAGGCCAAGTTAAACAGAAATTATTTTGTTCATTTTTATATAGATATGAGACATAATCTTTAAATTAGCCATTTGACAGTATAATGAAAAAGCATTTAGAGACAATGTGAAGGTACACTGAAAGAAAGGACTGATCTTTCTTACTGAGCAACTTTAAATGCTTCAGATAGTGCTCAGTGTGTGAAAATTATCGTCATTCATGTGAATGATTAACAACACTGACATCTTGTGGATATGTAAAGACATGATGCAGTCTGATGCAATCCTTCAATACAAAGCATACAATAAACATTTCATGGACAGAAATCTCTAAATTTCAATCTTTTGAGAATGTAAAATGCAAAAAAATATTCTCTATGACAATCACTATTTCTATTATGTGTCTTTGGTATAATGTTCTCTCTCATATAGGATGGGCCTGTATGACCCTGCCAAGATAGGTGCCACATGCACAGGCTGCGTTAATGTGAAAAAGGGTGATGAAGAAGCCTCTAAGCATACTGTGGCCAACACTGGACCTGTATCAGTTGTCCCTGATGCTGGAATTCTTCCAACTCTGTGAACCAGGTGAAAAGTTTTATTTAGCCTTTTATTGAATATATACTTTACCAAACCAAACTGCAGCACTTCCCTAGCAGCAGGTTAAAGCACTAAAAACAGACATGACCACTGGCCACTTTGTGAAGAAGTATCTTATTCATAGCTGCTGAAATTAAATGAAACTCAGTCGGGATGCTATCAGCTTCTTAAAGCGAACACAAATGTGAACTATTATCATTACTTTACTTCTATCGCCATACATGTCATTATGTCTCTAAGTAGTATTGTGATCATGATCCTTTTTATAATATTTAGCTGCTATATGTAATAGCAGCTAAATATTGTTGGTAATGTGTGTCTCTATCAAGGGTGAAAAGGGATACATCAAAATGTCCTGGAAGAAATTGCTACAGACACCCTCAACCCCCTGGTCTAAACAAGTAGGCAAGACCCTCAAAAATACTCATTCCTTTTGTCTGTTATGACCAAGGAAATGCTATTACCTTTACCTACCACTGACTGGTTGTTCATGTTTATTGGATGTGCAGGTCCAGGATTTTTCTCAGAGAGGAGATCAGTGACACATAATTTACTTCAAGAGTTATTGGAAAAAGAACTTCGAAGTTACTTACAAGTTGGTCGCTATGATGCTCTTTTAATAGAATATGGGTATAGATAAGGTGTGGCCTTTTTTCGATCATACTAATTAACTTAATTCATCAAGGTCAAGTTGTTGTCAACATTGTTTCAATGTGTACCAACTGTGGTTAGTAGAAAATTTGCAATACCCACACCAAATATGTGTAAAATAATCCTATAATGAAATTCCTTTTTCTTCCCACAGTAATTCGTAATGCTTACAGGTTTTGCATGTAATCCAACTAAACAGCAGTACTTAACTCATTATTCTTACATCTTCATAGAACTTTGGGCGGTGGAAGGGTGCTTCACTCTTCTGTAATCCATAAAGTCTTCTAAGAATAGATTCACAATGCTTGAAATGATTTTTTTCATATGTCATGGGCTTTTCAGCCTAACTGTATTTAATTTTACTGCATGCAATGAAGCTGAAATGAGTTTAGTACACCAATCTGACTTTGCTTAGTCAGAGACCATAGTAACAGATGATGTTGCATTCTTTGTGTAACTTTAGATGTTTTATAATTTGCCGGGGAAAAAAACTTTAACTTTGCTGATAAAAGTCATCGGTGAGAAGATGATTGTTCTCTTTTTCCCATGCGCTGGGTGACATCTGTTTTAATCATACGCAATAGTTTCCCTGATGTAATTAATGAAATCACATTAAGTGCTTGTAATTTGTCCATGCTAAATGTCACGTTAGGTCTGGTTGTGATAATATTTGAGGGGAGGTGGAGAAATACTGAGGCAGAGATACAGAAGGGGGGGGTGCATATTAGGGATTTAATCAGCTTGTGTGACAAAATGTGACCTTGACATCTTACTTTTTTTCCCTCAGCTGAAGCAGCAACAGGGAGAACTGTTGTGTGGAAGCAAATAGGCATGGCCTAAGTAATTGAAAGAGAGATTTAAATTATCTTTTGTCAGGCAAGTCTCGTAATAGCAGACCTGTAAAAAACATCTCTGCCAATTTTTCAGCACTGCAGTATGACAGTATTCAGCCAATTAGGAATGAATGATTGTTATCCAGTGACGTTATCATCATAGTCCCTTTTATTTTTGGGAGTATGAAGGAGGACATTAGAAAGTGGAAAAGCAAATGATGAAAAAGCTCCCAGACAGAGACAAAGGGAGACAGAAGGAGGGCGCATAAGAGGTGAGGCAAATTAATTGGTTTTGCTAAATCCTCCACAAACAGCAGAAGCCAATGTGGTTCCACAAAAGGCCATTACCGGTAATCAATTTAAATCTGTTTTACCCTTCCCAGGGAAACCAATTAGGCCATTTAATTTGGCTTTTTTGATTCACAGCATAACCACGGCACAGGATAGGACGTCCAATTCACATCCTGCAGAGAGGGACAAGTGAAAACACTGGGAGGCGTTGCTGGGACAAACAGAGCTATTGATCTGATGGAAGCAGACAAAAAAGGACGCATGACATGATGATACATTCATGAATATGGGTTTTGTTAAAAAACATTAAACCTGATTAATTAATCAAAGTGTTTGGTAAGTTACACTTTTAGCAGAATCTATTCCTTGAATTCTGTTTTCCAGTGACTGTGACTCAACATATTTAGCAGTTGAGCATAATTTTTGGCTGGTTTTTGTGTTAACAGAAGTACCTTAATTGTGTCACTAGGTGGCAGCACTTGACTGCTGATGATTATCTCAATGCAATGGCCTGGCTTAAGTGATCTAAAGCGCTGGTTCAAAGTCAAATGTATTCCTTTGATTCTTATGATCATGTGTCCTTGGAATGTAACCACTTTTGGATATACATATTGTAACCAATACCAAATATCTAGCCATCCATGCAAACACATCGCAAAAGGCCAGTGAACCTATTGCACTGTAACAACGCACACTAAATACATGCTTAATCAACAATGTCACCACACAATTTCAGTAGATTGGCTGTTGAGTTGGTATGGAATAACGTGTCAGTCGGCTGTGTCACTTATCATAGCTAGCAAACAGTCTCGTCTATGGGGATACAGACAGGACCATGTTTCTGCATTGATGTGTTATCCATTTACCATCATGCCTTTCTACATGTGTACATGTGTGTTTGTTGGGGGGAAAAGGGATGTCAACCAGTTTATCATGGTAATGAGAAACGTGTGATTGTGACAGACAGTAGTTCTGGATGACCACACACAGTGCTGATGCATAGACACACACAGTGGCTAAATGCACATAGAAATAGAGACAGCACAACAACAGCAGAACCTCCTTAAATTACTTTATAAATACTTTATAATTCTAAAAGGAATCTACAGGGGAGACCAATAATCTGTACTTCTATCTTGCTCTTTTTAATATTTACTTCCTGATCTTTATCCCTTTTTCTTTCCCTCCTCATCTAATCTCTCCATCCTCCTTCAGCCAGCTGCATTTCTTGGAGAGGGCTCCTGGCTGCGGTCTGAGAGAGGCGAGTGAAGCAAACCGTTTGAGAAAAACAGCTCTGGCAAGGCCAATTACACCCAGACAAAGCACTTTGCATGTTATTGTGTTAGGGATTCATGCTTGATTGACTGAATGGGTTCTAATGAGGCTGGGGAACGACGTGAAGGAAAGGAAGAAACACTCCTTCGCTTCCCCTGATGGATTGATTCACCCACGCACCAAATGTACACAAACACATGCAGGTACAAACACACTCACTGGTGTACACTATACAGTGCTAAGGTGTGCAGCATGCATACAGTACAGAAAGTGAAGATATACACACACAGAAATCAACACTAATGCAAACAACAGCTCTCTTTCTCAGATTAGAGCTACATAAAATGTGTACTGTGTGTGTCAGTGAGTGTGTGCAGTGGGTGGCAGATGAAGAGGAGATATAATAGTGGAAAGGTAACTTGCTGTATTGCCTTTGCAGATGCTCCTATGTGAGAGCTTCACTCCCACTGGCATCCCTTTATAGTATCACTTCACTAGGTAGAGTTGGATATAGCAACAGATGGATTGGTGAAGCCTACAGCAGTGATAAAAAATGTCAGCCGTTATTCTTGTAAGGCCTTTATAACAGATGTTAGTTCTATTCCTATGATGTGTTGTTCGCTGGGCTCTGACTCCAGTAAGTTTTACATCTTAGAAGTTTTTTTTTGTTCTCTGCCTGAGCAGAACGAACGTTAAAAGAGATATTACTAGCCACAGGCTAATGAAAATAATAAATGCCAGCCATGATGTTCGCAAGATCCCTGTCAACAAAATACAAATTGAAAATGAAATTAGCTGGCAAGCCAGGTCCAGTCTATGAATTTTAAAAGGCAGGTATGAGCTGCATGTCTGTAAGTTGCAAGGCAGCAGACAAGTACATAAATTGCAGATATTCACAAAATATGCTTCTATATGATGTAGCTTTTAAATCTTTATGAATCATAAATCACTTGTAAACAGTCATTTAACTACTATAATTTTTCATCTATATCATAGCTAATTTTATTTTAATTGCTCCAGCCCCCTCACTGGGATACTTGAGGGACCCAGAGTGACTCCTGAAGAATATTTCCTGTGACCTTTTCCTTCTTATTTCTCCTGCTTTTGCGACTCCTCCTCCACCTGCTCATCTTACATTTCCTCCACCTCCACCCCATTCATCATTTCTTGTTGCCTCTCCTTTCTCCTTTCCCTCTCAGCTCTCTCCTCTACCTCGTCAATCTCCCCTGCCACACTGAGGTCAGGGTGAGGGGTCAATTGCCTGGGCGCACCACAGAGCCTGTTCTTGAAGGAGTAGTCATGTAGCTGAGCTTCGTCTTATCTTTGTGTTTTATATCGCCTGACAACTCTTTCCCAAAGGAGATGGCCTCACTTTCACTTGCAGTAACCTGCTACATTCACATATATGTGTGTGCGTGACTTTTCCTTCATGCGTGTGTTTACATGTGCGTATGTGTGGGTGGATGCTACTGTGTGTCCTCCAGTCCTTTGCCTGCCCCTTTTGCCCAGCCTTGTTTATTTGCCCTGTTATCCTTCTTCTTCTCCAGCTCTCCTCCTTTTCTGACCTTTTTCTCTCTCTGCCTTCCCTCATTCATCGATAGCCGGAGCTAATAAGGCAATTAAAGCCTAATTAAAGGAGTCTTCAGAGAAAAGGCAGGTCTAAGGCAACTTCATGAGGATGGAGGGCAGTGTGTTTACTTGTGTGTCTTGCAAGCTATCTCTCGTTCTCTCCTCACCAAGACAACAACGTTTTTTAAAAAGTACTGATATAATGAGGGCCCGAGGAACTATGAATACAATCCCATCACGATTTTACAAAAGTCTTTAGATTTATTTCTGTATTCTCAGTTGTGTCAAGGAACTTGTAACACAAGGCTACTAGCTAATTTGTTCAGCTTCAAGTCCATTTATCCAACCAGCGTCAGCCCACTCATTGTTGTCAAACTGGCAGCACAGATCAAAGGGTCCTGTGCAGCATGTCAGCCAGGTTACCTCTGCTTGGCACTCTGAATCAAAGTCATGGATTAAGGGGAAGTGGATGGGGAAGGGGAGGGGCTGTTCCAGGCCATGTGACAGACAATCATCCTCTCTTTGAGATGTGAACTGCTTGTCACAATGGTCCACAGTGGATCTATGTTGTTGTTTCACATACATGCCAAAATCTCTCTTAACATCCTGATGCATACAAACACTGTGTGTACTTGTAGTCTGAAATAAAATCTTTACCCCTGATTTAGAAGGCACTTACAATGCATTAGCCTTGTGGTAATTACTAGAAACTCAATTAGAAGAAACCGCTGAAGACCAAGACCAAACTGGAGGGCTTAAGCTGCAACGCTGGTAAATGGATTTGGAGTTAATTTAGTGAGTCAGAGGGTGAAACAGCCATCAGTGATGTTTTAAGCTGCAGCAAGCAACCTGAGAGCTCAGAGCTCTGTACCGTGGGCTGATCTCCTCTGTAGTTTGCTCTCAATTGGCATTCAGCTTCACTTTGATTTGAGTGTTACAATTAAATTGCTGTGGGAATTTGTTTTTCCTGCTTATACATTTCTGCCCTTTTATGTTCATACATGTGACAATCCTTCATTCAACATATTTTTATTGGTATACTATTCTCAGTGATGTTTACACAAGTGTAGATGTTAGTGTCTGTGCCTCAGGTCCTGCTCAGAGTGGAATACTGTTTTATTAATGGATCTTTGTATGTTCTCAAACATGCCTTGGGGCATTTTATGACCTTAAACTGTGCCTGCCTGTCTCCAGTGAATATCTGTATTTACCTTTTGCAGTGTTCATGTTCTTGTTTATGTTTGTGGTAGCTTGAAGACGACAGCTGATCAGAGATATTTGAAGCTGATACTGATATCAATATTTGAGAGCAATGGACTGATTATCAGGCAAAGACTAATGAAGGAACCACAAAGCAGATGTCAGGCAAAAAGGAGCTCCAGGGTTTAATCAGAAACAGGTCGGTACACAGATAAACAGTCCAACAGGCAAAGGTATCAGAATTGGCAGGCAATAAGGTAAATAATAGGCTAAAGCAAAGATCGTAACACACTAGAAACTCAATACAAAAACACTGGAACTCTCACATAAAGGTAAAGAAGAACTGACACAGAAGGAGGGGAAGACTGAGAATAAAAACACTAGGAGAGGAAAGACAATGAGACACAGGTGCAACACATTAAGGTGGGACAGACAATCACACAGGCGGGAAACTTGACAGGAAGTGGATCTGAAATGAGAAAAGCGGTAAGTGGCCAAAATAAAACAGGAAACAGCAGGAATACATTATAAAAATAAAATTATATGAGCATTTCAAATTTTGTTATATTTGTAGGCCAACATATATGGTGGCCGATAATGGTAATGCTGATGTATCAAGTTATAGTAATTTGTATTTGTACCACAGATGCCTATACATATTGGAACTGTAGCTGGAAAGTTGTATCACACATTGGACTCTGCTATCTAAATCTGTGGAGAGTGGTGGAGTGAGCAGATGGACTGTACCTTGTAGAAAGTGTGGGTGGTAAAGGCTGCATGTCCCTGTATGTGTGATTGAGAATGCTCCTATTGGTGCCAGCATGTGTGTTGGCGTGTGTGTGTTCATGTAGGTGCTACTGCAGGATCTTGGCTTTTGCCTCAGAGTAAATTTATGTGTGTGTCTGTGTTGTGGTGGAATGGTGAGTGGGTGTGCATCATAAGAGCACTGCTGTGCCTCCTTCTTCTGGAGACCAGATGGTGATGGAGCCAGTGGCTCCACCCGATTGTCCCTGATATTATCACCTCAAGACAAAGGGAGAGAGAAAGAGAATTTGACAGTATTGTGATTTTATACAAAACTGTTGATGGATTTAAGTGAAGTCTCTGGAATCACCTCTGATCAACCATACCTTTCTTTAAGGTACATATGGAAGCCCAGGGATAATCTGGCATGGTCCATATTCTTGTGCAGACCAAAGTCAAAACTTAAGTTCTCAAGGACTACAGCATTATTTGAGTTTCAGTAATGGAGGAAGTACTCCGATCCTTTACTGACTCATGTTAAACAATCAAAATCAGCAGGACTCCCATTGTAAGAATACTTTTTACACTGGGAGTCCTGCATTTAATTTGTTTCTTAACTAAAAGTAGTAAATAAAAGTATTATTGAATGTATTTTATCATATTGTATGTATTAAATTATAATAAAATTGTATTACTAAAATTAAATACATGAGAATTGTAATTGAGTAAACATTATTTGAGTAAATTGATTTAGTTCCTTTGCATATTGTGTTCCTTTCAAAAGGGAAATTAATTCAAAGAGAATGAGAACAATTGATGGAGAGTAAAGCTCAGGTGAAATAGACATGAATGGCTGTATTAATTTGATGCAGGTGCATGTAATAATTCTGTCGGGCCTGATCAAATACGTATGGTGGCTGACAAAGGCAAACACACTGCAACTCAAGAAAACGTGCAAATAGAAAAAAAAAACATAAGCAAATTAAGAAAATATATTTATCAATTTGTTTATACTAGCTGTGAAAGCTGTGAAATTAGAAAACAACACATTACAGAAATGACAACGCAAGTGTTTCCAGAGGAATCTTTAGGGTCAATTACTCATCAGTGAAATGTGAAAATATTCAATAACCTCACCCTTATGCAATGTTGTGTCCCCAAAATCACTTCACACATCAGTGGTTTGCTGTTGGTTACATTACAACACTTAGTTTGGAAAAAAGGTTAAAGGGTTACTGAATATTTTCCTTGCTGCACTTTTTTTGTAAGTCCCTGCACACTTGTCTCTTAGCCAGCTGTACATAGAGAACAATTGTATTTGTCCAGCTCAGAGGAGAGCTTGTTCTGGTGAAAATAAGGTTATAGCTTTTTGTCTACGTTACTATGTTAGGTAAGAGGTGTCATTTCACATTTTGTTTTCACACATTTTGCTCATGAGTTATTGACATGCTTGCCACTCTTAAATGTCCTCTCTTTTGTTAAAGTGTTGTGTTATGGTATTTGTAATGTGTTATCTAAATGCTGCATATGTGTTGTCAAATGGATGAAGATGTTTTCTTAATTTGCTTGTGTTTTATCCATTTTCATGGGTTTTCTTAAGTTGTAGAAGGTTTGCCCTTGTCATCCACCACAGAGGTTGAGCCAGATATCTTAAATTAGGTTAATTTGGTTCTGCATTGTTATTTTACTTGTAGTCCCCGAATTGGTGTTTAATTTTAGATTAGAGTTTTTCTAAATGCAATTATTAGTTTGTTTTTAGATTTAAACATTATGTCTGAGACTGGCAAAACAAAGAAAACATTTTACGGAAGTGAATGGTCACAATAAGATAAGTCAGGACCAAGACAGTGGGCAGGACTACTTGACCAGCATCAGTGATAGCAGCTATTTTACTATTCAACAACATGCTGTACAATATGATAGGGATGTGTACACATTGCACAAGGGGTGTTAATCACCAGTGACACACTTAGCTGACACTGCCTTGTGATGTATTATGTGTAACTGCATATGTGATACCGTGACAACACAGGAATGTTATGAGTTTGTGTCTCAGCAACATGATAAATCCGAGAGCATATAGGCCTAAGCCTACTTGTGCTTACTTCAGGTTGACTAACTGATGATTTGTGTAATTCAATTGTTAAAATTGTGACGAAAAAACAAAAGCTTTTTGGTTTCATTTGTGCCAGTAAAATGCAACACATTATATATCTTGATTTCGTCCTCCAAATAAATACCGCAGTGAAAATTATACAGTAGCTTCAGTTTCCTCTCCTGTAGGCTGAATTCCTCCAATATTCCCAGAATCCCACAGGTCCAAAATTACAACCAGTCTTCAGTGGATTGTGCCTCAGCTCATATATAAAGGTCATACGTGACTATTAATGAGTATCTTTGTTCTGGGCCCTGTCTCTGGAGCTTGCTAATTGAGCTAGCATCTCTTTCCCTATATCCCTTGGATGTACATGCCGATGCAGGGAGAGACAGCTGACACAAGTGTATCTTTTTCCACAATAAGCACTGCTGCTAACTGTGATGGTGTAGCTAAATGAGGCCTGTGACGGACGCTGTGCCAGACTGAAGCGTCCAAGCCCACCGCTTCCCCTTCTCTCATCGCCTGGTGCGCACCCAAATGGTCAATCAACTGCTCACACAAAGGAGGAATTAGCATATTCCCTGGCACAAAATCACTCCCTTAATTGCAGCTGCATTGAGCCCATGTTCTCCACACCTCCTCTACACTCTTTTTCTCTCAGTCGTTTTTTTTTTTTTTTTCACTCTCCCCATCACCACCCTCTCCAAGTGTTTTTTTTCTGTTATTCTTTCACGTTTCACTTCATTCCTCCTCCAATCATTCAGTCTTCATCAGACGGCTATTGTGTGAGCACAGGGGGAGAGAGCAGTGAGAGAAAGATGGGGGCTGCGAATGTGTTTGGCATGCTGTACTATAGGAACAAGGTTGTCAGTCTCAAATGATGCTCTCATAATCAGCACATTGGAGCTGGGCTGCTGCACAGAATGACAATATCAGCCTGATGCTATGTACATTTCTGTGGTCTCCCTTTTGGCCTGTCAATCTTGCTTTATCTCTCTGTTTGTTCTGCCTCTTAGTGCTTCCTTTCCACTCAGACATTTTTGTTTGTTTCTTTTAGTCTCTCTATCCTTACTCTGTTTTCTGGCATGCTCTGCTGTTCTTGTGCAAATTTCCCTCTGCTCATGCCTTGCTTTGCCTCCAGTGTTTCATCTCCATATTTTGCTCCAATATACTTTTCGCTCCTGCTCACCACTTCCCTGCCTCAGTTTACCCGTTTCCTCTTTTACCTATTTGTCTCAGGTGATTTTATTATGTTAATTGCAAGCAACAAAGAGCAAGGTGGGATATAAAGGGGTTTGTTAATACTAGTTTTGTTTTCTTGAGTGGCTGACTCTGTTAATACATACCTGTCTTACACCTGTCTGTGCTCTGAACACTATTTGAATGTTGTCTGCCTGCGCCTACACAAATCTCTTTTAGTACCACATCCTTTCCACTAATAATATGCTCAGAACAGTAGCACAGTGAACTACAAAACCTAGTTATGATTATACTCTGAGTGAACCCTACAGTCATACTGTCACTGCCTCTACCAACTATCATCTCTCAAAGTCTCCCCGCCCATATCTCCTCCTGTACTGTCACATTCATGTGAATCTTCTCTCATACTATCATGCTTGTGCATCTGCCTCCTAACTCTGTTATCATCACCAGGCTCACACACCTATCTCTGCTAACACTGTCATAGCTTTATCTCTCTTACCGTACACTGTCACAGTTGCAGTGTGTCTGTCTGCTTCTGTTGTAGCTTGTAGTTTGTCTCCCAGCACTGCTGTTGTGGTAACAGTGTTTATTCTGCCAGTCAAAGATGTGGCAGAGACAGCATCAGTCATCCCTGTGTTGTGGAGAGAAGCTGAGGGGAGAAAGAGAGAGTGAGTGAGAGAAATGAGAGATTTCAGACTGTAAAGAGTCCCAGGTGGTTTACACAGTTCTGAGATAAGCTGCGGTCTTGACTGCTGTTATACAGAATTTCCATACTGTTGCAATACTTGTTACGTGAGAGAGAGGAGCCCATGCTGCAGGCACAGCTCGAGTGGTTTCACATCCAATGGGAACACCATTTAAGGTCATCCCCAAACTCTCCATCTTACCAGTTTACCATGGTGGCTTCTGCTTTTATCTCTCTAGTTTCTAAAAAAATCTGTGTATTTTTATGTATTTGTTTAATTGGATCTCTTTTAGCTCAAGGCTAATCTCCCAAGAGTTCATCTTGAAAACGCAATAAGAGCATTTGAGAATACTTTTGGCCTATTGACCAATCCACATTCTCGGCAGTATGTCAAACTCATTCTCAGTGGGTATTGGGCTCCACCAGAGTTTTCCTTTGTCACCGATTCTGTTTGTGATTGTCACAGACAGAATCTTAAAGCACAGCTGTGGGAAGGAAAGTGTCCAGTTTGAGGACCTCAGGATTGCTTCTCTGCTTTTTGCAGATGATGTGGATCTATTGGCTTCAACACACTAACCTCAAGCAGGCACTCGGGTGGTTTGCAGCTGAATGTGAAGCAGTCAGAATGAGAGTCAGCACCTCCACATCTGAGTCCATGGTGCTTTGCCAGCAAAGGGTGGACTGTTCCCTCTGGGTTGGCAATTAATTGATGCCCCAAGTGAAGGAGTTCAAGTATCTCTAGGGTCAAGGTTTTACAGATGTATTGGTGCAGCACCAGCAGTAATGTGGGTGCTGTACCAGACTGTTGTGGTGAAGAAAGAGCTAAGCCAGAAGACAAATATCTCCATTTTCCTGTCCATCTACATTCCAAACCTTACCAATGGTGACAAGCTTTGGGTAGTGACTGAAAGAATGAGATTGCAGATACAAGTAACTGAAAATAGTGTCTAGGCTTAGCCTTAGAGATAGAGTGAGGAGCTTGGGCATACGGGGGGAGCTCAGAGTAGGGGGACTGTTCCTTTGCATTGAAAGGCACCATCTGAAGTGGTCTGGGCATCTGGTTAGGATGCCTCCCTCCAGGATTCAGGAGGCAGGTCCAACTGGTAGGAGACACTAGGGCAGACCCAGAACATGCTGGAGAGACTACACATCTCTTCCGCTCTGAGAACACCTAGGAAATCCCCAGGAGGAGCTGGAGGGTGTTGCCTCGGTCAGGGATAAGCAGCACAATGGATGGATGGATGGATAAATGGATGGATGGACTGATCCTACATTACAGTTAACAAAATATGTACATGCAAACACACCATATACACATATCCACAATTCATCAGTTATATTAGTCATATTATAACATTTAATTTTTTTATTGCCTTGTAAATAATAGTCTGCTTGCCCATTTATGTTTTTTATCCTTGTTAATATATAATGGTGTTTATCTTTATTACATTTACTTATAGTAGAGACAGAATTAGGGATTGTTGTACATGCAATTTTGTATGATAATATCAGTATATAAAATTACTCTGTACTCATTTTAGTATCTTAACCCCCTGTTTGTAATCACTTGAACATGCTCATGAGTAGTCGTGTCTTGGGTGAATATGAATAAGAGATCTAGATATATGAAGATATTACTTGGCTTATGGTCTGTAAGCATCCTACTTCCTACACCTACTTGCAGGTGTACAGAGAAAGGAAAAAAGTCTTGAGAGTTCAAAACTCCAGTAACAGCAATTTATAGTTAGACCAACATGTTTTGACTTGTGGCCTTCATCGTCATCCAATTTTCCATTTGTGGGAGTGGTGATAATACCAGTGTGTTGTATTGGTGTTTTAAATCATTTTCAAAGCTCCCCTTCGAGCATGATGACGGCAGTTTCTACGTCTTTATTCATCCACTGTCTCTTTGATCAATTCAAAGCTCAGAGAAATCCTACACCAATTACTCTAAAACTAACCTGTCACAAATTACTTTTGTTATTAGCATATAAAGTCTGTTATGATTGCAGCGCAATGCTACAGCATGGATAATTGAATCCTAAATATATTCTCCTCTTTGCCACATACAGAATAAGTAATTCCACATGTCTTTGCTCTTCCTTGTTCACACTGACAGTTTAATAGTGTAGTGCAATGGTTTGGGAAAATGTGAATATGAAATAATTGTAAAACAGCCTGAGGACATTTATGGTAGATGCTGCAGAAAACATATCTCTGCTCGTTATATTGTAGAGGTAGTTTTACTGGAAATCAGAGATTTCATATGACAGAATCGCATATTGAATGTGAAGTGAATTTATCCCCTTTTGTTTTCTACCTTTCCCAAATCTGGTTTTACAGTGCAACCCTGTTCATGAATCTTGTAGATAAATCTTAATAAGCATGGCTCTCTGGTATTAACAGTGTTTAAACTGGAAGGCCTGCACAAATAGCCTCTTTATTAATAATGCTTGACAGGGTTTCTGGTTGGAAGCTAAAGGCTCATTAGAGCACACTAACTAGTCCCTGGTAGCAGAGACGCATGGCTGCTGCTGGTCTCTAATAAAGAACAGACTAATTGGCTAATTACATTCGCAGACAAAGCTCGTGAGTGCCTTGCTTTTGGACCTTGTTTCAAAGGGCCAGTATTTAAAATGCATGGCATAAAACCGGGGTCACTCTTAAGGAGGGTTGCTGTATAATGAACACACGGCCACACATTGATAGATTCCGGGGAACTGCAGCCATCACACTCAGACATTAACAGAATTTCCCCACGAACATGCAAAACCTATTGGCAAAAATGGGAGCAGTGACTTCACATCATTGACGAAAATGCCTTCATTCAGATGCTTTGTTTCTAAGCTCACAGTTTATTTATTGATTTTTTTTCTCTTCTCAAACACTGACTAGTCAATGTTAGAAAACAGATTTGAAATATAAAAGATGTGTGCTACATTTGGTGAAATAATTTACACACATTAGTACACAGAATTGTTTTCTGATGACATGTACAAAGACATTTCTTTAAACCACAAGGTGCTTGCCAAAACAAAATAATATATTTATTACCAGCAATCATGGCCAGTTTGATAAACCACCTTGTTTCTTTTTTTTCCAGAACATGTAAAATAAGGGTTGTCTCTAAACTTTTAATAGACTAGAAATGTTCTGAATGAAAATCTTACACTGTGTGATGTGATAGGGCATACTGCATATGTGGCATAATCAGTCTCTTTGTTCTGAGCCACTTCAAAAGTTGACAACCTATTTTAGGGAAATTTTACACTCTGCTCCAACTTTTGAAGGTCCCAGTTGTGAGCTAAATAAAGGAGAAATGGGAGAACTGTAGGATGAAGATGAAGAGATGGATAAAAAAGAACAGGGGAGAGAAGAGAAGAGCATAGCTGACCTGATAGGAAGTCTTTGACAGGGACCTGCACGGCAGGTAGCAGGGTTGCGGGACTCTGACACTGAAACTAAGCGCATAGTCATCCATCACTGTAGCAACTCTGCCAGTCAGTACCGCAAGCCAAGGGACAATAAGGCATTGCCGGGGCAGATGGGAAGGGACCATGAGGCCTAGAGTCCTCCACTAGAGGACCATGGTCAGAGACAGTGACAGGACAGCAGCCAGCATGTGCACTGACACTCACATGCACACACGTACAAGTTAAAATAGGGGCTAAAGTGTGTGATGACCTATGGCCTTTTCTGTCCCTCTGTCCACTCTGCAGACTGGCTGTCTGAGGAAGTAGATACAACACATCCATCATCTCACGCCGCCTGTCTCTGAGACCTCTAGCCAGGCTGCAGTAAAAGTGCATGTGTGTGTGTGTGTGTGTGTGTGTGTGTGTGTATAAGTATAAGCATATAAGCATTTTCTGCCTCTATCCCATGTCCTCTGCATGTTTTCCATGCTTACCTACGGTTATGTGGAGACAAAGAGAGGGCCAAGAGTGTGCACTTATTTGAGCTTATCTCCTGTCTTATTTACAACTGCTAACAAGTATTGGAGTGCACAAGAACACTTATATAAGCCTTGTTTACTTCACAGGTCTTCACAAGGAAGGGAATGATTAACATTTCATCAACATTGTCTTTTGTGTGTGTGTGTGTATGTGTTTATGCTTGTGCATGTGCACAATCATGCAATAATAACAATCAGAGTTATTCGGCTATGGCCTGAGCTGTGAGCTCTTCTGAGCTTACTCTAGGTCTTAATTTCAAAATCACATCAAATTCACAATTAAAGCTGATTACCATCATCACCGGCTTGTTGTCATAGGATTAAGGGAACACAAACAAACCGTTAGCAGCCAGATTAACAAGTATGAGCAAATAACCAGGCTGCCATTATGTCATTATACTCAATTTAATAATTGCTTGTCTGTGATAAAAAGCCCTATGTATTGCTGATATGGTTGAATTCAAAGTCCCCTAGGAGCAGCTATAGTGTCAACTATGGTTTGAATATTGTAGGATTTAAGTGTTGCCCTTTATATCGATCCATAGCTTGCCTGATGTCACTCTGTTTTTACAGTACAGTGTTTGAATAATTACATTTATTTTATACGCAATGAACACAGTACACAAAGCACAACTTTAATTTCCCACAATTTCTCCTCTGTCAGATCTGTTTCATTGTGTCAGTTCTGTGGGAGCGACCACTTCATTTAATTTAGACACTGTAAGTCATAGTGCTTGGATTCAAATGGAGATTAAAGTATAACTCAGTTTAGAGTCTCTGAGGGAAAAAGCAATCATCAGAGTATCTTGTATCTAGTTAAATTTCAAGTGAGGCAGATGCAGCACAAACCATGATATTGATATTGGTCTGTGTTAGACCAACACTCACATAATCTACAGTCAAGGATCACTTGTGTGGTGAATTCTCCAGATGCCATGAGACAAGATTAAAACCCAGCTCATAACAATAGAGGCTTGACACAAAATGATGTGATTGGCCACCAGATACAAAGGAACATGCCTCCATGTCAGGGTAAGACCGAAATTGTTCATGATTCTTGTTTTTAAATAAAAAAACGTTTTTTATTTTATGATTAGGAAAAGTTTCACCCAATAATTTGGTTTTCCTTATTGCATTGTCTTGAACCCTGTATATGTCTGAACTGGGTGAGCCTTAAAATAAAAGGTCAAACTCAACTCATAATTGCCAGAGAATTATGTCTTTTGTTTGGAGATTACATGCCTTCCCGCTAACATGCTAATATTACCTGACAGCAACTGCATATTGGAAGCAAGTACATAGTTGTTAAAACACCAAGTAAATAATATCTCCTCTGTCAAAATTCTTTACTTGTGAGACTATGGTCTGGAGGGAATCTTTAACTGTAGACATTTATTGCTTGTATCTGAATACTAGATGAGAGATAGATTATTCAAGACCTACAGTAACAGAAAGGGGACTGTGGTACTCCTCAGATCGATCCACCTTATCAATATTGAATCTGCTATACCAGTCTACACAAAGCTGGGGCACAGAAGGGAAGTAAGGCATGATGGGAAGAGAGAAAATTTCAGAAGCCAAATGTACTGAAGAGGTGGATTAAAAAGTTAAAGGAGACACAAAGGAATCTGAGCTACTAATGCAGCCCTTGGGAGCGCTCCACTGCATTATCTACAGTATAATAGAGATAGACTAAAGATAGACTAAATCACCTGTCATGGCTCTTTTAGATCATTGCTTATAAAAGCATACTTAAACTGTCTCCAACTCCAGCACTCATCTTATTGTAGCACTCAGACAACATAATAATGGTACATTTAAAACACTATAATGCAATATTTGTGTGTAACCCAAGCATTTATCAACATTAAAGACTAGCTTATGAGCATTTCTAGCAGTCACCAGAGGCGGTGCTGTTCTTTACATCTCTTTGACCAAAGCAGATTGACATCCATACAGAATCTTTAGTTTGAAGGGCTTAAATGTAAAACCTCACATTTCTATAGGTTACTGCCTTAAGAGATTTATTTTATTGGCCTACAACATATCTCAGAGTACATATGAGTACATCTTCAAAATTGAGCAGCAGGGACCCAGCTCTCATCTGTAGCTCGCCAGTCCATTAAAGCTCTTAAAACATCAACTCAGAGGTGGTCCTGGCTAGTTTTGCGCCCTGGGCGGACCGACCATCAACCCCCCCCCAAACACCCCCAACACAAGCGCAATATTGAACTATTTATGTTATTTTATTACATATGTTATTAAATACAAAAGTTAACAAGAGTAGAGAAAGAAATTAAGATAAATTAATGGCATGTAGTATGTTAACACCAATGTAAATTGCACAAATCCTTCACCACACAAAAATAAGGTGAATAAATGAAATATAGTATGTAAAACTTTTTTTTTTTTTTTGCATTTTCACATAACCCAATAACTTACATGTAGCTATAACGGGTCTGTATTAATTTTATAAATGTATTACTATTTATTTGGAAGCAGCAGTTTGTGTTGTATGGCCTGGGATCATAATCATCACATGTCAGTCCATCCCCCGCCCCTCTCCCCCCCTTGCTTTTCCTCTGAGAGTGAGACTCACACACAACCTGCTCACAGCCTCTGCAGTCGCAAGTTGACCCCCCCCCCCCCCCCCTTTGCCTTATCTTCTGACACACACAACCTATTTACATGACTCACAGCAGCAAGTTGACGTGATAGCAGGGGCGCCTCATCGCCCAATGCACCAACTTGATGTGGAAATGAGCGGTATTAGTCTAGAAAACTGGCGATTTTTTTTTTTTTTTTTTGAGGATGCACTCTTTTTTTTGAGAGAGAGAGCGCCGTGCGCCCCCAAGTAGATTGCGCCCTGGGCGGTTGCCCACTTTGCCCATAGCAAAAACCGCCACTGCATCAACTCAACAGGCATCACTGTGCCCGGCTCCATTAGGAACAAGGAGAGTATACGGCTAGATCACAGTAATCACCCCCTGTTGCTCTTCACTGGTTTGAGAGATGTTCCCCAGAGGTTACTGTATGTGTAAGTGTGTGTGGAGGAGGTGAATGTGAGTTTGCAAAATGTGTGAGTGCTTGCAAGTGTGTGCAGGTACTTCTTTGTCTTTTTGCCATCCATGCATGTCTGGAAATGGGAGCTTCAAAGCAGGCCCAGTTCCCAAGGGGTGCTTGAGAGGGCTAAGTACCCTCAGACACCCTCATATGACTTTGTAGTAAAACTTTTCACCAAATCATCCAGTAGCTGGCCCATAGTGGTACTTGCATTATACTTCATCACCACTGAGTTACACAATTGCAGTTTGCAATATATTTTGACAATGTCACAATTGTTTGTGAATACTGTGCTGATGTGTGTCCAGACTGACTACTACACAGAGTTAGAAAGCAAGTTAGGGACATTAGAAAATGTCTCAAAGAACTGAACAATGTAGCTAACAGACACCACGTCCTCAGTAATGGAAATGCTGATGTTGATAAAAAGCCTTGATAAAAAGCCTTCGTCTAAAATGATGGGTTGATATATAATAAGAGTGTCTTAACAATACAGTTAGCTTATTCAGTGGTAATAGCTGGTTCTAATAGGGAGTAGCTGGATGAACCATTTTACCCTGCTTGCCATAAATTTGGCAATTGCAGTTTTATTTAATATTATGTGCACCTTGTTGAAGATTACTGTTCCACTGAGTAGATATTAAAGATCCCTTTAGACATGTTTTAAGAGCTATATATACAATACTCTAATTTGAATAATAATGTGTGTGTAATATGGTTTTACCTCAAGTTAAAATCCTTAAAATGACCTCCTTCTCCTTCATTAAAAACTCAAAAATCTCTGAATATGCAAATATTGTTAATTTGAGATATAAATACAACTACTTCTTTGTGTATATGATCTAGGTATTTCATGTTCCCACATGTGTCTTTTTGGAAGTTGATTACTGGACTATGATTGGCTCCAAACAAATGTTGATGTCACAAATCCTGCTTGTAGATTCACGTCTTGTGACCACAGAGAAACATCCAACTGCAGTAATAATTAGCAAAGCACATTTTTGAGTGGCGAGGGGGGTAGAGTGTCTTTAATTCTTAAAGCTTTTTAGTTATTTATGTGAATTGAGTTGTGGCAAATCAATAATTAATCAATCTAATTGTGTATTATATTTTGCTGGTTTGCTGCCACCTGCCAATAATTTCTTGCATCAATTGTAATTTAGCATACAGTGGTAAGCCATATTCTATTTGTCACTGCCATTTTCTGCCCATGCAGTCTGTACTAGAACTATTTGTTGTGAACACCCATAATAATGAAAGTGGTCTCAGTGATTTTACTTTGCTTCAGAGATGTTTTTGGGGCTTACGTGGCCTAAACTGTAAGACAACTAGATAGAAAGATACAGCTACAGAATTACTGTCAGTCAGAGTTCCTTGTCTCTTAAACAGGGAATTGTTGTAAATGTCATTATTACTGTTCATAGAAAATTACAGTCAGTCTTGAAAAATTGTCATCATCTCCCTGAGTAATATTCTCATTTATATGTTCTATATGGACTTTAATAGGAAGCCATCTGTGAGCACGCATTTTCACAATGACTTAAACAAGCACTGACACAAAATGAGCATCTCTGCAATAAATACAGTATGCCATGCAGGGAAGGGAGACAGACTACTTGACAAAGAAGCTAATGGGATTGATTGATTAGATGCTCTTGTGCCTAACTGCCTTAATGAAGAATTAATATCATCACTGGATATTTGTGAGAGTTATTATATTATGTTAACATTTCATGATCATACCATGTGAATAGTAGGGGAGTCTGTTGTCAGGTACGTGCTGTAGACCAAGAGCTGCAAACAAAGTATCCTCTATTAGTATGGAGGTCACACTTTCGGTGGCACACAGCTAATTAGCCTTAAGCTCAGTATGGGCACAGTACCAATTATTAGTCGATATGCTCTTTTCAGTGCACAACAGTCATTCTCTTGGCCGCTGTGTGAGTGTTGCCATGTCTGAGTAGCAGTGACAGGCTGGCCAGTGGTGGACTATCAGCTGAGAGGTGATGGATGGTTCTAAAGTGCTGGGTGGAACAGGAGCAGCTCAAGTCTGTCTCCAGCTATGGCTCAGGTTAAGACACAGATTTACAATTGGCAACACACAGAAACACACAAGTACTCGCTCATACTCACTCAAGATACAAACAAAAATGAATGAATTAAGCAATCAAATGATACGATTACCACTAAGTACCACTAAACGTTTGCCTGTTACTGTTTGGATTATGTTCTTGGCAATGTCTTTTTTTCAAACAAAATCAAAGTTATCAAAAAGAGATGAGATAGAATAGCATACATGTGTGTGATTTGGTTAAAAAGATAATTCAGAGATACAGCAGTTTAGGCTATCTTGGCTCAATTGCTGAGCATCTATAGGATCAAATAACCAATCATGAGCCCATTTTGCAAATTCAGTGAAATCAGCCCATAGTGTATGTAAACGTTTTTTTCATTCTAACAATAGAAACCATATGTTTCCTACAAAACAGATTTGGATGCATATATATTGCACTGTATAGGAAGGTGATTTTTAGATATCGTTGTTTATAACCATATACACAAATAGAAAAAACAGCCACAAGTGTTGATAAACACACTGTACCCTCCCATCCTGTAACCAACGTGACACAAACCTCAGAGATTTAAAAGCCAAAGGTTTGTTTTTTTTGTTTTTGTTTTTTTTTGTCTTTTCCTTTCTTTCTCTTTTCCTTCGTAGGTCAGCTCATTCATCTTGAGGCCTGCTGAGATGTCAGAGTGGAGCATGGCTCAATCGATCAGGAAGTCTAACTGCCCTTTGTGTGTGTGTGTGTGTGTGTGTGTGTGTGTGTGTGTATGTGTGTGTGTGTGTTTCCTCATGCACGTACAAGAGTTCTGACTGGAGCATTTTATTAGTGGCCACAGGGAACGGCAGCAGTGGCCTTTGCCTCTCGCATCATTTTCTCACTTTCTGCCCTCCCACGTCTCCTAGCGCATATCTATTCTTCTCTCATCTTCTTGTTTTCTCTCACATTTATCTAGCTTTCAAACCTCCTTCCTCCTAATTCCACCCAATCCTTTCATCCCTTCATCGTCCTTCCAGCGCTCTTCACTCTTTTACTGACCTCTATACCTAATCTACCTCATCTTCCTTTTTTTCCAAACCTCCTCCTCTCTTGGTTAAAGTGAGACAGACTTGACAGCTATTTGGATATATCTCTATGTTTACCTTTCACGTTTCTGTGGTGACACCTAATTAGCCAGTTGTCAGGAGAAGAGGCCAGTTATTAGGAGGAGGCGCAGCATAGCGGGATTATTAAAACCGATAACAGGCACCTGTTGTTGAAGATGCAATTAGAAGGCTCAAGTGGAGTAAGGGATTGAGGCAGCAGAGAAGTGAGGTATGAATGACAGAAAGATTAAGGTATGGAAGGGCTGGGCGAGGAGAGATGGAGGCAGCATGATTTAAAGAAGCTGAAATAGGATTTTAAGACAGATGAGAAAGGATGAGAAAGAACAAAGAGGTTCAGGATCCACAATGTCACAGTTGAGTTCCTAGGCGAGATACTTGCTGGTCTCGCAACAGGAGCTAATAAAATATGCTATCACCTTGGTGTCAGAGAGACTCAAATAGATTCCTACACCCCCCCCCCCCCCCCCCCCCCCCGGATTGTGATCAAGGAAGAAAGTGTAGGAATACGAAATACAGACGTATGGCATTGGTGGAAGATCACTTACTGTAGAAAGGTAAAATATGCAAAAAAACCCGAACATTTTTCCAACATGTTTTTCTAACTGAGTGACATTTTCTGTGCAGTGTTACTGTGTGTGTGTGTGTGTGTGTGTGTGTGTTGTGTATGTGAGAGAGAGAGAGAGAGAGAGAGAGAGAGAGAGAGAGAGAGAGAGAGAGAGAGAGAGAGAGAGAGAGAGAGAGAGAGAGAGAAAGGGGGTTGAGGGCAATAGAGGGAAAGCAATTGAGTAAAAGACAGTTAGGCATGGATGTGTGTGCATAAATTGGGTAGGTGGCCAGCACTGGCAGAGTCTCTCTCCAAGGATGTGTCTGAATACAGAGGGCCGTTGTTATTGGAGGGTCTGCGTTCTCCACATCTGAGGGTCCATACAGACCTCCACAGGCACCCGCTCCACAATGTGTGTTGGCAAGACATTCAGTCCTATCACACTGGGACTCTCTTCCTGTCGAACACCAGGGTGTTGGGGCTTCTCACACCACAGATCAAGAATCCAAGCCAAGAGGAAGAATAGGGGGTCAAAGGGGTGTGTAGATAGAGGAAATGGTATCAGGATAAAGGATGCATGGCTGAACAAAACATCACGGTTCTCAGACAAGAATATTTTACCAGGGGAAGGAGTAAATTGGCCACATTGACAAACAAACATTGACTGCCCTTTGTTTAACAAATACATTGTCTCCTTTTTGTGGAATAAGACTACATTTGTATTTACATACTGTACTATTGTATTGTTATTGATCAAATAACAATTTTCACAGGAGAACACATCTCATTTCAAATATTTTCCTCCATGCTCCCTTCCAGGGCTCTGTCCATGACTTTGACTGAAATTCTTGAACAGTTTAGGTTCCAGTAACCAACATTTATAGGACATTTTTTCCATTAAAACTTGAACTAAAACATTACTAAAATTACTATCTTTCCGAATGACAGACACGAAGTCACCACTTCCCCCACAACCACATAAAAGTCATTAAAAAGATGAAAAAGAAAAGGAAAAAAATGTGGAAATATTGAGCAAATTGGGAGGTGAGCTGTGGTGAATCAGCACTGATTATCCCTTACAGCTTGTTACCCCCATGGCGGGACAACTCAATTGTAGGGATGGACCTTCCTGACTCTTTGGTTTTTTTTTATTGGAACGTAAAGAATAACTTGTATCACATAGTGCATCAAAACCTGCAATACATGCTTTATAATGATTGAGTCAGATTAAATAGGGTAAGACTATTATGATGTCACAGAAATTCAGCAATTCTTGTCCCCAAGTCTGCCTATATACTCATCTCTTCCACTTCACTGGCTACATCAGATGAAGAATGTCAGTACAGAGATTTTGTTTTCATCACATTATGTATGTGTTCAGGTGCAAAAGGCCATGTGCTTTTGTAAATTGGCAGGATACCAGTTTTGACTAGTTTTATTTCAGAATTTGTGACATGAAACTATTGTGGCATCCTTGTAAATGGTGTTATAGAAATTCAAAGCAACACAGAGCAGCTCACTGTGGGTAGTCTAGGGAGGAAGTCATTTGAATATTAACAATAGCAGCCACATGGCACCCACCTTAATTTGTTAACTTGTGAGTTAGCTTACCAGACCACATTGAAAAAAAAATCTCTTCCAGGCCAGATTTTTAATTAAGAAGTTAGCCAGAGGGGTTATTGTTTTCAATGTCTGGCTAAAAATAAGTTGAAACTTTTCCATGTTCCCTTCATTATGCCATCCTGCTAAACCTGTTTGGAAATTGCTATGAAACATGTTTCCTTTTTGAAGTAATTTGGAAAATCAGATTGAATTAACCGATCTGCCCATAAGATTTAGTGCACATGGTCCACATCCACAGTTGAATGATGAAAGCACAGTATAATCCAAGAAGCTGTCGTGGTGGTTTTGATGCTGGGCTGCTCTGAATGCTTCATTTCCACTTCCATAATCTCTAAACAGACATATGCATATTAATACAGAATCTATAACCAATAGGACAAGATTTTGGTGTGTGGTAAGTGTTCTGGTTCCTTTTGTAGCCCATTTGTATTCCAAATAGCATTGACCAATCATATTTAAGTGTTTTTTGGGTGCATGTGTCAGGGTCTGTTAGTGTCTGTTAGGGTTTTAGTTGATTTTCTGTTCTTGTTGTGCCACTTCCTGTTTTATTTTGAAGTCCTCGTCTTACCCCTGTCTTCCTGTCAAGTTTCCCGCCTATGTGATTGCTTTCCCTGTGTCTAATTGTCTTCCCCTTCCTTGTGTATTTAAGCAGTGTTTCCCTTCCCTTCTGTGCCAGATCGTCTTGTCCTTTGAGTCAGAGTTCCAGCGTATTATTTCCTTGAGTATCTTCCCGTGAGTGACCAGTTTTGATTCCCCGACCATAGAGTTTAGCCTGCCGATTAATTGTACCTTTGCCTGTTGTATTGCCTACCTGGTTTTGACCCCTGCCTGCAATAAACGTCTCTGAGTAAGCCTGAGCCCATCAGTTCCTTCATTGTGTCCTGATCCGTACCTGATAGGTAAACAGTCCATGTGCAAGAGCTGAAACGCATATTCGCACTTTCTCCAGATATCCGTTGGCTACACCAGAAGCCTCGAAATATTTTCCTTTGTTCCCAGAGGCTAAATCATTGTAAGACAGATAACTAATAGGTTCCAAGATTGGCGCTTCCCCCCTGAACTGACATCAGATTGTTGTCTGTAAATAGCTGTCCATTCTGTAGTCAGTCACTAAGGTTGTTCCATAGGTGTTTGTGTTGTCTATCATATTTCAGATCAGATTTGGGCTTAAACATTTGCCTCCTCTGTATGCTGGTAAAAGAGCCACTGAAAGCAAAGTCACCAGTCGTGGGACTGATTTCTTTCCTGAGGGTGTAGGGTTACACAGAGACAGGCTGTCCTGGTCTGCCTTCCCTGGAAGAGATTTTCTCTACATGGGACAGGTATACTGTACACACCTCTTGGGTTAATGCAGCTGGTTGTATTACACAGAGTAATGCTCCAGGACCAGACACGAACTGAGGAGTGGAGACATCATGTCTATTCTGTTCCCCTCCCGTTATTTCTTTGAGAGTTATGGGCAACAACAGATGCACTTAGTTGAGGCAGCTGATACTGATGCGTTCAAGGACCACAACATTGGCTCAGCTCTTTTGATTTCAGCCCGCCATGGACAAATCTTCAGTTTGTGGAAGGCTTGGTGTTGGGGAGGGATGAATCAGAGTTCTTCCGCTTTCTGCCTCCCAGCTGGCCCATCCTCTGACACAGTTTTATGAGGAAGGGTGTCACAGCTGTACGTTAACAGAGTGGATGGACAAAACACTGAAACTTGGTTATTCACTCTAGTTCTGTTGTGTTCCTCCTCCATTTTGGTCATCAAGGAGATAAATTGTCCTAAGAGGAGATATATTATCTCTCCACGGAGATCCAGGACCTGTTGCTATAACAGGCTGTCTTAATGATTCCCATTCATGACAGACAGAGGGCTTTTTACTGTGCGTACTTTCTGATTTCAAGAAGACAGGAGGAAGAGGTTTCAAAACCCCTCTCCACATCCTGAAACAATGCATCGCCCAACAGATGTACTGCATGGGGTAAGGGGATACCCCATAAGGGGATTGCTGGAACCGGTTCAACCAGGTGACTAATTCACCTCTGTCGACCTAATCTTGGAGTTGTGCTCAACTCAGTCAGTCTGAAGGCCATTCTGTCCAGACAAACAGCCCTTCAGCAGGCAGTTCTTGGTCTGTGATGGGGAGCAGCGGTGACAGCTTTGTCATGCGGGTGTTGGGGTTCATGGCGGTGGGTCATACAGGGTTACCAATGGGGCTACTGCACATGCGCCACCTGCAAAGTTGGTTTGCCAGCCTGCGCTTCCCAAGAGGCGCAAGTGCCGCATGGTGAATGATCCCCCATCAACAACACAGACCTTATTCTGCATCCCCACAGTATCTGTCGATGGGAACACCGCTGGGTTGTGTGAACTCTTCACCCAGACAGGGGGCACCCACCTGGATGAGAGTGCTTGGTTCACTAGGTACTCTTGGTTCTCCTGCACTTCCTGATCTGGTTCTACTGCAGCACAGTTGGTTACATCAACAGGTAGGAACCTGTTGTTGTGGGACTCAGAACAGCTCCTGTCTCTGAGATCCCTTCATATTATGGGTCCAGACAACAGGGGCGCCAACCTCATTTCAAGAGGCGGACCTCTACCCATGGACCCAGGCTAAATTTGAGTGGGTGATTGTGTGCATGTGATTGGAGGAGAGTATTACCAATAGAGTCCAGTAGAGGGCTCTACCTGTGCTTATAGAACTAGGGTTACAATATTGCAACCTTCATCTCAGCATCTTTTGCCAGCCGATCAGTTTAAACAAGAACAAGAAGGAGAAGTGTGAGCTGTGCCCTACTATTGTGCCAAACTCTCTCTGTGTGCAGCATGAAATCAGATTGCTTGTGGCATGATAGATACATGTATTGACTGATTAAAACAACTGCACTGTAAACAGACACACCACTCTCAGTTGTATTTCTAACAAAGTGACTGCTCAAGGAGTGTTTGCAGCCTCAAGAATTCTGGGACCTATTAAGCCACACTTGCTGATACCACTAGTAACCATGAGTGTCGCCAAATTGTCATAACTGCAATCTGAACTTTATCTGTTCTGTATGTGCTTTAGCATATTTGTGGGAGGAACAAAGGGAGCAGAAACACATTTTATCTGGCAGTAATGTGAAATTTCTAACTTCAACTTTATGCATGAACAGACCATTAAATCGCCTCTTTTAATCCTCTCACTTCTTTTTCTCTCTGTCAATGCATTTCTCTCCTGGTGTGTGTAATTTCATTCACCCCCTCTCACCTCACTTCTTGCTTCCTTTGACCATTTCTCCTCATTAAATGTGCCTCCCCTTTCACTGATAGTTTGTTGTGCATTTGTCTGACTAATCAGAATCTCCTGCTGTTTGAATGAGGTTTAACAATGTTATGCAACATTGTTTCATAACACTAATCATTAAGTTCAATTGATTGGCACATTAATCAGAGTAATTAATTGGACAAGCACATGAATGCTAATAAGTGTCTGATTTGGCAGAAGCAGAAATCTGTTATTAGATCGTACATCATCATTACCCACAAACTACTGTACCCCGTACGACAGTGTGAATATGTAATGTCATGTGTATTTCACAGATAGATGAAGTTCCTTATAATTAAGCTTTAATTGGAAGTGTTTCACTGAGAATTCGCGGTGGGAGTAAGTGGGGCAAAGTTAATCTCAGAGAACAAGAAATTGGATTGAGTTGGAGGGTAGAGGAAGGTGTGATGTTTTGTTGTTTTTCTTTTTCTTTCAGTCCACGTCAGCACTTTCTCCAGCCGGCTTTATTTAGGCAGTTAGCGACATCATTAGCAAGAGTCTTGGACAGTGTCTGACCTTTTCACCTATCAGCAATCACACCCAGCATCATTTCCTGCAGACTACCAAGTTTGGTCCAGTCCCTGTAGTATTCTATAAGTCAATTAGTGAGGTGATGTGACAGCACATTAAAAGACTTTTTCCAAGAGGGCAGCGCTTAAAAAACAAATCCAATGGAAAGTAGCTTTCTGTGTTTGTTAATAACTTTTAGGAGTTATCAGCAAATAAATTCTCCAACCAGTGATTGCATTTGCATTAACAGTAGGTGCTTTGTATCCTGGGCTTAAGGGATTCTTTGTACTTTTACAATACGTTTAAACATGATCCGTCCTTGTTTAATTGGCTTTCTGTTACATTTATACTCAAGATCAAAGACCAGGTATGAATGTGCATTATTTCTGGGTCTTTTTAAGAACACTGAGTGGTCATACAAAGCAACAGTCTTGTGGTCTAATGATTGCACCAGTCAGTTCTTCTCTCTGGAGAGCTGGCACATGGCCAGTGGTAAACTCATGCCCTGCAGAAATAGCTGGATCAATTGATAGATTGTCAGAATATGCAGCTGGAGGGATTTAAATGCTAGGCACAATCCAAACATGTGCCACCCTCCTGAATAGGTTTAATTGATCCATTGGTCTGTGGCTCTTTCCATTACTGTGCTAATAGGCCGTGTGTACAAACAAATAAACTGTAACCAGAGCCTAAACTGTGGATGTAGACTTGAGAGAAACCAATTTATAAACAGAAACGAAAATTCAATGTTAAAAGCTGGAAATGGAAAGTTGGCAAAATAACTAATTAAAAGAGAATTTTGAAAAGTAAATACAGGCTTTAGAGCATTATATCTAATGGCAAGTTTGCGATGGGGGCCAGCAAAACATCTGCCACTTGCTCATCTGCAGGTGACAATCTGCAATGACACAATGCTGACAACAAGCATACATTTAATTGTAGTTGTACTGTGCATCATGTGTGGCCCCAGTGACAGTACAACAGCTACATTTTGAAATATCAACATAATTATGATCTGTCCACTGAGCTATACTCATGAATTCAAGAACTCAGAATTTAAGGATCCCAGGGGGGAACCTGTAGACTTTAGGACAACTGGGAGAAGTATGCTGTGCCACACGTATCCATCATGAGACAAAAATTAATGTTTCAACCAGGTAGAATCTGTGTACATTCAGCAAAACATTAGCAATATGTCACACCTTCTCACAGTCTGTGCAGACGGGTCTGGAGAATTTAGGTCTTTTTTTGTCAGCTTCATTTGGCTTTTCTAACAGCACGTTCCCTGGTGATGCATCCATTTCTGTGTGAGAGCATCTGTGTCAGCCGGTTGATTCTCAGCACCAGTGACTGACATGACAAGGTTTATTTATGGCAACAAAACATTGTTTTCTTGCTGATGAAAAGGGCAAATGCACTGAAAGGTGTAGGCAGCTGTATTCTGGGCACTACACCACCTCCACCTGAGACTTTTATCAATAAGAGCACATGTTGGAAGAGTGAGACTTCCAGACAATCAGGTAGACAGAATCAGGAAGACATCCGCTGTTAGCAGACAGATGCTTAATTCTGCTGTTGTCTGGAAACACACAGAGATATAAAATACAGTACAGTATACATCGAGACAGTCTGGGCATAACTGCAGGTGCTTTAATTAGAAACTAAATAATGAAACAGAATGGGCGGAATCAGGAAAAAAGAACTGGTGGCCAGACTGAGGGGGGAAGAAATGTTTCTTAATCATAGCTTTGTGCCTTGGAGCATGGTAAGTTTTAATGAATGATTGAAAACCAATCATCAATGGTGGTACATTAATACTGCAGGACGCCAGATGACCTTTTCCTTTGAACTGAGTGAAAAATGACATTCCAGCAAGAAAATTTTGATGGATTTTTTTTTTTTTTTTGCAAACTTATTACGTGTTTTCCCCCTCTTATACAGCTTCACAATCCCTTAAGAGATTTCAATTAAATTGTCCTACTGAGTTCTTCACTTACTTTCCTTAATCTCTCTCTTAGCTTGTGGCAAAGTGTGATTTTGTTTTTTCCCCGATGCCATTTCCAATTTAATAGAAGTGCATTTATGGTCGCCTGTGTTATGAATTAAAATGGAGTTTTTTATGGGCTGGGGTGCATGCAGCCATGGTTGAGCACCCCTTCATTCAAACTCTCTGTACCTTGAAGGTGAATAGTGCAATGCCTATGAGAACTCCATAAATTGAGTTGTAAGAGTTCTCCTTTTGGTGTTGTTGAAGGTAAGGCTCCAGACTTGCCCTTGAGAAGCTGTTGGCTCCTGGTGAATTATAGATGCAGTCAATGTGGATTAGTCAGTTCAGTCAGAGGGTTATATTTTCTCAGGAGACATTAGACTCTCTGTGATGAGTATTATCTCCATTAGGAGAGACAATGTCGTGACCATTTATATGATTCATTATACAAAAATCCAAATTAAAACCTGACAGTTTGATGCCGCTGCCCTGGTAATGCTATAAACAAAATAACGCAATCATCCTTCATACATTTCATGTTTCAAGTATGACTCATGACAGCTGACAAATCAGAAATCTTTAAGATTCTCTCAGCAGCCTTGCTTGTGGTTCAGGGCTTCAGATTCAGAGACATTACAGGCCCTAATGAGGACAGCCCAAAGATCTGTGGACCGTGCAGCCCATCCTCTCATTTCTCCAAAACATGAAAAGACAAGCCGAGAACCGCCTACAACCCATCCCTGAATAAACAATGAAGCTTTTTGTGCCTGTAACATTTTTTGGAAGGACCCAGCATTCCCTGAGAGACAAGGCAATCTTTCACATCAAAACTAAAAGATGTTTTGTTCATACTGCCCCAAAATGATCCCCAGATGATGCACAGCTTGTTATCCCCCTCAGAAGCGATCCTTGGGACATTTGGCATGAGCGGAGACACAGACAGTAATGTAAAAGTGCCTGGCATCAGACTGACAGAGCTGATGACTGTTCTCGGCTGACTGTCTTTGCATATGTGGATGCGTAGTGCGTGTGTGCTAAATTAATACATGCATCTGCCAGTCTTCAGGCCTGTGCTGATGGCCTGTCGTTCATGGTTGGTTAAACAAGACTGGTCAGTCTGCCTTCTAGTTGCATTCAACCTTGCTTTCAGTCACGTCAACCAATGGCTAACAAGTTGCCACCCTCTGCTGTTGATGGCCAATGCCATAACACTGACATGATTCAGTCATGTTTTATTCGTTTGTTATATGAGAGAATTGCTGACAAGGCTGAAGCTAATTGTCCCATGCAAAAGTCATCAGTTGATATAGTAGACATGAAAAAAGAAGTAGCATGTTCTTGTGTTGCACAGTTGAGCTAATTTGCTCTGGTATTATTGCACAGCATTAAAGATGTATACACTGCCAATCAGATGTTTACAATAAAAATAAATAATGTGTTACTACACAAATGTTAGATTCATACATTATTGTGAGTATTGTCAAACACAAACAGTATGTTTAACTTTTACATGAATCGATGCTTTGTGGAAAAGTATGAGTTTACCAAATATCTGTGGTAAATGATCCAATACAGAGCATGAGAGAGCTGATTACCTTAAACACAGTGGCCAAAAAAAGAAAAAAATGCAGCCTGCCAGCTCACATGATAATGTAAAACGCAAATGATATTCAACTCTCGACCTTGGGTAATGCTGGTATAGAAGCAAACATCGTAATGGAGACATGCTAACAAAGCCTCTTGGGATAGTACAAACATTATTAATTGCATGTATTTCAGCAAACCTCTTGTATAAGAAGTAGAGCTCTGAATTGCTGCCACTGGTTGAAAATGTCTGTGTTTTGTTACCACTAAGGTTGAAGAGAGTCTGAGAGTCTGTCTAGACTTTTTTGCTACAAACACATTAGCATTCATCAAAGGAAAACTGTGTTGCAGGTCATATTTTCTTTATTGCTTTACTTTATTGCATGCCTATTGTAGGCTATGTGTAAGATGTAAAATGTGTGAATAAATTATCAAAAAATATAACTAAAATAAATCATGAATTTGGTAAGGATAACTGAAAGTCTGGTAATATGTACACCTCAGTATAGTCAGAGATGTGGAAGAAACAAAGACATTACTGTTCAGATGATCAGTAATCTGGATGATTAGATTCATACATGGTTTCCTTTGTTGCATATCATAGCCTGAATAAAAATGAGGACTCATATTGAGAACACAAGTGTGCATGTGCAGTCAATGAACCCCTTTCTACAGTGTGTGGTGTTGATGGCATGACACAGACCATAAGTTGAATCGGTCAATAAAAAGATGAAACCCAGTGCAGTTTCTAGTGAGCAAAATGGCCAGAAAATGCACTGGGGCAAAGTTAGGATTTCTGTGAAATTTTGTCAGCTGCTTCAAGAGAGAAAAAAAGGAGATGACTTTGTGATTTTCCAGCAAAAATCAGCGAGGCCATTTGGGATGGAAAAACAGACTGAAGTAATATTTCTCCCTCATCCTGCTGTATAATTTCAGTGAAGCAGTTTAGAGGAAAAGAACAGCATCTAAATTTTACTCTTGAAGATTTAAAGCAGAGGATGCTGGTTGCGGTGAGTTGTATCCTTGGGAAGTGTTGTTTATTGGTGTCAGCATCTTTGATGGCCAGACAATTTTAGAGGCCCAATGCATTTGCCATAAAATGTAATTTTGTTTTGGCTACATTTGTTTTGCAAGCATGTCACGTTTTTCAGGCAACACTCCCTCTAAGTTACATCGATTTGTCACGAGAGATATTAGCCTGTCATGACCCAGGTATATATTTTGTCGAAAGATTAACATTCTCCCCCAAAGCTCAGAGTGCTGCTGCTGCCATTTTCCAAAGCGCTTTATATTTTGTGGATGCTTAATTTGCTTTAGAGTCAAGAGCCAATAGTCTTGAGCGGAATATTTCTGCTAATATATAGATCATGTAGTGACTCTTCATCACTCTTCAGTTTCATTTCTCTTCCTCCTCACAGTTTTTTACTTCATGTTTTCTCTCTTCCTCAACCGCTGCTTCTATTAGATGAGTCTCGATCCCTGGGGAATAGATTGCAATTTGAAACTGTGGTTTTAGAGGAGAGAACAAACCAGTGCTGATATAGTGCAGCCATGAAACGAGATACTAGACACTAGATTCACAACCCAACCCTATTAGTAAAAAGTATATCCAACTTGGCTACAGAGTTGTGTTATCTGACAAGCATATATCACAAATGGCAAACTGCATGCTGGGTGATTTCAAGAAGTAAAAAGAGGGGAGTGGAGGAAAGCGAATTTCTTATGTGTTCAGATACAAAAATAACAGAGCGAAAGGGATGAAGAAAGAAGTCATGCATTAAGAAATGAGAAGAACGGAGGACATGGAGCAAAGGTGGAGCACAAAAGATCAAGATGTTGCACTGAAGCTGCACAAGCTTAGTGTCGACACAGTGGGAGGCCGGGGAATATCACGCTGTCAAAAAATCACATTGCCAACTCCCAGCTGAGATTGATCCACCAACCTTCTGTGACACCAGCCTTAGTTTTTTATTTCCTCACGAAGCAGCTAAGACATTTCTCTGCAAGGAAGCACAGTGTCGTCATGAGCAGGTGTCGGTGGTACCAGTGTGGAATCACGAGGTCAGGGCTGTAACTGGAAGTGGTAGAAGAGGATTAGTGGCCCAGCAGAGGGAGAGAGTGGCCTCCCTGCAGTGGGGAACCAGCTGGTCAGCAGGCCGGCCAGCCCAGCTCCATCTGTCATTCACCAGCTCGACCCACTGGGAGTCCTGGTAAATCTCTCCATCTCCCCTTGCTCTCAGAGATTATATCATTCAGTTTTAGTTGTGCTGTATCTCTTCTATGATGGAGGTCTTGCAAAAACTGAAATAAATTTGTACAAACCTTCAAATAGTATTTTTTCTATACAAGACTTAGATTCTCCTACGTACTTGTGAAATATATTGGACTGTGCAAAGGCCTCTTTACGTGCAGAGTGATGGACAAGTGGGGGTGAGAGTTTGAAATAGGGAATAATCAGTGGTGAATTTTTTTTCTGTTGGTGTTGCATGCTGTGTAGATTTTACACCTCACCACAATGCTTAAAGTTCAAAACTTTATTTGCCCATAACCTTTCCAGGTTCAATTATATGACAGCTGCCCATGATGTTACATCAAAGCAACCCGTGATGGACACAAAGCTCATTCTCTGTGTGTCAGAGCAACCTGAAATGATACAACACTGGCTTAAAATCATGCCACTTTGATCTTGGAATGTCAGCAGTCACATGGGGCGACCAGCTTTGTAAATAGACTTTGCGTACATTGGTGACATAAGCATACACTACACTTTGACTCTACACTGTGCTTTATGCTTTACTTTGCATGCATTTCACTGATCAAGGCCAGTATCCCTAGAAATTCGCTTCTCGTTAGATGATTCTGCAACGCACAATTTACATCCGCTGCCAACATTCAGGGCCAATGCAGAAATTGTGAGGAGTTCAGGGTGATGGACAGTCATATCGAGCACCTGACTTTCATGCAGAACACTGCAATTCATGTCTCATCATAATCTGACAGTTTATGTTTGATTTTGTTGTTTTTACCAAAACCATGATCTTGTCCTAACTTAATGAAGTAGTTGCTCAGCCTTACTTTAAAGATTAGATTAGATTGTCATATGGTATGTTAGACAATTGTCAATGGAATTGAATGTAATGCAATGTCTTGCATCATTCAATGTCAACTCTATATTTGGCTATATGATTTGATCATTATGAAGATAATAATACTACATACTTGTGATTAAAACAGCAAAAATCTAGTTCCAAAAAAGCCTCTTACTTAAAAATGAATGACTTAAACACTCAAAAACTCAATCATTCTGCTCCATGAGGATTATGTCATTGTTATTGGATCAAGTCTGATTGGATAAGCAAAATAAACAAATTTAACAATGATCTTTGGACTTTTGGACTATTGTTACACTCCAATCAATGCATCAAAATATAATAATAATTATTTAACCAAACCTCTCCTCAAAACAAAAATACAGGTGGAAAAAATGTGTTTAATGTTCCTGTTTTTCCAGTCTGGTAGATAATAATGAGTTCCTGTTCCTAAGGCATTACTGTATTTATTGTAAGAAGCTTATAAGAAAATAGGCTTGTAAGGTTCTAGAGGAATGCCTGGCATGATGACATTGACTTGATGATGCTGAGTTATGTTCAATGTGTGAATGCTTTGCAAGTCAAAGTACTGTAAGTGTTTTTAATTTACATTCAAAAAGACAGGCTTTGTTTAAATATTTTCCATACTTTCCCATACATCTTTAATGTTCAATTCAAACATATTGCTTCTGGAATCTTTTAGGACTTACTGAGAAATGTTATTTTCCCAAGCCTTCAATCACCCCAGTTCTGTCACGGCTTCTCCTTCACATCTCATCCATACCCAAGTCAGGTACCAAAAGACAAAAGATGTTTTTTTTTTCTCCCTCCCTATTCGAAACGATGCTGCATTTTGTTTTTACTGCTGAATCCCTCTGACAGCTGTTGTGGGTTCCTGTCAAAAAGTGTTGTTTCTTCTTCTTTTTTTTTATTTCCTAGTCTCAGTCACACTAACAAGACGTGAATAAACAGAAGGTACAGTGGAAAAGCAATAGTATTGAAAATGCTTCTGCCCAAGAGAGTCAGCAGAATTCAGGAGCTAAGAAAGGTTAAACTTTATGATCGTTTGAATTGTTTTCTCCTTCTTCTGTTATACATGCAGAAGTGTCAAGGAAAAAAATTATACAGCACACTGAGAGTTGTGAGTAATAGTTTTCAACAATAACTCAGTTTCTCTCATGTTGCTGCTTTTGTGCTCAACACTGAAAGCAACTGTCTCCCCCCAACAATAACAGATGTCAAAATCATGTTTTCCTGAAAATGTATAACTGCTCTGTGCTTATTGCAGCCATCTTAGTAGAAAGCCAATTGTGTTTGATTGACTGTGACTGTGATTGGCAGAAACTTGGCTCCACTATTTGGCCACTCATGTTATCACATTTGAGAAGCTCGGCTAGCCCACGGCAGTAAAAGCAAGAGGGGGATATGGGCTCCTGAGTAGCTGGCATCAAGCCTCTTTCAGACAGGCAATTCCAGGGGAGCAATTGTCTGGTTTAATTGCTCCAAAAAGAAAGACGGGGAGGCGGTGAAACTAACAAGCTGTCTACAGAATCAGTAATTTACAGGCTCTGTGTTAAAAACAGGTTTCTATTTTTCAGTTTTTTCCTCTTTCAATGCTTCCCCCCCCCTCTCTCTCTTGTTGTGTCTCTCGCTCTCTCTCGCTCTCTCTTGCTGTTCCAGTTATTGTAAAATATTTACAGGGTGGGTTATTGGGCTGGCATAATTTGCAGTTGTGATTTGCACAATGGGACAGACAATGATTTCACTAACTCTCAGACTGATTTGATGGACCAGAGCTGTCTACTGCCTCATCACCTGCCACATTTCCAAGCTCAAAAGCATTTAAAAGTCACATTTTGCCAAGCCTGCACAATCATCTAAATATATAAATACACATATTTTAAGAAATGTTTTAATGTGCATTCAGTTCTGGATCTGCTTCAAATAGACATAAAGAGAGGCAATCATGGAATATGGGTGCCAGATATTGTTTCTTTATCTACAGTTAAATGTGGTAATTCAGGAGAAAACTGCTTAAATGTTAGAAAATTCTTTAAAAAGATTCCTGGATGTGCAACAAAAACATATTTGTTGCTTGGCCCCAGGGAAAGAATACCACTGGGGCCATGATAGTTGTGGCGGCTGTGCCCCCTCAGTTTGGCCTTAAGCCCCTAAAAATGTATGTGTCCTGCAGCCACAGTGGCCTTGATGCCCCACTCACATGGACCCAGCTGATTTCACTGTTTTCCCCTCTGCTTCTTTCCTGTCAAAATGGTTTTTAGACACCAGTGTTTTTTGTTAAGATTCTGACACACTCTTAACTCTGCACACATAACCAATAGTTTGATTTCAAGCCTTGTATGAACTGCTGGAAAACCGGACCATTAATAACTCAGACACAATCAAACTCATTGCTACAACATTGACTCAGCTGACCCAGAGTGTTATGTGCCTAATGAGTATTATAGCCTCATGTTTGTAACATTTATGGTAACAGACGAAACATTAGCTGATGCTTGCTAGTTAGCTGTCAAATCAATGTTATGTTTTTATGTCAGGTAGGCTAACACTGGTGGCTGGCTTCATTACAACATAACCTGTCATGTTGCTGCACTGCATAAGCAAACTCAGAGGCCAGGTTCTTATCTCTGCCCAGTCCTTCATTCCACTGAGGGATTTCAATGGCGTAAACTTCACTATAACTGCAGATGCCTTCTATCGCTGTAGGAAAGCCACTGTGGACCACATCATTGCATGCATTGGCAAAAGATTTTCCACTTTCTCCCCTTATCATGTGTTCCTCTCTGCAGACATGTTTGATCCTGTGAATTTCCCAACAGAACTAAAGCTCTTGGAGGAGTTTGATGAAGGCGAGTTACATCACTTACCCAAGCAGTTTGAGCCTCCTTTGTCACAAAACATGGTTGCAATGTGACTGAGATAGACAAGGAGTGGTTTAGAGCAAAAGTTGATAAAGTGATCCACTAAAACGGCCAAACTCTCTTCCTGCTTGTACTCCTGCTTGAAGCATATACCCCATGTACTCCTTCTTAGAAGTTTTTTAGGAGACTGACACTTACTGTAAGCCAGTATATGTCCATCACTGAAGACCTCCTCCTCATCAAGTCACAGTCATCAAAACATAACTCCTTGCAGAAAACATAACCATCTTTATCTTCTTCAGCTTTATATATTTCTATTTCTGCTTTAATTTACTGTATATCATCACTGTCTACTATCATTTATCTATTATAAATATTAAGGAGTTGAGATTAGACAGGGAGGCAGGTACTTATAATATTCATATAGTTGTACCCATGCCTATAAATAGAATATTCTAAAAGACAATTATATCCTGTATTTTACTGCTATAGTAAAAAGGCAGCTGCTGCTGTCAATGGTAGTCTACATTTCCGGGTAATTTTCTGGTAAGAGTTACCTGGGTTTGAGCAGTACATAACCTACATTATGTGGAGGCAGAATAACAGCAGGCACCAGACTGTCGGCCAAATGAAACACAAGCCTTTGATCTCCCCACTGATATACCTTTCCCACTATTGTTGTCACAAAATAGCTTCACTTTTACACAAAATTATTGATTGTTTTTTGCAGAATTAATGACATATGAAACATGATTTTGAATCTCTGCGGTAAACACAAAGGGATACCAAAATAGGGGTGGAAAATAGGTTAAAATGTGTACAATAGTGAATCAATGTGCCACAGACACAAATACACAAATACACACATAATATTGAATAGTTGTGCCAGAGCAAATTTATGCGTACACATGAACCTGAGCAGAGGGAAATTGACACTAAGAGACACAGGCACATTCACAAAAAACAAGGGTGTAGCTTGTGTGCGTATGTGGGTGTGACATGCCAGACTTACGGCTAGTTATTTGGGGGCCGCTTGTGCAATTGGGGACAATAGCTGTGTCCCCAATTGGAAAAATTTTGGGTCAGCGATTAAGGTTAGGGTAATGGTTAGAATGACATGAGTCTCCAGGAAATGAATGCAAGTCCATTTAAATACCCCAAAAGTAAAACTGTGTGTGTGTGTGTGTGTGTGTGTGTGTGTGTTTGTGTGTGAGCCCGCCTGCCTGCCTGCCTGCGTGTGTGTGCGAGTGAGGTTACAGACCATGGCCTATTCCTCTCCCCTCTGCAGCAGCCTCTATCCATATTCATAACCTCCTAGAGCGATAGCAGAGGGATGGAGGGAGGGGAAGTGAGGAGTAGGAGGAATACGGATTTCAGTGTGTACAAGATAAAAGGAAAGGAATAAGAAACATAGGGATGAGAGTGTTTGTGTCCATATGTGAGTGTGTGTGTGGTCTGTCATAGGCTATTTTTGGGGGCACATTTCAGACTTGGACAGCTTGTCCAATTGGGGACAAAAGCTCCAATCCCCAATTCAAAAAGAGCTGACTTTTTGGTCAAAGGTTAAGGTTAGAAATGTTGTTAAGCAAGTAGTGGTGATGGTTTAGGTTTGGGTAAGTCTATGTAATATCCCTAAAAGTTACTGTGTTCTTATATGCGTGCGTGGTGTGCGTGTATATATTTGTTGTTTTCCATCTGATAGTCTATGTTTGCAAAGCCATAAACAAGACAACTAATGACTTGACTATTATTATCCATCTTTCAAACACGCCATTTGCAGCATACCAAGTTCAACTTTGTGGACTCAGCTACAATATGCATGGTGATTTAAAAGGGATAAGGGAACATTTTCCAGTTCATAACCATTAGTACTGCAATTAATTTCAAATGGATGTAAAAGCTCAAATAAATATACTTGGAATGCATGAAGGCAAGGTCCAATTAATCATTACTGGAGGAGCCTCAGATTTTCAAACTACTATTTCACATTTCCTCTCTTAAGGAAATTATGAATAAGCATTACAAGTGCTTAAATAAAATTTTATACGTTGAGAGTAACAACATTTGAGGACAATTCCTCACTTTTTCAAAGGGCTGTTTAAGGGTTAGGACTTGGTTCAAGGATCAAGTGGGCGTTAAGACGGATCACTGTTTTCTGCTTTTCCATTTTTCTCCCTGCATTAAAACAATGTAAGGGCAGTTGTGGCTGAGACGCCTTTATAATATTACACATGATGACCTTTCTTTGCGAAAAAAAAAACAAAACCTTAAACATCCTCAAACGATTGCAAAACTATGAATGCCAACTAGGACAATCCTGTCTCTTAAGAATTACATTTCTATATTGTTTTAGCAATTTTTAACAAACGTCACTCAAACGTCAATCACTGCCTGGCTCATGTTCACATCCAACGTTTTTTTCAAATAAATTATGTGCTATATTTATATCGTATATCGCACTAACATCGACGGGGAAAGATTGGGGTGTATTGTGGGTGTACATGGCGCATTTTTGCCATTTATTCAGTCAGCATGACATTTTTAGCAGAATGTATTTGCTGTTGCAATTTAGTCATATAAATATAATGAATGAATGTAAGTTTTAGGTGACAAGGTTGTCCAGGAATGACCAGCAGAAAGTGCGCACTCTCTTTAAGGACAGGCTTTACCCCTGCCTTTGAGTGTGGCTGTTTGAAACAGCTATAAACACTTTTGCCTCCCAACATGGTCAGATAACATATCGGATAAACTAGCATACCCCCACTTTTAGATTAGGTGGCTAAGATAAGCTTATCTCCCCAGGAATGATTTCTAGAAAGTTATTCACACCTTTATTACATCACACTTAGACTACTGTATGGTAACTCTTTGTTTGTTGGTCTCGACCAGTCAGCACTGCGCCATTTACAGGTGGTCCAAAATGCAGCCGCCCTTCTGCTGACTGGAAAGAAATGGAGTGATCACATCAGTCCCGTCCTTGCATCTTTGCACGGGCTGCCTGTTCATTTTAGGATCCAGTTCAAGCTTTTATTAATTGTTTTTAAGTGTTTAAATGGTCTCGCACCATCTTATCATCATCACTTGTACAGCCTCACAGTACTTCCAGACCACTTAGGTCAACAAACCACCTGCTCCTGGCAGTACCTCGGTCCAGACTCTCTACCCGTGGGGACAGAGCCTTCTTAGTGGCAGCCCCAAAGCTGTGGAACACCCTACCTTTCCAGGTTAGAGCTGCACAGTCTGTTGAGCACTTTAAGAGTACCCATCTTTTCTCCTTGGAGTTCAGTCCCAGCTAGGCAAGAATCCTTGGCTTTTTATTTTTATTTTTATTCCTTTTTAAAAAAAAAAAATTTATTCTAATATTAGTTTTTTTAAATTGAGCTCTTACTATTCCTTTATTGTTTTTATTTATTATTATATTTGTGTATGATTATATTGTATTTTAATAACTGTGCAGCACTTTGGTTCAACTGAGGTTGTTTTTAAATGTGCTTTATAAATAAGCTTGAAGCATTAGTGTGTCAGTGATTCCTCAGAACAAATGGAAATGTGTATATGGTGTGTGAAACAGTGAAGATGAGAAAATCTCTCACCTGTTTGCCCATCTCCTCCTCTATTCCGATGCTTTTCACACACATCTGTCACACACACAGCCACACATGCACATCTTTCATTCTGTCTAAATCTCTCTGTCCCATCGTTTCCATTTCTATTCCTCTATCTATTTCATCTCCTTCACATCTAATCTCTCTCCTCTCTTTTTACTCTCATTCAACTATGTATTATTTCAAAAGAACAGAGGCACTGTAAAAGAAAATTTGTCATTATCTCAGTTTGATCTCCTGGAATCCCGACCTTTTAGTTGAAATAATTAGACAGGCTTGAAGTCAGTTTGGCATTGATTGGTCTGACAGTATCACATGTGCTAATGGCCCTTGTCATTCTATGCTGAGTTTAACGATTCTTTCATGTTTGATTTCAACAGTTATGGAAATAATGTGATTCATAGCTGTATAGCAGGCAATTAGCACACACAGAGACACAAATACAAAAATACACACACACACACACACACACACACACACACACACACACACACACACACACACACACACACACACACACACACACACACACAAACACACACACAGACTATCCGTGCAGTCCCAGAGGACCACTTGATGGGGTGTATAATGTGTTTTCATGTTCAAAGCATTTTACAGTAGACTTTCTTAAGGGTTTTAAAGCGAACCCGACTGTTTGATCATCCACTTGACACTCTGTGGAGCTTTACTGAGCTCAAGGAGCCCACACATCCTCTCCCCAGCCCTGGACAGCAGACAGAGTCATGCTGTGGAGCGGCCGAGGTTAGTACACACATTTTTTGACAGAAGTTGGCAAAAAATAAAATATTACTTCTGGAAAAAAAATAATGTTTTATTCCCTTGCCCAGTCTAGCATCAGAAGTCCAGGAGAGTGTTATGGAAACACTTCAGGCTGTATTTATATTCACACTTGAATGGCAATTGAGATGAACTTGCCTGCTCTAGTCCTGCTAGTAGTCGTAGTAGTAGTTAGGATTCGTTCTTAAATATTTTTGGGTCTTAGACTGTTGGTTGGACAAAGCTGGAATTTGAAGATATGAAAAACTGTAATTTATCTTGTTTTTTTTAATGGACAGATTGATTAATAATAAAAAATAGGTTGTCTGTAGTCCTTATGTCTTCCTTATTATGAGCATATTACTTTATGTTTTTATGTCACTCACTTTGACACACAGTGGTGCGTCATAGTGAGTGACCAGGAATGCATCATTAATACTTAACTGCCTCACCAATACAGGGAAGAAACTAAGGCTGACACAGACACCATCTAATTAGTATATTTATGTAGCTGACACTTCAATCCTCTCTTATCTCTTCAATCACTTTCGGATGGCGAATCCGATTCATGTGCAGTATGTTCTCTGCCCACACTAGCTATTAGCTACCTCCGCTTGCCTAATTACTGTCATTCATCCTTTATCAATGAGAAGTGGTGGGAAGCAGCTGCTACCGGGTGACTGTGTTCTCATATGCATGCAAATATATATGTGCCCGCACACGCACACATAGACACAGGCCCTGGTCCGGCCATGACACTAGTGTGAGTGATACATGGGACCAACATGAAGCTTGTTGCAGCTGAGGCCTTGCATTTATGTCATTGTAGAAGGACAGATGTACACCACTACAGTGCAGCAGTCTGAATCAAGATGTCTTAAACACACACACACATTCAGAGTGAAATGCCTATGCAGACACATGCTGACTTATTTAATTTCCAGTAAAACACACAGTATGAAAACTCACTCAATTGACACTTGATTGAAAGGCTCAACTTCATCTGTTTCCTTAGCAACACTTGAAGGAGAAGCTTCTTCAATTGAATCTAGCACCAAAGAAAAACAGCCATCTTACATGAGAAGATTCTTCTAATCAGGTCTGCAGGACCACAGACACCTAATCACAGCTTGGAAGTCGACAAACCAGCCACCATGTCAACCAAAGAAGTGCCTCCATTTTACAGCCCACATTACCTGCAGCACTCTCTTTATATTCAGTGATGAAGGCTAATCATGCATTACCCAAATGAATAGCTGCTGTGCTATGAACTGATTCTCAATTTTCATTCAGCACAAAATGTCAAGTTGTTTGTATGTTTCAGAGCCCTGAAATCATCTGCTAATATGCTGCCTGCTCTTTTGGAATGTGTGTGTGTGGGGGAGATGTGTCGAGACACTTTCTCTGATCACAGTTATTATAAAATAGGTACCTGTATGGTGGTAGGCAGGAATTATAAACCATATATTGTTCTCTCTTCCTTTTAATTTCTGTCACCATCTCTCTGACGTGTGTGAGTTTTGTGTCAATATTGTGTGTTTCAGTGTGTGTCAGGTCCGTTGTGTTTGCTAAAAGCAGAGCTGAAAAGATTGATAGGGGTTATCGTTTCACTTGACAAATCCATATCTGACACAAACGGCATCACCAGCAGCTACACTTTCCTTGGATTTTTGTGTTTCACTCCTGATGAAATCTATGATGTGATGTGATGTGTGTGTGTGTGTGTGTGTGTGTGTGTGTGTGTGTGTGTGTGTGTGTGTGTGTGTGTGTATGTCCGTGTGTGGAGCAGAGAGGGGGGTGGTGGGGTCTTCAGAGGGGGATTGACAGTGCAGGATTGGACAATATTTATCTACAACAGAGCTGAGGAAAATAGGTTTGTCCCTGATGACATTTTCATCGATTGAAACATGTAGTGCCCCCCTCTTCCACTGAAAATGACTAATCTCAGGACTTGTGGTAGCGGTTTTGTTCTTGGGAGGTCAGGGTGCCATGTCCACAAAACATGACTCGAGATGAATTCTCTCTTTTATCCCTACATGGATTTTCCGTTTTTACCCCCAGCTGAACTGAAAAGAAAGCAAAGAAAAAAGAAGAAAAAAACCCCCACCTCAGATATCACCTGTTTGCTGCTCTTCTTGTTGGCTCTAATAGCCACAGACTCCATCATCCATTGGACTCTATGCAATACTTTACTCCAATCACACACAACATTTTGCCCACTGCAATTCCTGTTTTGTCTTCCAGGGTTTGGCTATTTCCTGGCCACCTGCACCTTCAGCAGTTCAGCTGTTGCACAACCAGGCCATGAGAGTTTTCTTTTATATTTATAGTATACAATATTGTAACATTTGTTTTATACATGATTGGTTTTAGTTTTAAATGTCACAGATACTTTTTCTACATTGTAGAAAAATACAAGAAGCTCTTCAAAAACAAAAAAGCTTCAAAAAGCTCACCTTAAACACGTAATATGTTTGAACTGTGTTTCATGTGAGCCCTTTGATGAATTATTATTAAATCATTATAAAAGAAGAAAAACACTATTTCTTGGCGGGAATAAGAATATTGATATCTACTTTCTGTTCCACTCCTCCCATTAAGGTTTACTGATTGATTTTTGGCAACATGAGGTGTTTGAAGTCATCCTTGTGTTTTATGAAACCACCCTTGTTGAGCAATGAGTATGGAGTTATTATCATCTCAGAATGTGGGGAACATCATGGCAGGGCAGTGTAGGATGCATCTGGGCCCATAAAATGGCCTCACACTGCCTTGCTGTTATATGACCCCGCAGAGCAATCATGGGATCTGATGGCTGCTAGAACACACAACCTGTGTCCATTCAGATCCTCCATGTCTAGCAGATGGCAAAATACACTGTGGGTCGAGGCATCATTTGGCTTTCTACAAACATAAACCCATTCCAGTGTGGCAAAAATGAGACTAATTGGATCATCATTGAACTTTTTTCTATCTTCAGGTTTTTAAGTTAAGTTTTTGCCAGATTTGACACAAAATAGTCTAAAACTGTAATAAAAGTTGACTGATTTAAAAAAATAATAATAATTTGAGAGATTTTTTCTTCATCTACAACATATGAAATAATAATTGTGGTTATAAGATTCTGAAATGGACAATAAAATAACACTCCCAGCGTTGCAGGAACTATGCCAACTTCAGTACATTACTGTATCAGTAATGGTCATGTATGTCCTGGGGTGCTCAAAAACAAATTTAGCCTCTTGGAGCTTTTCCGATAAGTTCTGTAGCTGAATATGAAGGAAAAAAATAAAGTGTTCATAAGTTGTGTCCCCAGTCCTCTGTTTCATTCGACTTGTCTATAAGTTTAGACAAATCCAAAATCATGATTATGGCAATAAAATGATTTCCACCAAGTCTTTTTGATAATGTTACAGTAAACAGAAAAAGTCATATGAACGAATAGGAACTGGAATAAGGCTTTTAACCTAGAGCTATTACTTGAGAACTGAATATCAGTTAAACAAAAAAAAAATCCAGCCTCGTTGTAGAGAATTGAAGTAATATTTGGTTTTGTTGATCAACTCATCCTAGTGGGTTGTCTCTTCTTCATCTCAAGGTTGTGGTGTCCCTATTAACCTGTAATCTGTTTTAACTGGAGGACTAATTTTGCCTTTAGTCAGGGGACTGCACAAGTATAAAAAGTTGTTATCAAGTTATCACAGACCACCCAATCCCATATTTACCTTTTTACTCAAATCAGTAGTTCATTTGGGCAAATAGTGCCAAATCTGTCATTTATGTGCCTGTTGTGAAGCTAGTTGTCTTTGCTTCAAATTGTGATTCCTCGTTGATAGTATGGTGAGACTGTCTTCACCATAAAAACGACGGTATTGATTATTTGTTCAAAAGGCTTAAATGGTCCATGTTTTCCTGAATAGCCCCCTCTTTCAGTCATGCAAATAATGATTGTCCTCTCCAGAAAAACAAGAGAATTGGTCAGTAATGGCAGGAAATAGTATAGAATGAGGTCAGGGTGGATGACTATTTTAACAACAGAAAGAGCGTTTTGTGTCCTTAACTATGTAGTTTAGTCCCAGAAAAGTAAGACAACACAATTCAGCTACATCCATTTTGTCCAATAAACATTTTTGCAAATTTAAAAATCACTGTACTTCAATTTCTTCCCTTCCACACTTCCTTGCTAACCATTTTCAGGGTCATGCTTTATTACAGTACAAGCATCTTTTTTATGTCAGCACCATTGTTTTTCACCCACAAACCCAAGTGGAACACAAATCCATGTCATAGTTTGTATGTTTCAATCTTTTTTTCTCATTAAAGTCCTCGCTCAGACACATCTGTGTGTTCATGGGTCCCCAGAGGGTCATTTTGAACATTTGCACTCTCTCTGTGGAGTTCGAGGTAAATTCCAACCTGATGTGGTCATGGATCCCTGAGCATGAAGCGTTTGAGTTGTCAAGTGATAGATTAGTTCCCTGAAGTTTTTGGTGAAAATCAAAACATCCATCAGAAAAGTGAGCACTGTTAAGAGAAGTCTTGGCAGTTAGTAAGTGTGTCAAAATAATTCTCTTAGAGTCGCATCCACTCCCTGTAGATATGCAGATCTGATGTGCTGTAATCATTCCAATATTCTGTTCCTCTGATATTCATTTGAAACCCTCCCTTTTTTCACTGCATTCGAGCCGTTCTCCATCAAAAACCCAATGTTTCTCTCTCAGCAGTGTCTGGGGGATAGTGACTCATTGAGTCATGTCATTAGATAATGGGTTTGGAGGAGTTATTCAAATAAACACAGTTCCTGGATGTAAAATGGAGGCAGAGAGTTCAGTGTTGTTTTTTTGTGGGGATACCAGGGGATTTCCATCACTGCTGCAGGGCCCATCTGTTGTAGATCGAAGCAGCATCGCAGAACCACTGACCCGTACTACAGCTGCCCTGTCACAATATTGTTTTTAAAGGTACACCACAGCAGCCATCTGCACCTTATTGCCAGTGGCGCTTGAACAAGATATTCACATTGTAATGCCAACAGTAAATATACAGTAATCTTCCAGCTAAGAGCAGGTCTGGGGTTCATCATTTACTCAGTATTGATCAGCTCAGTTCCCCAGTGATCACAGCAGTGTGTTGGGTCATGTTTATGTGTGTGGGATGGATGATAGTGCCTTCAGCACAGAGTCATCATGTATGACTGTATTCCACCTAAGTCAATATTAAGATCATTAGAAATCATATGAACTACTCAACACATTTGCATATTTCAAAACCAAGTTCACCAAGATGCTGAATAAATTATGTCCATGTGTATCCTCAGTGCTGCTACAAAATGCTGAATTTATTTTGGTGGATTATTAAATAAACAAAAGGGAGTGACAATGCTCTCAGCAATCAAAGCTTTTAGTGAAAGCCACTTCAAAACTGTCATCCATCTTTTTAGATAATATAGTACGCAACCATTTTTTGGGTTGTATTGGTGTCCTTATGATACCCCTCCCGCCCCCCCCATTTTTTTAAGAAGAAAAAAAAAGCTCACATTAAAGTTGGTATATGTGATGACTTTGAATTAGTAAATCATTGATGTATCCATCTGTGTTGTTCTGTATTGTAAAATACACAACAGGCACAGTATTGTAGTTCGAGATGCTTGTCAGAAGTGTCAAGCTTGTCCTGATTATTCAAAACCAAGCTGGCATACTTGAAGCAATTCATTTTACACAATATATTTTTCATACATCAAAATCAAGCATTATATCAAACGACTTCTGACCTCCACAGCTTCCACATCAGATCTGTCATTTAGCTGTTGATTGATTCAATATTTTGTGTCTACATGTGTATAAGCACTTGGGTACTTCTGTGTATTCAGTTTTTTTTAAATAAAGCTTTGTTTTAACTTAAAGACCAAAATTAAAATTGATAAAGTCAATTAATTAATCTCAACTTGTCCTGTGAGCTCATGCACCACCAAAAAAATAAAACCAAAGTTGTAATTTTACTGCTAAAATGTTTCATGTACATACTGTTCAGCCCTTACCCCCTTTCATTATTTATTACCTAAAATAAGTATAAAAATACATTTTTGATAATATTATTCAAATATCATCTGTGGACTGGTCGTTAATTTAATACTGCAAAACTAAGAAGGGAATGATTTCTTCATCTAAATACTTTCCTCTACACCTATTCATTTTCTTTTCTCTCACAGTCTGCACTAATGACTGTGTGTCTCTCTATGTCCCTGTCCCCACATCATTTCATTCTCCCCATAAGCTTATTTCCCTTCTGAGTGTAATTTCAGCAATAAATTGGCCTAAACACTCCTTTATTTCTTCTGTCTAAAACTCAAGTAATTTAGTAATCAATGATGGATGCAGACTGGATACGAACACGCTGTTAGAGAGAAGAGACTATGTTTTTACAGAAACTGTATGTCAGACTTACGCTCAGCCTCTGGGTTTGTTTCCTCCCCCCCTTTTTTTGTTACCTTTTTTATTCTCTCAGAGCCTGTGGCCATGCTCTATTGACAGGCTAGCTGTGGCGAGGCCCAGCTGAAAGGCTCTCAGGGATTTTAGTCGCGCCCTCGTTTAGACGGCTTTGAAAAGAGGAGCTTGGCCTCTGTGGTTATCTCTGGCACGTTAGAGGGAGTGAATATAGATTTTATCTCTTCCACCTCCCACCTCCCTTTTTTTGCTTTTTGCTGGTCTATTTATCTCTTTCCGTCTCTCTCGCTTTCTCTTTCTCTCACCCTGTCCTTGCAATAATGACAGCAATTCATATTGAATTTCTCCATTCTCTGTAGGTGATGGGGATGAGGCATTGGAGGGCAGGATGCAAACAGTTGTGAGGCGGCAGTTCATCAAGAACAAAGCCCCACCAGGGAAAGTAGAGGTGGCAGCAGGGTCCACTGAAGAAAGGTGGAGAAATAGTATGGAATAGGATTGAAGCATTTCTTTCTAGGGTTATAATAGGAAAGCCAAGGTAGACAGAGGGGGTGAAAATAGTGAAATGGAGCATCCTGCCTGGGAGGTGGAGAAAAGAGTTGAAGGAGTGAAGGGGTCAGGAAATCCCAAAGGAGATGAGGGATGAGAGAGCACATGGAGAAAAAACTGGGATGATCTCCACTGCACAGTGCGTCATACCCCAGAGACCTGTGTGTGTGTGTGTGTGTGTGTGTGTGTGTTTGTGTGTTTGTGTGTTTGTGTGAGAGAGAGAGAGAGTGTGCGCGTGCGTTATTTCCTTTTAAAAACATTACAGTATTTGAGTCATGCTTGTTGAAGGGCTTTTCTTGAATCTTTTCAGTGGTCAAAACGATCGAATGATGACGTGAAATAAATGAATGCATCTGTTTGATTGCAGGAGAGAAGACAGTCACATCCTCTTTTAGTTAGTGAGTTTATAAGACCTGGGAGAGTATGCCCATAGACAACATAAAGATAAAACTGTCAGGTGCAAATGACATATGGGAGGAAGGATGGGAAGAACATTGAGAATGAATGGGCGAAGTAAAGCAAGGGAGCATCTGAATCCTCTGCCTGCTAGCATCAGCTTCATTCTGAGGCTCATCAATAACTTAAACATGATGGGAAATCTTTCCCTGGGCCCGGCTCCTCTCCCAATATTCTTACACGTTTTTTTGGCAAAAACTTCACATGGTCAAACCAGGAACTCCACCATATTTGACACGTGTCAAGTGGATTCAGTCTCATATGTAATTTATATCCTGGAATCTCCACTGGGGAAACTCTTACCCACATGTCTTATTATTGATGTCTATGTTTAAAACAGAGGGATGGAGGTAGGACAGACAGATAGCCCCATTTACACTACGTGGTTGGGGAAACTGAATTTGATAAGGTTACTAAATAATGATAATAATATTGTTTTTTTTAAGTATATTTTTTGGGGCTTTTTGCCTTTAATGTTCAGGTAAGTAGAGAGAGACAGGAAACTGGAGGCAGAGAGGGCGGAATGACAGGCAGGATAGGACCACTCGGTGTGGGATTTGAACCGGGGTTGCCTGCAGTGAGGACTGTAGCCTCAACACATGGGGCGGGTGCTCTACCAACTGAGCTCAACACCACTACATAATAATACATTATTGAACTTTTTTAATACAATTAATGGTCTTTAGTGGTGTAAAATCAATTATTGTTTGGAAAGAAAAGAAACATGTTTTAAACTGAGTGCTAATGGATGCTGGACTTGTGCCATGCTTCACCCATAAAGAAGAACAGAAAAAAGATATTTAGTGCTTGAAATGGTGTCATCAACATTTAAATATAATACCATCAACAAAAACATATTTGGTGATATGCCCAAAAAGGCTGCAAGTGAAGATGCTGTAAAATAAAAAATAAAATAAAAAATACTTCAGTGTATTATATTAGTGCTTTCTCTAGGCCTCTATACTTGCCTGGCACTGTAAAAGTAGACATAGTAACCTTCTGGTTCTGCTGATGGAGAAATCATACAAACAACACACACAAATTAAATCCAATATTTGGTATTTGTTGTGGTCATCACTTACATCTTTTTTTCATTTTGGAAATCATTTAGACAGTAAGCTGATTCTACAAACCAAATGTATCTAATGAGACAATACCATTTTGAACAGAACTGAAATAAATGTAATTGCAATCTAAGGCAGCCTAGCAACAGCCTATCTAAAAGTGGCCTCTGAGTTGAGTGAGCAGGACCGATAATGTTGGAGTGGATGTTGGTACTCAGCTGTGCCTCAATGTAACTTGTTAGTGGGTAATTAGGTCAGCTTGTTACATCAAACAGCACAAATGCTCTCATGGACCCACAGTCCTCTGCATGAAGCCAAATTAAGTCAACAGCCTTGAAAAGCAGAGGCGTCTTCGAGCTGCAGGAGGAGGGGGGGTGGGGGGGGGGGGGTCAAACAAGTAAAACACTGGAGGATGGTGAAGTGATCCCAGCAATACCATGTAACTGATAGGGCTGATCCTGCAAGCTCAAGAGTGAGCAAGCAAAACACTGACCATCAAACTGTTAGACTGAATGTCAATGTAAATATGTAACACGTACTGTATGATGAATTTCACATATTCCCTACAGGTTTTCTGTACATGTGTGGGCTAAAGTGATCAGTAATGCAGAGCGTTGTGTATTAGTATTAGTAAGATATACTGTGTGGAAAGAGAGAAAGAAAATAATATACAGTGAGCAGGAGAAGAAGAAAGATGGTTGATTTCCATTGACAGCAGGCAGCCAGGGCTTTCCCAAGGGGCTGTAGGGCTACTGTGACAATTGCACACACACAAATACACACCAGCTACCTGACAGCAGACCCAGCTTGGGAGTATTTTTCCCTTCACAATGAGGCAATAAGTCTCTTGTCCTCTGTCCTCTTTCTTAAGGCATTTCAGGAGATGGTGCAGGACACAAACACTATTTTCAGAGCATGCCATCAGTCAGTCAAGGTGCAATGATGAGACTCTATCTACATAACTACTCTATGAATTGATGGTCATTCAACTTTTTCCCTTCTCCGCTCATCTCCATTCACTCTCTCCTTCAGTGTAAGCCATTATAGTGACTTTCTCTAAGCGCTTTAGGGTAATTAATTTATGGCACAGCACTGTGACATCCTAAAGTCCTTGTTGAACAATTACAGTGTGTGGTCAACTTGGTCTTCTTGTCATAGACGGGACTTAAATGTCCTTAATTCTCTTAGAACAGTGGATTAACAGGGATATTCAGATAGTGCCAGACAGGCTGTGAGCATGACTGGATCAAGACTTCCACAGGTCCCTGGGTGTTTAAGGTCAAGGGACCATCCACCATATCAAAACACAGCTATGGACACTTCAGTGGCACAAAACCCCCCACATCTGAACATATGATGCTTGCTTTTCCCAAAACATAAACCTTTCATCATATACCCATAAATATGATGCATTATTATCCCTGATGAGACTGACAAAAGCATAGAAATGATAACTTCATTAAGACGACCCAATCATATGTATCATATTTTGTGGTGAATTTTAAAAAATCCACAAATGATAAGTTGAGGTGAAAACCCATCAAAAAATGGCACCACTGATGGCTTATTCGTGCTCAACTGCATATCAATGAAGTGTTTCATCTTAAAAACCATCAATAATTAGATGGTTTTGATCTGGTTTGGCAAACTAGACAAACAAATCTTAGAAATACGGCTTCCTGACCTACTTTGCTGCAGCTGCTACCTTTCTTTCTCTAGGAATCTTCACTGCAGCACCTTAGTTCAAGTTCACATAAAACTAAGAACACATTTTGAACATCTTAACTCTTCTTACTTTGCTTTAGTTGCCAGTTGCTCATGTCTCTTGCATCACTTCACTTATTCAGTTTCCTTTTATCTAGTTTTCTTTTGACTGACTAGTAGCCTGGAGCAAAACGCTGACCTTGGATAAGCCAGTCACATACTTCACACTCTTAGTAGCCTATGTCACATATTAAACATTAAGCAATGTTACAGCTATTGTTTTTTTGTAAAGCCCCCATACACCCATGTTCACCTGAGACTGAGAGGTCATGTACAATCTGTGTTTGACTGACTTGATTAAGTCAAGTTTGGTGATCTCACTGAAACTGAGCAGAGGTCTAATCACCCAGAATAACTGAACACCTATGTGGGTTTGAAAGGTCTTTAAAATAAGATTTTGAATTACAATTACCAATGAAAATGCCGACATAGCTAAACAAGATACGTTTACTTGCCATCTTTATGCTTTATGAACATAACAAAATCAAATTAATGTAATTATATTTCAAGTACATTTTCACATACCATTTATATGTGAAACATATGCAATATGTTTCCAAATATTTTTAAGTAAGACCAACGTGTCAAATTTTACAGTGTATATGGGGGTTTTGTACTACTATACTGCCTTTTTTCTAACTGCTGGCTCAGCAACCCAGAACTGAGCTTTCAGTTGGAGAAAAATTGACTAAAGTCGGTATGAAATGTTGTTAAATTATCCCTGCACTAATTGTTTTGTCCTATGTGGTGAAAATCCCAACTGTTCAGGAACTACATATCCTAAAACAAACACAATTTGGCTGTGAGGAGTTGTATTGTTCTGCTGTTTATAATGCTGTGCACAGAATATGACTGAAAAATCACTATTTACATTATAGATGCAACAACAGAACCAATCCAGGTCACCCTTTCCTTCAGGCAGCACCATTGTAACAATGACTGCGATATAATGAGTTCTGTCCTACCATCATCATCATCAGCATCATCATCATAGTCAGTAACACAGCTAATGACTGTAATGATGGAGAATATGAACTGCGTGTTCTACCATCATCAAATCTCTCTCTCTATGTACATATTCCTCTGTTCCCAGAATTACAGACGAGTGGCTTCTGCCCTGTTTGTTCTGCAGAGTGGCGGTAGCGAAGAGTGCTGTCCACAGACTTTGTGAGTTTGTGGTAATTAAAGCTGGATAGAGCCCTATCAAGTAAAGCTGCTTATGTTTAATACAGTCAGCCATGCAGACACGGCCCGGCGGCATACGGCCTGGCGCGGCAGGGGGACGACATGGCGCGCAGCCTTTGCGCATAATCCCACCCAATGCATCAGCATGAGAGCATGAGAGAGGGATGGAAAGGGGGAGAGAGGGAGAGGGGGTGAGGGTAGGGTGGTTGTTACGCTTGGGCATTCAGCAAAGTTAAAGAGCATTTCATTGTGTATGTGTGTGTGTGTTTGTGCGTGCACATCTGTGGTGTGTGCATGAGAGAGAGAAAGAGAAGGAGGACAGGGCAGTTGAGAAGGGATGGAGGGAGTTGCAGAGAGTGAGAAGGATTTAGTTTATGGCAGATAGACTTCACTGACTAACTCCATTGTGCGGGTGCTCCGTGGTTTGTGGATCAGAGACGGAGAGAGTGTCCTCTCCGCTTAAATCTGCTGGCATCTCCAGTCAGGCAGTCACTTACTCAGTCACAGCAGTGTAACACAGCCATGCGGTAAAATAATGCTTAAAAAGCCTTGACAAGACACAAAACACAAGTCACGCAGAGAGGACGCACAGTGTACATACACTCCTACACAACACAAGGTGTGTAAGAGTCTGGCCATATAATAACAACAGCTGTGGTCCAAGACCTTTTTCATATGTTATCCCCCTTGTCGTTCCTTCATTTCTTCATTTTAATCACACGCACAAGCAATCACAATCACATTACAAAAAATATCAGCAAGTAAGCCTTAAAGTCACTCAAAGGAATGAGGTGCACAGAAAACACTCTTCAAAGTACAAATGAGGAAACTTGAGGAACTTTTAAAGCAAACCTGTCACATGATCTGATGTCACACATTGAACATCTGAAGGATGATAAATGTCTCGATAGAAAAGTATGCACACTGCAAGGTCTATAACTGATTGGCTTTTTAATCAATAAATAATTTCTTAAAACATTATAGATGAGTAATAAACCAGTTATAGTCAGTGAGTTTATAACATAAGCGTTACGCTGGAGGAGGTTACAACCTGGCAGTCCCCCAAAATATCCTTATTAATCACTTATTGTTCATCTAAAGCCTTCATAAATAATTATATCAATCATTAATCAAACCATTTATCATCACTTTATAATGTATTCCATACTTAAGTGGTACAAAGTATTAATGCCAGGATGCCTTTTTTCTCATCTCTTTTGATATACTGTATATTACAGAAAACTACCCTGCAGTTAAATGGAGTTGTGGAGGGTAAACCCATCTAAATCTTTTTTTTTTATTTTTATTGTTTTTGCGTTGCTCGGGGTGACATTATTTCATACACAGTTCTGACTTAAGTTTTAACAGTCATCCATTAAACAACAAAGGAAGTTCACACGATGGCTGATTATGGCTCATTAGCAATCTAAGTTACATACCTATTAGCTATATACTTGAGTACATAGAAGTTACGTAAACATACATATGTACAGCGACATCAAACCTCTAACATGCGCGTATAAATTCCATTCACTTTCAATGGACAGACGAGCGTCACACAGCCGTCGGGCAGACGCTGTGCACACGTTGTTGCGAAAACGTGTGCGTGACGAGTTAAACGGGTAAATAGCGACTCAAATGACATGAAGACGACGCCTGACTGTTAAGTACAAAAACCCGCCTCAACGCTGGCTCAATCAGGCACAGTTCAAAATTTTTGTGAAATGTTCTAGTTATGTGTTATAGGCATTCACACGTTATAGGCGTTAACGCGTGTGTCACTATTGTACTAAAGCCAGCACTTCAGATGCCTTAACGTGTAGACTGAAATAGCCTCAGTCTCATTGTTCTCTCCTGGGAATACATGCACTGCTTGAATTGTGAAGCGAAGCAGCTATTAAACTCAAAATTCGTCATCATAAAGTAAATAATTATTTGTACATTGAGACGAGCGTGCACACAGGCGTCCGCTGTGTTCACACATGGCATGACACTTATCACCCGTCACCCATCATTATTTACTATTCTCGCCTAGCGCATGCCTGTACGCACGCGTAGTTATCACTCTTTATCCAGGCGTAGGTGACGCAGTTAAGGCATCGAGTGTTTGCTGTGCTGGCATAAAGTCAATACTAGTGAAGAACTGTAATATCATTGTAGACATGTGATATAATCCGTTTCCAAGGATTAGAGGTGGAGGAGTCAATTGAGTTAGACATTTGTTCTAGACTCAACAATGTTTCAAATGTCTGTAACCATACTTTTTCTTTGATATTAGCACTTGTTTTCCAATTGATAACTATGGCTCTCTTTGCACTCATAAGACCAATAGCTACAGACTAAATCTGTCTAATTATGGAATAAATTCTACCATATATGTATGAAACTGATATGAGGTATGTTAAGAAAATGAATTTCTGTTCTTGTTTGTTTTTCTGATGATAATTACAGACTGGAAGTTCAACTTGACCCACTTATTTTCTTTTTACTTATGCTTTAACTGATTGTATTTTGTCAGTATTGTCCTCAACATAAAAGTGAATGGTTTGTTGCTGAAAAACAAAAAGGTTGTTCGTTTGGTTTAATTTTCCCAGTGGGGAGGGACCTGGTGAAGAAGCATTAATCAACTGGTGAGGAGAACAACACCTGGCCAGTAGCAGCAGGTAATTAAAGCTTTACCAAACCTATTGAACACATTGATTAAGACACTGGGTGCATGAAGTTATAAAACTGTGTGTTATAAATGACATAGCTGCATGACTTTTAATGACCCAGTGAAGTAAAATAAATAAATAAGTAAAATAGCATGGATAAAGGTCTGGAACATGTTTGGGATTATCATTTGACAACTAGTAATTGAATTCTGATGCACCTCCATTTTGGCGCTTTAATTGTAGATGGCTGAGCTCTTATTGCTACTCAGTGTGCATTTACATAACTGATTTCTGAGTGGAGAGGGAGTTGTCCGGCTCATATTCCTAAATGGAGGGCATACAGTACTGTAATTTCACAGCTGTAATGTGGCATCAAATTAGCCTTTCAGATCAATGCCTAATCTAACCTCGGCTCAGAAAAAGATCTGAGCGATCCAGTCTCGAAGAAGGCTGCCAAATCCCCCAGCATCCTTAGTGGCGGTGCCGTGACGACACTTTAATAAGCTGTAAGCTTCTCTTCTGATTTAAGACAACCTGAAATATAACACTAATTCCCCTGATGAAAGGGATGTTATTTCTATAAATGTGACACATGTAACACAAGCCGAGGCAAGAGTGGGAGAGAAGGAGTGAATGTGAAGGATGAATACGAGGATTTGCTTTCTGTCTAATGCACATATTTGCTGAAGTGGCTTCAGCCAGTGTCTTTTGAGCTGACCCCCCACCCTCCCCCCTCCCCCACCACCACCATTCTTCTGAAAAAAAGTGTGTTTCAGTGTGATGTTCCTTGACAAATTTCTCAAGATGTTTGATCTCTGAGCTCAGAAGAGGGTATTAGACCTCACAAAGGCAGGCCGTTGATACCCCGGGGATCAATACACCCAGGCTGGTCAATTCATTAGAGTCGTACAGTGATTAATTAAGTTGTCCTGACCATCTGAAGCCAGGAGAGACAGAGGACGTTAAAAGGGGGTGAGAAAAGAGGAAAAGAGCCGGCTTGGCTCGACGCGGGTGGCGTTGAGTCCTGAAATGTGAAACTCGGCGGTGATGCGCACTTTTGAGTTTTTCATCTGTCTTCACCCCTGTCTGCTCTGTCCTTGGAGCAGGGGCTGTTCATTAGAGGATGAGGAGGAAGCTGGATACCACAGTGTGAAATAGGGAGAGATGCTAATCCTGACAGGTTAGTCATTAAGAAGCCCTTAGAGAGGGGGAAGAGACAGAGCATGAGTAGGGGAGGCAAGAGGAAGGACGGGAAAAAGAGTAGAGAGGATGAGAGAAGGCGTAGTAGCCTTGTTATTAATCCATGTCAGACACAATGTGAAGCAGAGCAATCTTTGACCTCAACAGCTTGTTTTCTTCCCTTTCACCAACTGGCTGTTTCATTTCATATTTCATCTATTTTGCGTTGATTTTTAAAGAAAAGCTATATTGACCTGTGACCTCTCGACACCTCAGCCAATAGTCTTCTTAAGCTGTAAGTACCTTTAACACTCTGTAATTGGCCATATCAATCAATCAATAACTTTATATGTCCCCAGTAGGGCAATTGGTTATGCAGCAGTGCAGAATGCATTAACACATAAAACACAGAGCACATAAATACAACACTAAAACCAAGAGACATAAACACAGAGTAAATCAGTAACTAAAGGGATTTAAAAAAGCAATGTTAAAACATAATGCAAATAACTACAACTACAACACTACAACTTTTTACTCCAAGATTTTAGGACGGAGATAGCAGAGGAGTGTTTGTTTCTGTTGGTTTTGGCTGTTGGAAGCCTGAGGAGGGTACCAGATGGCAGAAACTGAAACTGTTGATGTAAAGGATGGGAACAATCAGACAGGATGGATTTTGCTTTCTTATATAACTGTTTGTTGTATAGATCTTGCAGAGTTTCCTGTGCAGTGCCAGTTATTTTGCTGCAGACATTAACCACTTTAATGAGTACATTTTTTGTGTTTTATAGAGACACTGACTCCAGGAGATAAAGAAATAACTGAGCACAGACTCAATTAAAGATCGATAAAAGATTGTCATTAGGGTCATGTCAACCTGGAACTTCCTAAGACAAAAGCTTTTCTTGTACACCACGTCAGTATTACTCTCAAATGTCGATTTATTGTCTAGTTCTCATATACTTATATATATAATATTTCTATATTCTGGCCATCAATCACTGCACTGACAGGACAGGGGTGAGAACGTCTAAAATCAATACATATTCATCTTTGACGCTTTCAATACTAAAAAGTATTCATGATACTAATTTGAAAACTGTGACCGTATCACCAGCAAAATTTTCGATGTGATGGTTTTTGTAGAATGCTGCATTATTAGTGTAAAACAAAGGAGAGGGGACGCATCCCTGGTCAGAGCCATGTGGATGATACAGACAGCTCGGAAAATGAACCACTTACTGAGGGAGTCTAGAAATCCAGCCAATATAATACTGCTGTCCAAGGCACACTTGTTGGTGATCTCATGCACTAGCAGATGTGGCTGTGTGGTGTTGATGGCTGATGAAACATCCACAAACACTAATCTTGCATGGTTATAAAAGTCTTGAGGTGCTTGTATATGTAACTTGACAGAGTTAGTGTGGCATCCCGGACCCCCCTCTTGGTTGGTATGATCGATGTGTGGGTTACGGGTCTGAAGTCATTTGGAGACTTAGGAAGTTTGGTTTTGGCAACAGGAACTATGGTGGAATGTTTCCAGTGTTTGAGGACCCTTGTTGAGAAAGTGACAGATAAAAAATATAATTCAATATAGGGTCAAATTGTTCTACACAGTGGGTGAGCATTCGACTACCAATATTGTCAAGGCCAGCACTTCTTCTTGTTTTACAATGTTTAATAGTATTTACAACAGTGTAAACATTCAAAGGAGTGACTGGATTTCAGTAAGTTTTGGGTTGTTTGTTTTTTTTAAATAGCTTAAATAACTTCATTGATAAAATCATGCATGTCAAATCTGGAGTAAAACCTGTTTGGTGCCAGAACTTGATCTGAAGTGAGCCCTTCTAGTGTCACCCCTCTCTTAACACTGTCAGTTAGCACATCCATGGTCCTGATACTGTCCCAGGCTGAGCTCACATAATTCGTTAGTTTAGTTAGTCATAGTTTAGCCCTCCTAATTTCCTCTTTGATCTCCTTTTGTACAGACATAAACTCAGGAAGATTTCCCTGTTTAGAAAAAAAGCCCTTTAAGGTGTTTGCTCACCCATGGTTTATTATTGGGTTAGATTATAACTGTTTTTACAGGAATAACAATGTCCTCACAGTATGATATCAAGGAAATGACCATGTTCGTGAGTTCATCAATGTCACCAGTGAACTCCCCCCATGCTGTACTGTCCAGAGAGCCTTGCAGTGTCAATGTGACTTCCTCTGACCATTTTAATGTTTAATGTTTCTAGTGGCTACTTTTCCCCTTGGAAGGCACGTACAGCATGATGGAACCAGATACACACATCTGTGATCTGCCAAGCCTAGCGGGGGGCTTGGAATCGATTTATAGGTATTTTCATGAGAACCATAACACCAGTCAAGTATCTTGTCTTCCCTGGTGGGACGAGACACATACTGACGAAAGCTCCTGAGGGTTTTCTCCAGAGTACAGTGATTGAAGTCGTTCAAAATTAGATTAGGAATGTCTGGAGATAGCAACTGAAGTCTCTGCACAGTTTGAAAAATTAGCTCAGAGGCGTTGTTCTCAAGCGAGACAGAAAGGCAAGTACACAGGGCAGAGGAACAGAGGTTGCATTTGTGTTATGTCATCATTAGTGTGGATATGAGTGTGTCCACAAACTATCTCCATCTTTCAGCTTTCACACCTAATATGTTTGGTTCAGTTAAAATTAATTCTGATACATTTCTCTGTTTAAAAAGGGCAATTTAGGCTCGTGTGAAAGCTGTCAATCAAGCTCTAGTGTGGAATAGACAACCAGACAGAGTCCACTTGAAAATACTTCTGTTTGGTTGTGATGTGAAAGTGAAATGGACCAACCATAAGACGGTGTGAGAGTACACATCAAACATCACATCACAAAAAGTGATGTACTTGTAGAAGATCATTTTCTAACCAAATAACACGTACTCGTATCAGCACATAAGTGTAGGGATTTTCCCCAGTCAATCAGAAACTGAAAAGGAGTAAAATCAGATGTCTGTTGAGCTGTTCATCATTATTTATCCTGGATACAAGGTCCATTTACAGCCTCATCTAATGCTAATGCTCACAGTTATGTCTATGTGAGCTCTTTGTGAACAGTGGAGAAGATAAATGATCACACATGGAGCAGTAATGTACTGCATCACTTACTGTCAGTCACTGAATTCTGATTTTGCAACTTGGATTCTTGAAGTGATGATAATGCAGGATAACAATCTCAAAAATCTGTCAGTGTATTTGACGTCATGTTTACAGCTGTTGGTTTCTTTGGAAAAATCTGGTGTGAACACAAACAATGTGTACTTGGTCAGCACCAAACGAAGCAACCTGCAGGAGTGAGAATATCCTCAATCTCTGTCATTACAACTATACTTCCTCCTCCATGTCAACTTGGTTGTTTTCTATTGACAACCCCCCCCCCCCCCCACCACCACCACCACCACCACCCCACCCCGACCCCTCCAACTCCCCCAGCTCCCCAGCATATCTTTCAACACATACTTTCATTTTATGTGAGCACAAAGGTGCGACAGTCAATGCTAACACATTACCATGAGGCTGAGGGGATTCAAATTATAGGCCCTTTGAAGCCTTCTAACATAAATTGGGCGAAATTACAACTGGCGCGGGTGGCTGTCGCAGAGGCTGATGCCTACATAATCACAGTGTGCTGCCTTCCTTGGCAGGAAAAGAAGGCTCTGATGAATCTGCCCTGATTGCTAGTATTTAGCACCATCGTTCTGATTGCACACATACAGCACATGTGACAGGTAGCTGTTAATCCTTTCAGCTCCATCTCGTACAGTACTCTCTTCTCCATGTCTGTCTTTGTCTCTGAGTTCTAACTTCATGTTCATCTCCTTTTCGTCCGAGGTCCCTTTCCGTCTTCGGCTCCAGATGTGTCTCTCAATGTGTCACCTAATGTGTATTTACAGTTTTTCATCTTCCTGCAGTGCAATGTGAAGCTGTCAGCTCTATGGTTACCAAAAGCGAGAGTCAAAGCATCGCACTTCCATCAACATGTTCAATTAGTGTGACTTTCATGTGATTTGACTGTGGCAACAATAGGCCCGGGTGTCAAGGTACATGAGATGATAGGACCATTCAAGAAGCAAACAATGCAGGCAGGTAAGATAATACAGTATGTTGTAATCCAAATGAGCGAGACAAACACACAAACACACACACAAAACCACACACACCCAATGTGCATCATCTACCCGCCACCCACACAAAGCTAATTACTGGCATCCTTTCTGAGATTTTTTTTCTTTCTTTAGCTGTCAACACAGCACATTTCCTGCAAGGTGACAAATAAGCAAATGTAGCATTTTTTTCAATTACACTGATGCATTGCAAGATTATTGTTTCACACAAGAGATATTACCTCCATTTGGCCTTGAAAACTTGTTAGATGAGCATAATTATACATTTTCACGCTGACAAGTGATGCATTACAGTCTGCATTTTCTGACAGTTGGAATCCAAGGCTTGTGTAATGATATCAAGCAGATGAGGGAAAGGAGCCCTAGAAAAAAACATAATCCACTAGTAGGATGTGGGATGTGGAATCTGGTATTCCCTTCCATCGAGGCCCTGGGGTCCCATTTTAGATAATCAGTATTTCACAAATAGGACTATTTTTGCTTCTGTGGAAATAGCTCCTCAGATGATGGCTTCACAATGAGACAGGATGGAGCTCTCTCTGCTGGGAGAATGCTTTAAATAATAAAGGCACATGGGGCTTCATGAATAGAGTATTATGGGGCTCTGAATGGAAGCTTTTTTTCTCCTCTGCCTTTTGCCTTCACTTCCCATGCCGGCTCCAAAAAACACTCTGCCCGCTGTCCGGCTTTTCCCTCAGGAAATGCAAAAAGACAGATGGAGAAAGAGAGGGAGAGATGGGAGCAACCCCACATCACTGCACAAAAGCTTATATTCAGATTTGAGGGCTATTACATGACTGACAAGAACATTTGTGGAATAAATATTGACAGAAAAGGAAAATTAGTGGATTTGTACTTTTCTGGACATAAGCCAACCCTTGATATATATTTCAGACTCACAGACTGATGAATAATATATGACTGAAGCCACAGAAAAAAGCCACAGATTTTTCATTTTTGAAGTATGAATGATGCCTGTTACAGTTAATAGTTGTATTTAGAGGGTGATGGCCACCACTAAACACAGCTATCAAGAAACAGAAGAGTAGTTGGTTCCATGTTGACAAACTGATTATGTGGATAGCTTTATTGGTCTAGTTTGTGGTCAAATGAAAAGTCAACATACTGCAACTTTAGAACACACAAGCAAATAAAGAAAATATTTCACCAACTCTAATGAGAAATATTTGACATAAAGAAAAATGCAGCAAATACAGAAAACAAAAGCAGATAGAGAAGTGCTGTTATCTAAACAACACAAAGTCACCATTGAAGACTTTCATCATCTTTCAATATAATGTCGACCACATTTTTAGTATCTGCTGCTGGGTTTTGTTGGACTTTTATTTTCTTTGCTGCATTTTCACTACTGCTGATTTGCTGTCAAAGCTGTGAAGATGTTTTCTTCACTTTCTTGTGTTTTGCCTATTTGCATATATTTTTTATGTTTAGCTCTTTAAGCCACCACAGAAGAAAACAATGAATTCAACTGGCATGCATGTTAGATGAAAAATCATGAAGGAACTTTTTATTTTTTTAAGTTTATAGGGATGAATAAAAGGACAAAATCCTCTGGGTGAGTGAAGATCACTGTCTCTAGACAGTTAACCTTTTAATTCCTGTCATCTGTGTTAATTAGTCTGAATATGGCTCTTCTAAATACCGTGTGAAATAACTGTGTGATACACAGAAAGAGGCACTTGCATGTCAGAGCTCTGACAGGTGGACGGTGTGTTAAGGGGCCCCTCCCACAGCCTTGGGTGCTCTCCAGCGACCAGCTGAGGTATCCACCACATCACGTCTCCTCTCCAACCGCAATTCACGCATCACCACCTGACGCTCTGACAGCGGCTGCTGCCCGTCGTGGCCCCCTTGTCAAACCCTGTTGCCATACCCCTTGACACTTTCCCCAATATCTCCGCTTAAAGTGCCAAAACCACCGCTGCTGAGTGTTTGATTTCTATTTATTCATGTGGTGTTTCAGCCCCCCCACCCCACCCCACACACACACACCCTTCTCGCTCTTGAATAACTTTCAAAACATACTGTATATCTAAAACACAGAGCGGGCTGCCTGTGTACGGAAGCTGTCAGGGGGCTGTCATGTTAGTCTGCTCTGCTCGACATACACACTGTCTTATGAATTCATGAGTTTGAAGTCGAGAAATCTCTGTAAATGTGTGAGTGTCTCTGTCTGTGTGTACATATGTATGGCTTTGATCCTACATTTGCATGCAGGTCGCACAACTTTGATGACATGTTACATAAATTTAACACTGCAAAGAATTAATATAGGAAATGAAGAGAAATAATGTACACACGTTTGTACAAATTGAATTGAATTGAATTGAAGTACATAATGAATATGTGACCTTCACTATTTACAAAGTTGCCAGTTCTTTGAAGATAAGTTAGAAATACCAACCTGTATCATAGTGGTGAGGAAAGATTTCTCAGCTCCGCCAGTTTTTTATGTAAAAGTTCTCGTCTAATCAGCCTTCAGTCTGGACTGATTTAACATTGGAGCCTGTCTCTCCCTGTCCTTAATCAAGCTCTCATCATGTTTCCTGCGCTCCATGAATGATTCACTGTCAGGCAGAGCTGAGCACGTGGGCAGCCTCTCAAGGACTTGTTTTCTGTCTGGAAGTTCTGTAACATCTTCCAGCCTTTTTAGATAAAACCAAATTATTCTGGGGGGCTAGAAGGATGAAGGGGGATATTATAATGTCACAGAAGACTTTTCCATGATAAACCTTCAGCACAGTGGTGTACTGCAGGTCAATGAGGCTGAATATTTCCAGAGTTCTGCTTTTAAATCCTTCAAGTCAGATTTTCTTTACTTCAACCTCGAAAGACACAGATATTCCTACATGAGGTTCACTAATTCTTCAACTTTTTTTTAAACAAAATGCTGTTGCTGCTCTCTATAATGTAGAGTCCTTGACTGCTTGTGAATCTGTTTATCAAAAAAGCTCCAATGTATTGAAAGGGCGTTGAGCAGAAAACAATCTGCAAAAGTTTTTTGAAAATGGCATTGATTTGCTACTGTAAAGATGTGTAAATGCATTCTTTTGTATCTTTGCTGTAGTTTAGTCATGTGGTGAAAACATGTAGTGAAAGTAAAGGAGTGTAGCTATAAATTAATTTAATCATGACTGGTATTTTGTAGAAATTAAATAATCATGTATACACCCACAAACTTAGCTGAGCTGATTTTCAGTGAGGACATAAACACCTGCATTATTTTCTCCTGTTTTTCTGGCCATTGCTCCCTTCCACATCCTTCCACATTAATCCTCTGTCCTTTCTTTCACCTCCTCTTCCGACCCCCCAGTTCAACATTTGCTCAGCTAATAAGCATAGCATTTCAGCTGAAACCATTTTTTTTCTCTTGATTTACTGTGCACCATGGCAGCTCTCCAAATTAGAATGTTTATTTATGGCCATCAATATTTAATTGAGTTTACTCTAATCTTGCGTTAGTGTGTTCAGAAGTCTCTGCATGGCTGTTTAAATATTAAAATTAATTGGAGTGGAGATACTGTAAAGAGGCTTGGCTTAATTGTTCTGGGAGAACAGGTAGTGTCTGAAGCCTTGGCATGCAGGAGGCACACACACACACACACAGAGAGAGAGAGAGAGAGAGAGAGAGAGAGAGAGAGAGAGAGAGAGAGAGAGAGAGAGAGAGAGAGAAAGAGATTGTGTGCTTTTACCAGATGAGTTCTTTGAGATTCACGGTCCACAGTTGAGCTGCCATGTAAAATGTTTACCAAGAATGTTCATTAAGTTGTAGCACAAGATAACAGGGTTTTTCAAATTAATACTAGTCAGTAGTTGTTGAAGAGCCCAGTGGATATATATAGAACTCCATGTATTGAATGAAATGCTTGTAAATTTAAAATATATCAAGTTCAGTGTATAAAGTTCAAATAACAGGTAACAAGGTTCAACTCTATTCACTATACGATATGGTCACTATATAAAGCATTCAGGCTCTGAGATGGGTCATGAACTGTGATACGACATCCTGAGCCACCTACCCCAACCTTACTTTTGACCTCTCTGCCACTACTTCCTGGACTGGCAATGAACGAGGCAGATTCATCCAATATGAACATAATTCCTGGGAAACTAGACAATGTTACATTTTGTAATCATAACCAACCAATAAAGAAATATAGATTTTGAAATTTTTCCTTCTCGTTGCTTTTCCTCATTTATAATGTTTGACATTTTGGCAAACATGCTGTAATAACGGGTAAAAAACAACAAGTTACAGTTTTACTGGAGGTTATGTGGAGGACAATTTCTTGGCACAGTGCAGTAACTTCCTGAAGCGTTGCATGGAAACCTCACAATGACAAAAAGACTCCAACTGCACTGGTATGACTGGGAGTATGATGGGGTTTCTCTGTCCAAACTTGAATGAAAACCACAGGATTTGTGAGTAATTGGGTCAATATGTTAATTTGGTTGTAGTTAAATTATGTATATTATTAAAGTTGATTTGATCTGAATTCACTTGATTTAATTTGACAGTTCAGTTCAATCTGATTTGATTCAGTGTGGCAAAGTTTTGTTTTATTTTGAGTTGATATTGATTTGATTACAGTTTGCTTTCGTTTTTTGTTTTTTTTTACAATTGCTTACACATTAAAATGAATAATAAAGCACAGTCAGGGAAACTTGACGTCAGCCCACTGCTGAAAAACTGTAAACAAATTCAACCTTCAACCAAAATCCAAAGCCCTACTTTTCAAAATACCAAATCCATAAACCAGCTGAAGAAACACAGCCATCAGGTGAACAAATGCTTGATTGTGAACTCACCAATCAGTCATAAGGGAACAGATTAGTGTACCTGTGTACCCTGTCTTCCTCAAACCATGGGGCAGAGAGTTCAGCCCATCCCCAGCAGATTTACAGTTGCAACAGTAGCTAATTCAGATATTTCGACAAGAGCAGAAGTGGAAAACAACTTTTCTCTACTGTCTATGGTAAAATCAGTACAATGTGTCCAACCATATGCACTACATGAGTACTTTTTGACACCCATTCACTGCATTCCTTGTTTGTGCCTTAAACACTATCCTGTGACATCTTACATGTATATTGATTGGTCTACATGGGACTAGGGTCAAGAACGTCAATGAAGAAGGGGCCTCATGTTCTCAGAGGAACAAGAGAGAGCTATCATAAACATGGATTTGGCCAATAATGCCACCTCATAGAAATTCAAACAAACATCTTCAATGGCCGCACAGTTTTCATCAGTTCCCTCTGTCAACACCGGAGCGAACCCTTAAAAAACATCACATAGAGATGAAACAACTCGACTGAGTGCCATTTAAAAGAAATTGTGAGAGTAAAAGACCTGCGGCATGAATATGTGGAGGTAAATAATGCACACTTCAGTATGGTGCACTGCACACAAAACCTTTTTACATATAAATTATAGTAGACCTGTACTGAACTACACATTGTCTTTTTTTTGCAAATGGATGCTGATGCAATCCTGCATGATTCATCTTCATAGATGAGGCTGGGTTTAACCTGATAAAAGTAAGGAGAGGAGGAAGACACTCCAAGTGGGGTTCTCCACCGTCATGCCAACCAAGGTTCTTAAAATATGGGGACACACTCACATTTTTAGACAGACTATACAACATCATCACTGAAAAAGGCCAAACGGACACAGAGCAGATGAGACTGTCATCTGGGACAATGTATCTTTCCACTAATTTGCTCTGATCCAAAACTGGTTTCATCAGCATCAAATTGATGCAGGGTCTGTGCAAGGAGGGATTCACTAGTTAAGAAGATTCTTCCATTGCTGTTTGTGAGAAAGGATGCAGCCTGTAATGTGGATGAAATGCTATGGTCAGAGCTGGTCAAGGTTGTTGTTTTGTTTTTTTGTCTTCACAAATGTGCTTGCTTGGTTTATGGACTATATTCTATGTAGAATATGTTCTGTTCAGATTTTCAGTGCAAAATCCAAACTGATTCTAAAATGTGGAGAGAAATAAATATTTGAATCAATGTGCAGTACTGATCTTGTATGTATATTGTGTTTACATTAATTTACTTTTTTCTAACAATATATCTGAAAAACAAAGTCAAATCAAATCCAGACATCATTAGATATCAGTAGAAACAGAAATGTTAAAAGTGATTTAGAGTGAGCACAGTAATGTGTTACTGTTATTAAACAGAATCAGAGCATATGATCCATGTGTGTGCCACATGGTGGCAAAATTGGGCTTTCAGAAATTATTGTATAGTTTTGAATGAAGTGTTTAATTTTTTTTGTAAGACCTGAGGTGTGAACTGTGTGTAGTGTTTTAACAAATGAGGCCTGTTCTAAAAATTGTACTTACAGGCAAGCATTCGTGAAAAACTGTAAGCTTGGTTTGGTTGGCTGAGGTATGAAAACAGGTCTGGAAAGCAGCAGAGAGCCCGTGTTAGGCCTGAGGTTATGCTGTTGAGGTGATTTAAATAACACTGTCTGTCTCTCATTTCATTAATACACTTTCCCTCTCTCACAGTGCCTCAGGGCATACAGCTACAGCAGCGACTGAATGAAATTCTGTTTTTCAAAATGAGCAGCATACTCGAAAGCGATGGTAATCTCAGATGTAGAAATTGGAAAAGTCAGCACAGCAAATGCATCAGCAGCTTTCCTCCAGACAAACATGCAATATTGATTCTCTTTTCGAACAGGTCATATTTTATGTATTTGTTTTAAAGATTTTGATATTGTGCTCCAGTGCTCTTCAGGTTTGGGAGAAGAGGACTTTTGCCTGACTGAAGCAGCCTGGTCACTTCAGAAACCTGGTCCCTTAATGAATCTTACTCTAATTGGATCACTGTGTGTGTGTGTGTGTGTGTGTGTGTGTGTGTGTGTGTGTGTGTGTGTGTGTGTGTGTGTGTGTGTGTGTGTGAGAGAGCTGTTGTCTACAATTGACTGTGTGCTGTGTTTCTACTTGACCCTGCCCTGTGTGTCTGAGTGTGCAGGTGTGTGCATACTTATTTCCCCCAGCACCAACCACTCTTGTTGCTCTCAGCTGTCTCCACAAATAATTACATTTGTTTCCTTACATCTGCATTTTCCTCCTGTTGAAATTTAAATACGCAGGAAAACCAAATAGATTAATCAGCTTGAATGTTCTCAGATACTATGAAGCCTATTATTTACCATAATAGCATACAAGTCACTAACAAATAAACAAAGGCAAGAAGTGGAGTGAGCCAAAGAAAAAAAATATCTTGTGATATTATTTCCGTGAAGCGTCCATGGCTAACAGTTATTCTTCCAACCAATTCAGCTGACAATGAATTGTCAAATGGCGTTGGCATCAAGAAGACGGATACCTTCATAAAAACTGTCTTCACTGCCACATAAACAGAAGCAGGAAATGAATTGGGGTTTGAATTGCAAAGGACTGTGATGCTGTGAGATCTATGCATATTAATCCACTGAGGAGGAGGAGGAGGAATGATGGATGGACAGACAGAGGGACTGGGTCCCCTGGAGCCTGCAGACCTGCTCTGAACCATCACAGCCTCGTGCAAGCACTCTGCATTTTGCCTCATTTCTGCATGTATAGTACCAGTCAAAAGTTTGGACACACTTTCTCATATTACTCATTCATCCATCCAGTTTGGTGGTTTTATAGGTTAATCTGCACTGACTCTCATGTCTTAATATGCTACATCTAAATCTAAGGTCAGTGACAGCTAACCTTAAGAAATGAATGATTGTGTGAAATAAATTATTGCACGTTTTAAACTCACATCCCTTGCTGACAAAGGGGGAAAAGCGTGCCCTATATTTTCAAGTGTTGAATACTTAAAGGTGCAGTATGCAGAAGTATGTTTTAATCAGTGTACACTCACTTGAAAATAAGAATAATTGTGTTTTCATTAACTCAAAATGAGCCCTTATATCTACATAGGAAGCAGGTCCTCTTCCATAGAAGCCACCCTGTTGCACCACCATGTTTCTACAGTAGCCAAGAATGGACAAACCAAACACTGGCTTTGTTTTTTGTAAGGGGGACAATGAGGGGTATTCAGTTGGTTGTAATCTGCAACCTCACCACTAAATGCCACTAAATCCTATGAACTGCACCGGTATGAAAGTGTTGAATGATTACGTTCAAGCACTGAAGGATACGACTCCTTTTGAAAATTAACTTTTCATTTGAATTCCTCACACTTTCATGCTGCGGGTGAATAGAAATCAATAAAAAAAAGGCATTCCAGCAGCTCCTGAACGTCAGTGGTACCTTTCTTCATGCTCTTCTTTTGCTTTTCAACATCCAACAGAATTGTATTGTGTGCTAAATCAGACTTTTAAATGAGGGAAAGAAAAAAACCTTACATGCTCATTTTCATATCAGACAAGATTTTATTTTTTGTTGTATGTGTAGAAAAAACCTTTATGTTTGTTTTAGAGATGCAAGAAGAAAGTCACAGTGACATGGAAGCAGATAATCCTACATGTAAAAAGTCAGTATGATAATGACTATGGCCCCACGGTTTTAGTAACAAAAGAAGAGGGGGAAAAAGAGGATGATCTGAGAGGGGTGGAAATGGAGATGATAAGAAAGTATGTTGAGTTTTAGGAAAGAAGGGAAAGGTAATGGGGTGAAGGTGTGTATGTGTGCTTGTGTCTGTGTTTGTATGTGTGTGTGTGTGTGTGTGTGTGTGTGTGTGTGTCTGTCTGTCTGTTAGTGTGTTGAGGCGGGGGTCTGTCTGCTTCAAATTAGATGGCACACTGCTGCAACGGCTGAAGAATTTTATTAAGAGTCTTTATATCTTCTGCTTTAAGCCGCCCCGATCAGCATAATCCCTGTCCAAACAAGAGATAATGAATCTTCTCTTTTAGTATTGGGTTAGATAGAGGGAAGAATGATGCCAGCGACGGAAGAGAGAAGTGCACAAATTATTGGATTTAGATTAGGAGGGGCCTATTTTAATGGGTTTGAAGTAATACCACAACGTTAATGAAAAGTTAGGTGGAGAGGTGTGTGCGTGTGATAGATAAAGCAGATTTGCCGATGAGCTGTGCTTATTTTAGTTCACGGAAAACGCTCAGCTATTGTAAGAACGGATGTTATTGTCTTCTGTTTTCCTTTTCTTCTTTTTTTTCCTCATGCATTGACATCATACTGTATACTCTTTACCATATGGGTCGCTGTGACTCAGCCAGACAGACAGTGACTTTTGTTAAAAGTCTGCTTATCTATGTATTTATTCAATCTTTAATTTACATTTCTGTTTCCAGTTTTGTTCAAAGACACTTAAAGCAGGAGTGTAGCATAACACATTTAATTAAACTCTTTTATGTTTGGTGGTTTATCTGGCAGTGCTGCTCCTCATAGAGTTTCTTTTGACCTTGAGAACACTTTTGATCTATTTCAGCTTCATAATATTTCTCAATACTTGCCTTTTTATAACATGTATTGTTGAGTTTTTTGTGCAGCCACCATCTTATAAAGCTCTCCACATCTGTATTTAGTTTTTATTATTACATACAATGAGGCCTTATTGCAATGTCAGATTAAGCTGCAGAGGGAATCCCTGCAGGGTAGAGATAATTTATTCATCCAAATATAGTAGGAATATAGGAGGTCAATGCATTGAGAAGAGGCGCGCAGCAACTGTTGTAAAGCTTTTATATAAAACGAAGGTTGATCCTTTCAATAGCTCAAGCTCACTCTTGTCTCCATTATATAAAATCTGTCAACCTTGGTCTCCAAAGACCAGTTTACATGCAGTCTTTTAAGCAGAGCATTGTCAATTAATCAAAGCATAAATTGAAATATCTCCCATTTGGCACTTTAATGAATAACCAAAGACTTGTTTAAAGAAGTTCTTCTTTTTCTTAGTCTTTTATTAAACAAAGTGATGCAGTGAAGAGGTGGAGAACATGAAAGAAGCAGCAGATAGATGAAGGAGAGCTGCTGCACTGGATATGCTGTGGCAGGTAAAGAGCTGGATGGGCAGATATTGGTAAAATGTTAGACAGACACGGACAGAGGGGAAGATATGCTTGCTGTGATAAGAGCAGATGTACAAGGTTCTCTGTGGTCTCAGTCTTCCACGTGTGCATTAACCCAGACTTACCTATACAATAGCCATTACACTATAAGTATGGTAGATTCAGGAACAAAGGTGATGATCAGGTGGTCGGTCATAAAATCATCACCTGGTGTCACAGTGTGAAACCTTCATTCAGAGGATTTAAGGCTACATTTACAAAACAGGCCTTCAAGTTCAATTCCAGTTTTTTAGCCAGATCTGATCTTTTGTGTCCGTCTCTGTTGTGAACACAGTTGAGGCCCTGAACTTCTCAACATGTGCAGATTTAACTGAAATGTGAGCTGCATGCTTGCAAAAATACAGTCAAATCATAAAAATGCATGTGAAGGAGAAGGAGAAGGAGAAATAGAAAGAGAAAGAGAAAGAGAAAGAGAAAGAGAAAGAGAAAGAGAAAGAGAAAGAGAAGGAGAAGGAGAAGGAGAAGGAGAAAGAGAAGGAGAAAGAGAAGGTGACATGTTTATTTTCACTGGGCTGTGAGGTGCTGACATTAAATGATAATGAAAGGTAATACTGTATGTGCATGCACAGATAAGTGAAACATTAAAAAAACGACAACTACAATCTGGTCCAATCAGACCGTACTGACAGCACGATGTGGTTTGTTCACACTTTTTAAAAAACTGTTTAAAATTCAGATCTGAGTCAGTCACAATATGCTACACTTGTGGGAAGAGCGGCAACTAAAAAATGAAAAGAAAAAAGAAAACCTGAGGGGAAAACAACAAAAAAGAGGCATTTGGGGGAAAAAGCATGGATTAAATTTGTCTATGTATTTAACGAATGTTGTGAAATCATAACAGCATGTCTCCATGTGTTGTGTTTCCAAACATACATGACGGTTTGTGTATGTCTCATGTTTGTTGGCTTTTCTCTCCCTCAGCTGAAATCAAAGGGTCTCCTTCAGATGTCACTGGTATGCAGTTGCTTGCGCTGAGGCATCATTAGTTACCAACACATCACAACAAAAATCACAAGACACCTTCTAATATTGAAACAGTGAGAGGTAAGAAGCCACAGATTCCCTCATTTCACTAATTAAAGCACAATTATTTTCCCTCCTGTGCCAATTACAGCCATATTGATGAAGACACCAGATGTGCCATCCTAATAATTAGCACAGTAATATTACACTTTTCAGTGTGCTCACTAGGTTGCAGTTTCACCTGTGTAGAGCTGTGTGTGTTACATTGAGAGCCTGGCGCCACATTAGCCTGGCCATGCTCTCATTCCAGCCAAATTCTACTTCACTCAGAAAGTTAGCATGGCCACCAAGACAACATTTTCACCTGAGATAGGGAACCAATCACAGAACGGGGAGGCGGGCTCAAGGCAATGAAGACCGTAAAGCGACTCTGTTTACATCCAGCATGGCGGCCACAGATGTGCAGCAACTGTTCGAAGCAGCAGTAGATTGTGTGCTAAATAAATTGGAAGGCAAGTTCACATGATTTTCCCTTTATAAAAAGGATGTGTTTGCGCTGCTCCCTGCAGGCTCTGAATACGTCATCGTCTATCGTTGATATGATTGGCTGTAAGTTTGTCCAGTAGCGTACAGAAGCATTTGATCGACATTCGTTAAATATGAGGAAATGAACAGCTCCTCGCCAGACCCTACCTCAATCTCACATGAGATTAGTGCCAGGCTAGTGCCACATTACACCAGGCTGCGAGATTTATGTGGCTGTCAGCTTCAATTAGAGATGTAATGTCTTGGATCAGAGGAGTGGGATCATTCCAGGTACATCAGGGTCATATAGAGGAAGTGAAGTGGCTCGGGCTGAAGAGCAGCAGCAGAGGGAGGGCTAAAGGCAAGAAGGTGAGAACTGGTGTGAGGAGGTCGGTAGAATGGAGGGGTTTGGGAGAAGTGCTTATATGCATATTCTATTAGGGCATTAAAAACAGCCTTGAAATGCCACAAATTTGGAGCAGCAAACTAAAACATTGCAAAATGTTTTACACTCACCTGAGATAAAATAAATTAGTATATTAAAAGGGACACATCATACTTTTTGTGACTTTCTGTTATTGTTATACTGTTGTAATGTCAACTATCTATGTTAACATAGTCAAAGGTCCAAAACTTAAGGTCAGTCTGCTCCGTTTGCATTGTTTCTAATCCTACTGTTGTTGTTTGTTCATGTAGCCTGCTAGACGTCTGCAGAGGGACAGCTTCTGGAAGCTCGCTAATCAGAACGGATTCGGCTTTAAAGAACAGGGGGGTTTAAAGAGACAGAACAGTAGAGGTTGGACCGGGGGAGTTGGATAAAGTCAGTATAGTATAAATAAGGCGCTGAACTGTAAATCCAAAGACCAAATGCAATACCAGCTGATGGAAATAGATTTGTTGAATACCCCTTAACATTTTGGTAACTGCTTATATTTCATCTACTGTACACAAATAGATTAATGTCATGTTATCAGTCACAATTACAGAACTTCAGTCCACCAAAAGTCCTCCAACATTTGAAGAATCAAAAGTGGCTCAGTAAACTCAGTCTTGGTCACATTCCTCTCAATTGACGCAGTGTCTGATAAAACATCACAAATGTGAGGAAACCATATAAATGCAATGGTGTACTCTACTGGAGTTACGTGTGAATTATGAGGTCTTGTTCACATCTTTTGGATTGGGCCTGCATAAAGGTAGTTTAACGATGACACGCTTTGATTCGTCACATTTTATGTTTCCAGAAATTTCAGAAACTTTTTTAAAACGGACATTTTTATACTGGCAACATTAGTGTGTTTGACAAATGTGCAGTGCAATGAAGTAAGTCTGTGTTTGAATGTGTGTGTGTCTGTCTCTCTCTCTGTGTGTGTGTGTGTGTGTGTGTGTGTGTGTGTGTGTGTGTGTGTGTGTGTGTGTGTGTGTGTGTGTGTGTGTGTTGACTGCATTCATGAGTCCCCTGCTAGGCCAGGGTGTTGAGATTTAGTGCAGATGCAGATCTGACAAGACAGATTAATCTGAGGAGAAAAAAAAGAAGGAAAAAAAAACTGTCCTTCCTAATGTTTACACCCGTTGCGTGCCCAGATTAATTACAGACACACACAGAAAGCACACATCCAGGGACAATGTAGTCATTTGTCTCCCTGAACACACACACATACACTTAAGAAAAGATAGCACCATGCTAATGTGACATCTATTCTTGCCTCAGGGATGTGGATGAGATTATGTCTGTATGTGTATGTGTGGCGGTTGTATGGCAGGAAGTTCATTACTGCCTTACAGCTCAGTGTGAGGCCAGCCGGCACAGAAGGGCTCACGGGGACCTGAACAGCATGCTTGGAGCTCAGCCTGAGGGGAAACACACCCAGTATGGGGGCACATCCTCAACAGCAGACATATAACAAACACATGAAGCATCAATCTGAAAACAAATAATCTCAGAATAATTTACACCTGCTGTTTCCACTGTATATTTGTATACATTATTAATACTGTACTGCTAACAGTCTTTGTAGTGCCCTGGTATACCCGCGGAATCGTGGATGAATAGTTTTGTTTAGACGACTTGAAATGATTAAATTCAAACAGCTTTGTTTTATAATTACTAAAACCGTTAATCTACTTCTGAAACACGCCGAGCATCAGCATGCTGCATTAATCATGCACATGATGAAATGTGAAACTAATAAAATTCCTGAGAAGTTACAACTCCATCTTCATTTTGCAGTTTTATTATTTTCTGATGCAAAAAAACAATAAGAGGAGAAAAAATGAACACCTCCTACATATATATTTGAATAGGCTGTATAGTCATGGTGGTGCTCTAGGACTGTGTGTTGTTGGAGAGCTGTTCTCAACTGGAAGTCAGGTTGAGGTGTGTGTGTGTGTGTGTGTGTGTATCTGATTGAGTTCTGGGCCAGAGTGCAGCGAGACACAGGTGTATTAAATTGGGTCAGCGTTTTCATTTCCCAGGGTGAGCACACTCACACACACAGACACACGCTAACTAAATTGTGCTGTTTCAAAGTGAACCCTGGTGCGAACACACCTGCACATGCTATGCATAACAATACACACAAGTATGTACAGTATGCGTGCATGCACACACACATTAACATTTCCCTCGATACGAAGGATTAGAAGTTATTCTTATATCTAGACAAAAATTCTCAGACACAAGAGGTAGGAGGGAAGTTTTTTTGGCTCTTTTGTGACAGTGTTTGTGTTTATGTATAAGCATGTGGAAATAATGTTTACATGGCCGCCATGTCCAGGGTTTAAACCACAGGGGAGGCACGCCAGAGGAAGGTCAACTCCCTTCAAAGAGGCCTGCACTTCCTTGAGAGTGAGCAAGGTTTGAACTTTGTGTGTTTGTGTATGCATGCTTTGGGGTGACCACCTTTCCTGGTGTTCACCTTTACATGACTGAAGTCTATTTAAAAATCTTGAAAGCTCTTCTATTAAAGACACACGAGCACACAGTGAAGCCGGGAAGCTTACAAAAGGCATAGAAGATTGAAAATTTAGCTGAAAGGGTGAAAAGCAGTATAGAGCTGGCTTGTATGTTTCTGAGCAGAAAGACATTTTCTACTGCTATTAACAAGCCAGGAAGTTTGCAGTATGGCAGAGTTTTAAATGCAAGAGGTGCCAAACCACATCCTCTTAAGTCAAAGCTAAAGTACCTTAAAGTGCAATGCAACTAATGGCTGCTAGATGCCGGTCTACTTCTATTTCTTCTCAAGAAATGTTAAGTCAATAATTTTCTTCAACAGGTCATGGTCTTAAACACTAAATTTAGGCCCTCTAAATATGCTGGTGGTCATTTTGGAAATGATTGCATCGTTAACAAGATTTGCAGTTATAGTAGCCATTGATATGTGCAGCATGGTGTCTTGTACTCCAAATATGCAGTTCTACTGTGTTTGTGGTTAGGGAGTCACACTAACCCTCACAGTCTGCGGTCACACTATATTTTGGTAAGTTCAATGTTACTTGATTATAATATCCTGTTCTGTTATAAGCACTCCAATAAGGTAGGGGTCAGTAGATTGGTCCAAGGTAGGGGAGGCAGGGAGTGTTTTCAGACATCTCGCGACATCCATCGTTATGGTGGAAATGATGAACACATGAGCTAATTAGCCTAACATCTAATATATATGGTTCTGCTCCTGCCCAGTCAGATTATTTTAAAGAAGTCTAATTTAAGTAAGATAAACTGGTCCATGTGCATATTAAAGGTATGCCAAGGAAAAAATTAATGGGCTTCAATTTATGTCTGTGAGCTTTCCCACAACATTTCAAACATTTCTAGCTTACATTTTGTGAGATGAAATGGGAACAGGTTGGACTAGCAAACATTTCATGAAGAAACAATGCATATAAATCTTGCACGAGTTTTGCAAATCTAGGAGAAAACATCTAGACATGACCCCGCAGGCGAGGACAGAAAGAGACAGACTTGACAGACACACACACACACCTGTGCTGACATTCTCTGTCAGTATTAGGTGACACAGCAGGCCTGCAGTACTCACACCTGTCTACATCACTCAAAACAGAAACAGCCCAAAAACAGTGAGATGGCGCGCCACACTGAAGAGGAAGATTCATCATTTTGTCAAAGCTGGAGTGATGTGACTGATGGGTTGACAATTTTACTTCTTTCACTGACATCTATTTGACAGCATTGCTATGGACAGAGCAGGGAAATGTTATCTGACCCGTTAGATATGGATATGAAAAATGATCAAAATAGTGTTAGGACTTTGGACTAGTGCTAGGACTTCATAATGAGATCATCTGAAATATCCGCCACCTACCCCGAGAATATTATTTGCAGCTATCAAAGAGAATGAGGAAATGTTCTCAAGAGCTTTTCTCGGAAAGATAGATACTTAGAGGACATAATCACCTGTACTTTACAATACTGAGTGATGAATTACAGAAAGAGTGAGACATCGCTCTGTTACATATTCCTGAAGGAGTAATACTCGCTTGCCACAAAATAAATAAAACTGTTGCTCATCATTGCACTGTCTGTCTTTTCTCTCAATCTTCTACTGTATCTAGCAAGCACACACACACAGAGACACACACACACACACACACGCAAACAGCCGCCAACACAAAATCCAGCTGCTAGACTGTGTCACTGGGCACAGGTGCTCAAAGAACTATAGAGTTTCATTCATCAATCCAAGCTTGAAACCTGCAACAACTGCACTCTGAAACAACTCTCTCTCTCCAACACACACACACACACACACACACATCACACACACATAGGCAGCAAGAGAGAGAAAGAAACAGCTGCACTCTGATGAATGCCCTATATTCATTCCACAGGAAGCTGGTTCATCTGTCACTACTGATGCAACCCTTCCACTCTAACCCTTCAAACACACACACACACACACACACACACACACACACACACACACACACACACACACACACACACACACTCCAGTTCTCTTTTTCTGATTAGACTCCCAGCTGGTCTCTGCGACAAATGCTCCTTTGATGCATCTTCCCGGGGGTCAAAGCCACCATCAGCACCCTCCCCTCCCTTCCACTTCTCCACTCTTTCTCGCTCCCTGCTTCCTGCATGACATTAAAGTCACTTCCAGCAGCCCCCGCCCCCACCCGCCTTGTGAACCATTACTCCCCACTGTCCTATTCTGTGGCTCTGTCCTCCAGCAAGAGGATGAGAGAATAGAGAGAAGCAGAGAGAAAAAAATGTGTCCCTGGCGTTGGGAATTTTCCTGCAGAGTTGCCAACTTGAACCATAATGAGACGTCCAAAGTCAAGTTTTTTTTTTTTTGTACGATTGCTTCAGACAAAGAATTACTGAAGGTGATTGTGAAAAAGATGTAACTGCTCCAGTCTCATAGCTGACTGGTGTCACCTCCTCACAGGTCTTAAGTTATAAGGAGGCCCATACACCAGGAGTTGTATATGCCACATGTGTGCAAATGGGAAGGGACCTGCAGCACTGTCTGATCAGTTTGACAATGATGTGATAATCACTCAGTATAGATGCAGGTCCCAGTAATGTCTTCCAGAGGAATCCATCTACTTTCATGCAAGTTTAGGAATTCTGTTGACTCTTTGGGCACATTTACATGCACGTGACTCCCCACAGAAACCCAGAGTTGACATGATGTGTGTGATAATGAGGGTGAAGTCTGAGAGGATGAGCTGTAGCCTACAGCAAACTTCACATACTGGCAGCTCAAAATAAGAAGGGAAAAATGAAGGGACTCTGGTGTTTATTTTCCACCTGCATCTGTCACAAGCTGATTGTGTACAGAGACACCACTTTGCATCCATTTGGCATGTGTGCACATTGAAAATGCAGAACAGAGCCCCAATAAGTATACATACCTCTAGTCATTATGGTAATGGGATTACGCTTCTGTTTTCAGACTTAATTTGACAAAGATGATGTAAAAATGACAGCAGCAGCAGCTGAGATTTGCAGGTCTACACGTCTGTTGATGCATTTCCTAATTATTAGAAGCTGTTGTGTAAATTGACAGGATTTTATTTGGACACTAACCCACCAATTGAACACAACTATGGGTGTAAGATATGTTTGTCTTGCATGTAAAACATCTGAGACTGACTCATTAATTCAAATGTGCAGGTGGAGGCATGAAATGATGAATTCTCCAGTGTCTATAACGAGAATCCCAGTGCTGGATCTCTTTAATGATATAAAAATGTTTTTACTTTTTTGTATATATGATCAAATATACTTGTCTCATTTCTTAAAAAATACAACACTAACACATGCACCATAGTGCTCTTAACATATTTATGGTTTTATTAGGTTGAGTTTTAATGCAACGTGTTGTAAAAGCATCTGCAAATTGAATACAATGTATGCATGACATTCAATGACTGAAATACTGCTATTTATACACTTATTAAACATTACAGTATGCGGCTTATTCAGTGCAACATGCAACTTTTAGAGAGGCTCTGACCTCTGTGATGAGTTGACTGTGTGCAGCGCTCACATACTGACGAATTAATGTGTAAATTAGCCTTTATTAAAATACATCCATCAGTGCTCAGTTTGCAGTTAGAAGCGTTGACTTTTAACCTGATGCCACACTCGTGCATGTCATCTGCCATGCATGGCTGCTGGAGATGTAAAATGACAACCTAGAGTGAAATACTGAGGATTTATGTGCCAGTTGTTCCTCGGGCCAGACTTAAAAAAAAAAAAAAAAAAAATCAGTTTAAAAACACCAGAATGACTTCAGCCAGAAATGGATTTCACCACTAAATACTATCTCCAGAGAGAAAGCTTTAGCTGTGACCCTCACAGAAGGTCAATATTTCACCAACATTACACTTAAATCCAGAAGAGGGCTTGATCTCACTTTGTGAGCTTACACAGTTATTTTGCTTGTGTTGAACTTTCACATTTTTATTTTCTGAAAATGCGGCGCACCTACCTTTAAATGCCCAAAGTCACAGCAAATCCAAAGACATGATGTCACCGATAAAGAAGTAGAGCCCAGAAGCAAAGGACCAGTCCAGGTAGAGCAGTCATAGGGAAGCTTGTAAATATGGTTCTTTATTGCACACATGACATTTGTTTTCTTTTCTTTTCTTTTTTTTTTTGGTGTGAGCAACAAAAACTGGCATTACATGTTTGATACCCTATTCAAAATTCTTAGTCTAACCCTCTATAAAAACAAGGTAACACAAAACAAAAAAATAAAGGCCACTTCACATAAAAACTTACAACTCCAGAAAAAAAGAAAAAAAATCTCACAGATTTTAGTGCACCACTATGGATGAGGAACTTACAGTATATATCATAATAGTATAATTTTAGTAAAAAATGTATTATACTTTTTTTTATGCACGTTTATCACAGTCAAAAATAAAGAAGAAAAAAAAACACAAAAAAATCCAGTGGGGCTAAAAATATTTCATTCTGTTATTTTTGTAGCATTTGCCCTTTAACCACCTGAGTGCTACATCACTGAGACCAATACTGATTGGTTAACCTGCCGTTTAACTCATTGGAGGAATGTTTGTTAAACAGAACAGAAGAAAAATAAAGGATTGACAGGTGAAAAGGCAGTTAGTAGATAAATACACTGAATGCCCTGCAACAGATTTGGAAAGGCACTGAGAACTCGGCCAGAGATGGCAGCAGTATGCAAACAGTCGTTTACAGCATACTGTGGTCCAATCAGAGAGAGAGAAAGAAAATAAGTTCTCAGTGGATCAAATCGAAAACAGGACCCATTAAGCCAAAGTTTAATGGAGGGAAATACCTGTGACCAAATTCCTCATTTTTGGTCAAACTTTCCCATTTTATGTTTCAAAGTGATTCAAAAAGAAAAAAGAAAAAAAAAGGCGTGGGCATTAAAGTTGTGTTTTTTTTTTTTGGTGCTCAACAAAAAAGCTTTTGGCGAGATAAAGGGAGACAGAATGACAAATTGGCACTTGAATGATAAAGTACAAAAATATAATATTTTCCAATCTCAGGGAAAAAAAGGCACTTTTTAAACTCACAAATGCAATACTTTAGGCAGTGTTTGTAATATATTGTGCTCTGGAAGATAACTTGCCACTTATCGTCTTTTTTAATCGGCTCGGTGTTTTGAGGCGAGCCACTGAAAACCTCTGAGACATAAAAAGGCAAGACTTGTGACAGCATAACACAGATCTGCTGCTAATGGACGGATTTCAGCTCAAGTTGTTCATTAGGGTACAGAGGAGACAATCCTACATTAATAAATAAAAAAAGCTTACGGCCGACATCACTTAATGTAAAAAAACGGAGTTACTGAAAAAGGAAAAAGGGGGACAAACAATTTGGGCTGGCTGCTGGTAATCCAATCTCTGTCTCTACTTGCTGGTGTACAAGGTAGTGTTATTAATATTTCATTTATTTTCAGAGAAGAGACAAGTGTTAAATTTCGTGTTAGACACTTTTAATCCTTGTTCTTTGCTTGCTGAGACATTAAGAGAATTGGAACAGTTAAGGCCAAGATGTTTTTGTTGCGCAGATTAAAAAAAAAAAAAAAAAAAAAAAATCTGTAGGCATCACTCAGTGGGTTAAAGTAATAATCAGGATTAATGAAGTTAATCTTTTGCTTGTGTGTCAGTGTCAATACCTTGAATTAGTGAAGGAGGAAGAAAGCTGAATAGAGAGAAGAGAGCTGAGTGAACCCAGGGACGAGAGCACTGACGCAGCAGTAGAATGAACAACACACACTGGCAGTGTTTTAGACAAACCCCACCCCTCCCCCTCCCCCACCCCCTTCCCCCCCAAATAACAATAAATACTAGCTAGCTGAAAGCCATATCAGCATTTTACACTGGAAGGAATAGTAAGGTTGATCCCAAAGTACTTCATATTGGCATGGTGTACTGGTGTGTGTCTAAGCATTATGGATGCTCCCAAATGGCCCAGTATTAGCTGTTATATCAATAAACTGAATGGGGGGAAAGTGTTCACCAAACAGACAACAGCTGGTGATAACTGCAATGCTGCTATCCAGGCATAACAAGCCATGGAAGCAATGGCAAAAAAAAAGGAACAAAAGAGTGGGGAGCGCTTTAGACCGTCTGTTTTCTATAAATTTTCCCCATTATTGTAAATAACTCACTACGTCTACAATGTGTGGCGATGAGATGTTCTGCTCTATGTAATTCACAGTTAAAATTAATCCTTTTGAGATGACTAATACACAGCTTTTTTTTTTTTTTTTGCAAATATCCCAAAATGGTTAGAGAAAGAGGATATCTGTAGGAAATGTCTCATCTTCAGGGATTAGGCTTTTTTAGGCTCTATGAGAGTTGTAACCTTCGTGTGCAGTAAAAATCAAAGTTTAAATCAGGAGTGAGTTTTTGTTCAAAGAGAGAACGACTGACCCTGAAGTTAATCAGGGACCTCAGGTAATGTGCAGCTTTAAAACACCCTGACGCTCCCTGCCGTGTCGCAGGGTCGGTGACATAGAAGGACAGGACGACTAACAAGAGAGTTGTCTCTAAGCAGAGACGACGAGACACAGCAGCGGTGTTGGAACTGAGCGGGGAGGGCAAGTATGAAGAGTGTCAGCAGATTTCTCCAGCACAAAAAGGTGAGAATGCGTGAGCGGGAGTGAGGGACGCTTATCAACTCGTGCAGTTTCCAGTTAGGTTGTGTGTGTGTGTGTGTGTGTGTGTGTGTTGAATGACTGTATGTAGAGCAGTGTGTTTGTGTTTATGTAGTGTGTGTGTGTGTGTGTGTGTGTCAATCAGTCAGTGTAAGTGGTGGCCAGACACCAGTTTTAATTGTGTTAGTCCGTGAACCAGACCAAGGTAATACATTCATGAAACTGGTTAAAAACACAAGACAAAATATCAGCAAGTTAGTAAAATTCTTACTAAGAATGTTTTATTAAAATAAATGCCAAGAGGTTAATAAGAAAAATAACAGCATACACCATGAAAACTAAATGCAAGCATGTAAAAATACTTATGACAAGAAAACTAATAAAGTAGCTAATGAGTTAAACAAGCTGGGAATTGGCAAGAAAACAAAACAAAATATAACAGGGAAAAGGCAACACTCCCCACAAGAGACAGTTTTCAAGATGTAAAAGAGAAGGGGGGGGAGGAAGAGAGGGCTGTTTTAAGGGGGGGAAAAAAGTTGCAGTGGGTTTCATTAAAAAAAAAAAAAAAAAGCACTCAGAAACATGATTAATATACATATAAAATGAGATTAGAAAAATACATTATAAACCTGTAACAATGGCTGTTAATTACATTATCATACATGTAGTAGGCAGGCCAGAGAGAATACGGTAGGTATAGAGTTAACCTTTCACCTGATGGACTTTATCCAGCCTTTCACAATGACACAGCAAGTTGTAACATTGCAGAGGGAATTTTCTTAATACTGTCAAATGCTGAATACCCATCACTTGCTCCACTTTTAATATTGCATTTCAATTTAAAATAATAACACTGAAAAAGAATAATTCATTTGACCTTTCGGTGTAACAGCATGATGAAAGAGCTATAAATAGAAAAAACAAACTGCCAAGGGTAATATTGGGATCTATTAATTCCTCAGTTCAATATAACGAGCGATAAACTGTCTGTTGTTTCAATAACTGAAAACGATTTGGCTGTGAAATAAAATTGCTCGTTTCATTATCCAGCGCTTCACACGTCCACTGTAAATCTCCTGATTGTATCGATAGCTTCATTGTCAAATTGACATTGAGAGATATTGACATGGACTGGATGCTTTCAGTTTGCAGCTGTTGAAACAAGCAGGCGTAATGCCAGTGGGACTGACCCCTCGATTCATATCTATCCCCTTGAATATTATGTATTTTTCTCAGCTCATGATCAAAACATGTTCTGGCAGACTACTGCATTTGCTATTGGCAGTTCAATTTGTTCTAGGAAGTTAGTCACAGTCACCAAAATAATTCAAAACACAATATTTCCATATGATCATTAAAATCTAAATAAAAAGAGAACGACACCTGCTCATACAGCAGAGTAAAGGGCCATCAAGTAAAAGAAAAAAATAAAATCATTTCAGGAAGACAAAACCATGGCACATATTTAGCTGGTCAAAAACGACTGCTATTCTTTTTGCATAGAGTAACTTCGGTAACGCCACTATGTTGTGGCAGCTACCCTGCTCGACTATTCAGAGCGTGTAACACTAGCCATTCCTCTCTGCGCCATCTTGGTGGGTGCTGGATATTACTGAACACAACTGGAATACTCAGAAAACAGAAACCACTGTTGATAAGGCACTTTGATTTGATCCTTTTATACTCTCTGGGCGTCTGTCTCGCTCTTGTCCTCGCTAACTTTCAAAAGGGTTTATGACTGTTTTGGTCTTCGTCTTCCGTTCTAATCATATCCAGGGTAACAGCACTTGTCCTCACCCACTCGGTTTTTCTGTTTTCCCCCTATACTGTTTTAAACTTTTTTTTATTTTTATTTTTTTCTTCAGATTTTGTATCTGCAAGTAAAGTATCAAAAGCTAAAATTGCCAAAAATAGATTTTTCATTTTTTTCTCTTCTCCAGCACCCTGTAAAATTATCTATTTTTTGTTCTCTTCTGTATTTGTATATGCAATGACAGATATCTACATTTTTATATATTTATATTTATATATATTTATATATATATATATATAAGACGTATGTATAAAGCAATTTGAACAGGCAGGCATGGCTTTCACATCCTATTTTTTTCTTGAGAGTTAAACAAAAGAGTGTGGGCTCAGGAGCTAGACTACGATCACAGGGAGGTGTGACACATTGTGGATGCGCTTTTGGGTGGTTTGTCAAGTGTTTTAAAAAAATGAATGTTGCATCGCGACAAAAATAATTAAAATTCAAAAATAATTCGACTAATTTGTAAGAAGGCTCAGATTATGCCCACCTGACATCCCCAAAATGATGTAACATTTTAAACGAGGGTTGAAAATGAAAAAAGACATGAAACAGATATTGGCCAAATGTTGAGATGCAGAAAAAAATGAAGAATGAAACAAAATAAACACTCTTTTGGCAATGTGGCTGATGAAACAACTTAATATAGATTTCCAGGTGTGTATCTAAAACGCATTTATGTACAGAACTTCAAAAGTGCCCTTCCCCCTAGCAATGTACTGTAATTGAGTCGGTTGTTTTAGTGTTAATTGCCTGCGTTCATCTCCTCAAAGGAAAAACAAAAACTAAAAAACCAACAACGAAAAAACGAGCATTAATGAGTCAAAAATCATCTAAACTGACTGGCTGTCTGTTCCAGCTGAAGGCAGGCACCACAAATTCACACCCTTCCAAACTCTAAAAATCACAAAGAGAGCCCTCTGTGAGACAGATGCATAATTGCAGATATATATTTCATTGGAAAACCCTTTGGCTAAATATGCACACTTGATACTTTTTTTTTTGTCTTTTCGATCACAGCTCAGCTAACTTATTGAGATATTTTTTTCTAAATACATCAGGCACTGAATAATGGATGTAGTGTGGATGGGGGCGTAGCAATGGTCAGTAGCTTTTACGCACTACTCCAATGTCCCCAAAGCCTCAGCACACCCTACTTTCATTGTAGTATTAATTAAAAAAAAACAAAAAAACAAAAACAAAAAAACAACACACACACAAACCCATCATCCCAAATTGTGACCTTCCCATCTTGCCCTTCATCATGTCTTAGTTTCAGCAGCCTGCGTCAAACATAAGATTGCGTTTTTGTTTTTTCCAGAGATAAACACCTGCCTCATTTTGGCTAGTCAATTTAAGCAAAGCTAATTAGTCAATATGATCAGAGAAGCTACAAAATCAAGTGGAGAAAATGACTCAAAAGTAAAGCAAAAACAAAAAAAAACAACAAAAAAAACAAGACAGAAGAAAAAAAACAACACTTAAATCATAAAAAGCTTCTTTGCAATGATTTCAGCCATGCTTTGTTTTGTTTTTTTTTAAAAACAGACAGAAAGCTGTTTGAGGGGCACACCCAGAATGTGTCAGCTCATAATTACATCTTAGAGCTCAACAACTGCACTACATGTGAAAAATGAGAGAAATTAAACAAGTTAATGTGAGTGTATGTTCTCTTTCCTTCTATTTCTTTTTCTCTCCCAATAGGTGGGTGTTGGGACAGGGTGGGAGCAGTTTGGGGGCTTTAAGTATTTCTTTTGGATGGGGAGGAGGGTGGAGCACATTTGAACGGGATTATGTAATTACTCTGAAACCAAATGGTTTGCGTCAAATAGACATTGACCTTAGTTTGATTGATACATGTGAGGTCACCAAATCAGAGCGATTATAAAGGAGGGTGGGTGGGGAGGGTGGGGTCTTTATTGCTATATAATTCAGTGCAGATTTATGAGTAATACCACAAACATCCACCCAGTATATGATTCATGAAGAAAAAGAAAGAGAAAGAACGGGAATTAAACTCAATGAACAGAGGGAAAAAATGAATATTACACAACTTTTGTTGGGTTTTGTTGTGTTTCTGTGAAGATTCTGCGTTGGTTTCTATTTTTTGTCAGAACGTGTTAGGGTAACTGTACGGGCAGGCGCCTCTCTCTCTCTCTCACTTGCGTCCGAGAGGCTAGCAAAAGGCAATTACCAGTTAACTGATCAGCAGGCAGGCTTGGGGCGGCTCGTCATTGGGTGAAGAGTTCAGAGGTCAGAAGGTCATGTGTTAGTTGCCGGTGGCGGCTAGGTGGTTAGAAACAAAAACAAAACAAACAGAAAAAAAAGATAGAAAGGATATTAGTGTCAGCAAGAAGAGACTGGAATGACATCATTTTAACAATAAAATGAATGCAATCTCTTATGTCGCCCCCCCTGCTTCTAATTCCCCTGCCAATATGAGATGAACCCAGCTAGTCTCATAATCATGACGCGGTCACATCATGATCCCAACTACTAAGCCCCCACCCTGAATCAGGTAGCTTGGTGGTTTAATTTAAAGCGCACATTGCCCCCAAAACCAAAAAAAAAAAAAAGAACAGAAGCAAAGAGAGGTCGGACAGACAAACAAAGTAACAAAAATCTAGTGTTTTAGTGTCTGTCAAGTTGGAGTGCAAGTTACAAACAGTGTGATTAGTGGTAAGGAGACTTACGATAGCTACTGTTATGTGAGAGATAACTTGTGACTAGTGTTAAATGTGCAATGAATAGATGAATCGATGTTTTCCGATTCTTTCTCTTTATTTAGCAGTAGAGTTTTATATAATATAAATATACACAAGAACCATAATTACATTTGATATAAAATGCTCAAATATAAAATGACAGTACCTCATGTACAACTGAAATATTAAAAATGTATTTTAGCTTTATTTCAATATTTGCAATACACTGGAGAGAATGCAAGCTACCTCAGCTTATGTCTGTGCGTGTCTATCTTCCATAGAAAAATAAAATCCAAAATAAATTTAAATTTCAAGGTGAAATGGTGCCTGGTAGCAGCATGGCTACTTGTCTTCTGCCTGCTAGGGCTCTCGGATACAGTATAGAAATGCTTCTTTTTCTTTACTCCTTATGAGTTGAGGAGATAAATCATGTATGGGAACAAGCCTGCCCCATTTTAGGCTCTAATCTCAATTCAGAGGAATGTCATTTAACACCATCAACTCAACACTGCCTGCAAGTACTACCTGTCCTGGGTTCACAGCTGCATAAACCAAAAGCTGTTTTTTTTTTTTTGTTGTTTTTTTTTTTTGCCTGAGCTTCGAAATATACACAGCCTACATATACTGTATATGTTAAGTACTAAATGTAAACAAAATGTGCATACCACAATCAACCATTTAGCTGGTGTGTGGATGTATGGGGTAGGAAAGGTGGTGGGGGGAGAGGAAAACATAAAAAAATACAATAAAGACAATATACAAATTCCCAACTAAGGCATTGAGGCATAATAGGCATAATAATCATTGAAATGCATCAGTCAATAGCAGAGAGTAGCTAGGAGACTAAACTGACCTCTGTCAGCGGTCACAATCCTTTGGTAAGGATGGACCCGCGTGTCATGCCGTCTCACTTTAGTAGCCATTGCACCTAGATTGTAACAGGTCCACAAGGTTAGAAACCATTCACTTTGAACAGGGGAAAAAACAGTCATCTTTTACAGTAACAACATTCACATTTTAACCATTGTCATTATAATGCTTGGATTATACAACAATACACAGAATAGCAACATAATACAGATTATAGTACATATACACACCACACATCTTTTTTTTATGTGTAGAAAAATGCAGTAGAAAAAATAATAATAACACCTTTTTTTGACTTTTACTTTATGTATTCAAAAAATGCATAACTTAAGTAATAAAATTCCACAGTGCTCAGAGTTATATGGAGGCTGTCTGGAAAAATATTATTTGATTCTTCCTGCGGGATCCAGAGGGGGATTGAGGGAAATTTATCTCTATATTTTGAAAGGTGGGGAAATCCAATACAGTTCTGATGGTAATTGAATAGTGCCAGACACCACCTGCCTCTCCCTTCTCTCTTTCATTTTCTCTTTCCCTCTTTCACCATTCCTCTCCAGGTCAATCTGCTCACTGGCGGCAGACGCTGTCATTTCTCCTCCTATATTTGTCACAACTGATTTCTTCCACCAGCAGTGGCTGACACTGCCTCGCATAAGCGTACATGACACAAACAGACTGCTGGCGTGTCACTGTATGTTCAAGTATTACAAAAATGTGACTAGCAGGAATTGAGAAATGACAAATAAAGGCTTCCCAAAGGTACAGAGGACATTTAAAGTAAGTCTGAAGTTTCAACAAAGATTTTATTGTGGCATTGTCAAGTTAAGAGCAAGTTCTGGCTGATGACTACGCAGCCACCTACACTACTCTGAAGAAGCAGATGGCCTAACGTTCCCTTACTCTCAGTGAAGCTGATGGCGGCTAGATATAGTAGCGCAGACAGCGGAGCCAAGTGCATGAGTGTGTGTGAGTATAAGGAGCGAGTGTGTTCCACAAGGCCCTGTTTTGCTGAAGGCACCAATCGATAGTGTGAGTAAATAAAATGCACTAAGCTGGTGTAACCCTGCAAGTTAAAGAGAGAAAAGCCAGTCAGCTGCCCCTGTCTGTTCTACACATGACTCCCAGAGGCACCTCAAATACACAGGTCAGCTAAAATCACACTTGTGTCTATTGCTGCCAGACAAAGACAACATTTTGAGGAGCACTGTGTCAAATTAAAGCCGGACAGCTACTGACAAAGGCATCTTCTGTCTTAATATGTGAAACAGCTTTGCTTTTGTTAGCTACAGCCAATACAACATATGGTGTTCGTATCAGACTCTATTTCTTCAATAGATGTTCACTTGTCTCTTTGGTAGCAGATGTGGTGAGCTTAAAGCACCATTGAGAAAGAATATAATATATATACCCACACATTGAACTGTACTCCTGACACAGAAACTAAGAGGAATGTCAGGTATTAGCACACAGCCCAAGTTCATGAGGGGTGAAGCTACGACAATGGAGAAAGGGGAAGGAGAAGAAAAAAGGGAAGACTGGAGGAATTTAATGAACATCCCCAGTGGGAGTGAGAGAGGGACTATCTACAGGCATCAAGGCCTGCCTGCAGAGAACAGTGCAGAGAAATGATTTCAAAAGCTGTAGAAATCTGAGGGGATCTGCCGCCAGACTGAATATGCCTCCAGGCCAGTGCACGAAAAGGTTAGAGAGCAGGCTGCGAGTATATGAGCATGTTTCTGTCAGTGTGCCTCATTTCAGACTGAGGCAACTCCTCCTATATAAACCTTGCAGAAAATAGGCAGTGTAAACCTGAAAGTGAAACTGTTTGGCAAGAGTGTTAAGTAAAACAGTAAAGTAACCTTAGTCTAAATTATAAAGAGAACTTTGCAAAAGCCTAGCCCTCACAAGGTATTTTCTGCCCCCCCCCCACTTTGCCATTTTATTATAATGTCCATATCAGCCACACAGTTGGTCATCCCATTATCAAGAGCTTCACCAGCACATCCACCCTGTGAGTTTGTCTGTTTTGATCCTCAGGTGGACACGACATATTTACCTTTCAACAAGTCCTGACTGTGGCTCAGGGAAGCCGCGTCCAGCACCCCAGCTCCGGGGTAAAACAAGCTGCCCTCATGTCCATGCTGGCTAAAGTTGGCCGCTGTACCTGCTGCACCCATGCTTCCCCAGGCTCTCTTACCTAGAACCCCACTGTGCTCGATGGGGTACTCCAGCAGGGAGGTGGGTGCCAGGGCGTAAGGGTAGTCGTAAGGGGTGGTGTAGATAAGCCCGCCATCCGGTGTGGGAGGCACCAGGGTGGGGGTGCCATTGGGCAGCATGGCAGCCATCTGAGTGGGCCGGATGAGGTTCATGATGGGAGCCCCAGCTGGTGTTGGGGGCCGGAGTGCCTGCGGAGGCAACACCTGACCTGTTGGGGCCGCTATGAGACGAGGGCCCTGAGCGGCGGCTGCCGCTGCTGCAAGAGAAAACGCAAGGGTGGCTGCCATAAGCAAGAGAGCGAAGGACAGGAGAGAGAAAGAGGACAAAAGACAAAGTATAGTGTGGTTGATAATAATCACAGATGAACAGTAAAGGGTGAAAACACAAAAGGAGGAAAAAAAAGGTGGCAGGGAGAGAGGGGAGAGGAGAGGGGCAAAAGGGAAAATTAGTTCATGCAATGATCATGGTGGTGCACCACAAAAAGCCACAATCTGTTGCAAATAAAAAGTCAACATAGCAAAACAAAACAGAAACAACCCCTTACACCAAAACACAAGAAGCACACAATGCTGCTGTCATCCCAATGCATTCAAAGCATACAAATCACCACAGCAGCAACATACATTCATCTACTGGAAATGGCATGAGCGAGGTAAACAATGCACACAGCAACAGAAATGGAGCTGTTGACTGGGAGTAGAGGAGAGCCACAACACAAGGGAGGTTTCACAAAAGGCTGATTAGGAATGATATAAAGATCATGGACTACAATGGTAACATTATTTAAACTGAGGCATTTAAAAATGTTGATCCTCTACACAGTCAGCAGTCCATTTAGGTTGTATAACATACAAATTAACAAAATCATTTTTCAAGTGGTTCTCTAATAGCATGTGCTATGATCTGTGTCACAAAGTCTCACCCCAAGGCAAGCCAATCAAATTGGTGTGATTGTTACTATTGATAGGTGTTAGGCCCACCATGGCTAACATCTGAGCAGGTGATACATATGTAAATCTAACAGCCAAATTAATCACCTTGAATTTCATTTAATTCATTTTGAGTACAAAAAATGTATATTGAATTCTGAATGAACCAAGGGTTCCAGCAATTTCTGGATTAATTTGGGCTAAATGCAAAAATGTTTTTATATATATATATATATATATATATATATATACATATATGTACATATATACATATATATCTAAATCACATATGCGAATATGTAAAAATCACACTTCAGACTGTGATAACCGAGCAAACATTGTAGGTGTGTGAACTAGTGATTAACATGCAGAGTTGAGCAGGTGGGCTTCAGTAGTGCGCTGAAAGTTTAAGAGTCCGCCAAGAGCAAGTGATACAGAGCGATCGCATGTGGATTGCAGGAGAAAGAATGGACGCAGGGATGGATGAAGAGGAAAGAAATATGGAAAAGAACGAAATGGAGGTTCTCCTACTCATGGTCGGGTAGGTAAACATGAATTGTTTGGTCAGCTTGAGAGAGAGAGGTCTGCTACTGGTCAAAGACAATATGATGGTATGTACACAGGAGATCTGACTACACATTAATTTAATGGAGGTAAACAGAATTAGTTAATGAGAAATAGAGGAATCTGATATTATTAAATGTGGTCTATGCAGTTTAAAAAATGTGTTCTGTATGGTGCAAAATAGATGGATTTTCTGTGTGTGTGTGTGTGTGTGTGTGTGTATGTGTGTGTGTGTGTGTTTATGGCAGCTTACGTGTTTTGATGTTGTTGTCTCTGTATGTCCCATTGAGAATCGCCAACTCCATCAGCTGCATTTTCTTCAAATTGTCTTCTCCCTCCGCCTGTGAAAACACAAAACAAAAATAGACATTTTAATATCCATCCACAGTAACAATCAACACACATTAATTCCACACAAGCTGAGGCCCCTTTACAATCCACATGACGACTATTTCAACCAACTACATGTCTGGGTGTTGTTAAAAAGCTACGGTGGGGCAGCTAAATCATTTGGAAATGACGTGTCATCTGTTCTCCACAAACACAGGCTGGAATGAGTGAGGGAAACAGAGATGGAGATATGCAAGTGCTGTTGTTATGGCCGAGTGCCTTGTTCCTAAAATGCTGACAGAGACATGTGTCATGAGTGCGGGAATACATATTCATAATCCATATCAGGATGATAATTACTGTAATTTTCTTTGCTTCCTTGTGCGCAATCAAATGCACAATAACCACCCTGGCTAATGTCAGTCCTGTCAATTAATGTTTGGATAAATAAATACAAAAGCAGCAGTCACTGTCATTATCACCAAATTAGGGGACTGAAATTATTCACGGAAAGCAATTAAGATAGCACCCCCTCCTCCCACTCACACCCATCCAATCCCCCCACCCCCCATCCCCTCCCCTCGATTTCTTTCTCCAACCTCCACCGCCGCCCCCAAACTCCATTTCCCCTGAAGCTACCGAACACTCAATAACCATGACAACGATAAAGCCCCTGTGATTTTCCAGGATGTACATCATAATTTAAGTAGGGCCTTGTGTGAATTACTCTCCAAAGTAAGTACACAAGAACAAAGACAGGCAGGGGAAGCCTTGCTGACCTCACGTCCACCTTGGTGAACTTTTGACTCCATACTTTTTACTGCTTAAAAAAAGGGGGGGGGGGGGGATCATTCATCACTTCAACTAACTAACACAAAAACAGGTGGCTTATGCATATGCACTCTGCATCTGCATGTGTGCATCATGTTCATTCAGAGTGAGGCAGACCAGCCTGTTAGTGGTGGCAGTAATAAAAGCAGGAAAGGCAGATATTGAACCTCCTCCGTTTTCTCTATTCTATCTGTGCGCAGAGTCTGTCTCCTGGACTAATTCACAGTTCAACAACAGTCTGCCGCTCCATTCAGAGCACAATAAGGAAAGAAAGACGTGGAAAGGGAGAGAGAACGGAAGGAAAAAAAGAGCTAGGGCTCAGAGTTAAGCCCTCCCCTGAGACTCCTCTTCAACACAGCCACCGAGAGAGGAAGAGAAAGAGCGAGGTTAAGCAAGAGAAAAAGTGACAGAGGCTGGTCTCCCTTGACTAAATATGGCTTCAGAGCAGTCACACTATTCAGCAGAGTGTGTGTGTTTCTGTGTGTGTGCATGTATAATGTTTAGTGTACCACAGAGCTGTCAATTAACGGAGCAATGAAATTTTCTCTACTACTTTCTCTTCTTCGCTACCTCTACTGTGCTCTGTCTCTCTTTTCTTCTTATGGGAGAGTCCTGAAGCACCAAAATGATATGTTGTATTTCTGAGCTATCTGCAGAGAGACAAAAGACTAGTACAGCAAATACTAGTGATTCTACATAGATGATTCAAATTCAATGATGTGCATCACAGAGTTGAACAATGTTCACAATATAAATGTGGCCTGGCACCAAAGAGAGTTGATTATGGATTTCAAGAACCGGTACTACATTGGAACCGGTTCATGACTGGTCAGTGCTGATATATTGATAAGCTCCTGGACAAACAGTGCTGCCATCAGTATTAACGTGTCGTTAATTAATTCTTACAATGCTGGCATTTTCAAATTCCTAATTGTCCCCTAATGACGACGACGCTGCCGGTGTCAGGCGATTAAGTTTGATGTTGCTTAACTGCATTGTTACATTTATGCTCTCCAGTCATGGCTGGCACAGCAAAAAGTTCCAAGTGTGGTCTCACTTTAATATATTTAATGTGTTTAAGAGCAACAATAGTGTAAATAAATAAATAATTGAAACATACAGTATAAATATAGTATGCAGTATACACATACATCAGAGTATTGTACAGTTGGATTATTGCACAGAATTATTGTACTGTTAGGTCAGTATTGCACAACTGAAAGTTATAAATGATATATGTGGTTATGAAGTTGCTGACAGGAGTGGAATAAATACAGGAAACATTTTAACTTAAGACCTATTTCTACAAAATGATATAATGAATCTTTCCATGTCTATTATTATCATGTCTTTATTTATTGCATTAAACTATGGACAGTAATGAGAGTATCAATAAGTATGTGTATTGATAAACAGTATTAGTATTAATATCAGTATAAATAAAATCCTAACAATACCCATCCCTAGAGTTGATGCTGAATGAATTACATACATATACAATCCAATTATTCATTCATTATTCATTTGGTTGCTCAAAATACATGAAAATGTTCAACTGGGAACCTAGTGTTTTATATCCAACCAAATCCTTTGCTACAGATACATTATCCTAACTATCACATTTACATATATTTACATACATTTTCTGGAACAAACACTCAACCACAGATACAAATCCACAACGCTTCTTAACAGTTGCCTAGTCACCACCATGAGCCTTAAAGGAGAGGAAGGAGCCACTTGACATATATTCTTAACAGTGCTAACTATACTAGATTAATTGAACATGGCCCGGGTCAATGGCTAACATGGCAAGCCAAACCTAGAGAGCCAAAATCACTAATTAGATGCAACAACCCTTATGCAAACACTTGTACACATGAATGAACAAGCCCTGAAATAGCTGCCTATCACATCTACATGAGTGCAATGTAAAGATTATTTAATCCATGTCCTCATTAATCTATTTTCTCTGTATTGCTTTTAAATTATTTACATCACAAAGTAAGTCAGACTTTGACCCTCTACAACCTTGTAAAATAAAACAAAAGTGCAAAACAAGCCTGCAACATTTTACTAATGACTCTCACAAATCAAAACAGATGTTTATCTCTGTGTTATTTAGTGTGCGTGTGTGTCTTCCTAAAAATCTGTGTCAGTGGTTTGGAAAGTGGGCCAAGCTGACTTCCTAGACAAAACTGAGAAATGAGGGAAGGAAAGAAAAAAAGATGAGACAAAATGAGAACATAACTTCACCAGATCCAAATCATAAAAGGGGGACTGAATCCGTGACGCTTTCAAAGCTTACCACATTTATTGTGACACAAATAAATCTAACATTCTTCTCTGCCTTTTATTGTCACTGTGTGGAAAGCTGAATAAACACAGTCTGCTAAACCCATACTGGTCTCAGGCTTTCCCTAACAGAGGCCTGCTGTTTTATCCATCATTTAAATACCTCCTTCTCCTTCCCTCTCACCTCAAGTGCAGGTAATCCTTATGAGAAAAAGTCTGTCCCACCAGTATGAGTGGAAACTGGAGAACCACAGACACTATTTGTGGTTACACTTAAATATGTTTTGATGTACACGTTGAAGCTGAACTTTTAAAATTTAGACAAAACAATGAGCACATTTGTGGGGTTTTAGATGTGGTTTGGTCTCTTAAAAGATGAAACTGGCTGTACTGGGGGGGAGGGGGGGGGGGGTAACAGCTCTGAAGCAGGATGTGGCTAGGGAACAAAAAAATGCTAGGATATGAGTGTAAAGGCTGCTTGTGTGTGTGTGTGTGTTTGTATGATGATGGATCTGCAGGGTTGTGGGGGTTAAATGGGCGCAGGGGAGAAGAGGGTGCCACCATCCATCCAACTCTGCATGGGTGGCACACTGCCTGTTGAGAGGAGAGATACACAAAATAGAGGGCAGCGAGTGGGGGAAGAGCACAGATGCTGCTGCTAGGATGAGGTGTGTGCTGCTGTGTGTGAAATGTGTGTATCCCCCAGAGGAGCGCTGCTGATATAGCTCCATCTTCTTTCTAACAGTTTGTTAGCTAAAGCCCCGAAACGCAGACGGATCATTTCTGGTTTACATCTGAAACAAGCTCATTTTTCCCCATCAAAACACAAATTCCCCTCTTGCAACATTTGCCTACTTTGTTTTGGGAAGTAAGTCTGACAATGTTTAGTGCCCTAGTTTGAGCTGCACAACATGTAAGATGGCAGCTCCAAAATGTCTGAAGACTAGTGCTGTGAGATCAGGAGAACCTAAAGATAATGCTGGTGTCACCGGTAAACTAGTAGTAAATCACAGAGCCCTGAGTGTGTGCTGGGCAAACTTCCTACTGCAGACGCACACAGCTTAAATAATTGTTTGATGAACGGCACCAGGGAGAGCACTTAACACTTTAATGTTGCCTTGCTTAAGGTGTTGCCACAATTAAGTCCTGAGTCAGGATGCACCACCCTTTATTAAACATTCACACAGACAGAGCACCAGGACTGGGTGTGTGTATAAATGATTTGGCTGCTGGAATTCCTGGGAGAGGAATGGCTGCTGGATTACAGAATCAGAGGGATGAGGAAAGGAAGTTTTCCTTTATCATCCCTAACATCCATTCATGCATGCATGTACAAACACACACACACACACACACACACACACACACACACACACACACACACACTCCTGTCCATCAGCGAAAAAGCCACTCAATAAAGCTGCTCTATCCACAAGAATCAGATTCAATCAATGAGGCCTATTTGTGAAATCAGCAGAGCGGTAAAAGCTATCAGGGAGGAGCAAGACAGAGGCATGAGGGAGGGAGGGAGGGAGGGGGAAAAGAGGTTGGGGAGGAGGAAGGAGAACGGAGTGTGATGAGCTAAAGTAGGTGAGCCGTGTCCCACTGCCTACCTGACAACCCTGCGATGAGGTCACTAGATGCATGCTAAATCACTGTCATGCTTTACCCTTTTTGTGACTCTCTCTGATCAAAGCTTGTGTCCATATGTTGATGAATACAAACTGTAGCTAATGCCAATTGTTACAGAAAATATAGCTTTTGTTCAACGCTATATGATGTATGCGTGTGTGCATAACAATAAGCAACAGATGAGCGGCTGTCTGAGTGAGTTTATAGAGCAGCATCCCCACTCTCCACATGACACCCTGACTCCAGGCCCATTCCTATCCATCTCACCCACAGATAAACACAACAGGCGCCTGGATTAGGTTGGATGAATTTACTCATGTCTATGGCTGCAACTGTGGGGGAGGTTTTGCTCATATCTGGCAAGAGTCACCGTCTATGCAGCTCAGCTCGGGAGAGATGAAATGATGAGCCGAGAAAGAGAGATAGAAAGAGACATGGAACAAAAGAGTATCAGGAGGAGAAAAAGCAGCTGTAGAGCGAGCGCAAGAGAAAGCGTGAATGATTGTCTTTAGAGTTGGTGGAGAGATATGCAGGAAGAAGAAAGGATAGCTGCAGAATATGAGACAAGAAAAGACAGACAGTGTAGTGAAAACCAATTTGTCTGTTCCCCAGTGGGCTGACACTGGCTAAGGCCTGCTTTCCTTCCTTGGCCTCACTGCCAGTCATCACAAACAGGGGCGCGCGCACACACACACACAAACACACCACACACAACACACACACACACAAATCTTAGGCCTTAGCAGGGTCAGGCTCTCTCCAAACTACTCCAATTACCTCAGCAGTAAACACAGCCTGCCCTGGATGCCTCCTGGGATACAGAAAGGCAGAATGTGTAGAACTGAGAATGAGAGAGGAGGGGGGAAAAAATCAACAGAGTGGAGTGGAGGAGGTGGTATTGGGAGCCTCGGGGAGGGAGGAGTAGATGACTCCATGTAGAGGGGTGGAACTAGTAGTGGCGGCAGTTGGTTTTTCTCCTGTTCCCCTCCCTCTCTCTACTCCCTTTTGGTTTCTTCCCAAACTCTAACATCTGGAGGAAAATGATTACTCTCGCCGCGCTGCCAAGACGACTTATCAACAATTCCACACTCTGCAGAAGCGGAGGGTGAGAGAAGGGAAAGGAACGAGTACTTGTAGCCAGCTTCAAAACATCTCAACGCTAAATAAATAAGTGACAAGAGAGTTTAATCAATTCAAGTCGACTAAACAAACTTGGAAGCTGGACTGGAGTAAGAGATGAAAACATATGTGCAGCAAACCAGATTCCCATGTTCTCATCGACAAGACCATAAATCAAACAACTACTGCAGCAAAAACAAAACATATATATGCCTGGACATGAAGAAATACATATACAGCACACAAAAGCACATTGAATGCTTTTCACTCCTCAATAACAGGAGCGTTTATTAATCAACTGCAGGAAAAACATACATATAACAATACACATAACCCTTTTTTCTCTCTTATTCACTGCTGCACTTTCAAAAGGCAATTTTCCTTCCTCTGCCTTGCTCCTCTGCTTTTGTGAACATATCTGCCAAGGGAATCAGGCCTCAACTGTATTTTCCTTCTCCCCAAAGACTAACAACGCAATCTCCTGCAACTCTCCTCTCCCGACTGTCTTATACCTTCACAACACTCCCGTAAAGCCTCTTTATTTCTCCTTTAACTCCTTTTGCTCTCGTCCTCACTCCCAGACAGCTCTGTTAGCGATGTGCGCTATTAGTCATGCTAAACCACCAACACACTAGCTCATTAGCATAGAAGTGAACCTGACTCCAGTCAGATTATTACAAACACATCACGGCTGCTCCTCCCCATTACTGTCAATCATGCGGCTTACGGACGTACAGTTGAAAGTGGCACAATCCAAAGTCAGGAGCTAACTCTTCTGTTAATACTTGACTTTCTACATCATAACATAGATCATAAAGGGCCGGGGCCACAGAGTTAAATATATGCAGCTGTTTTATATAATGCAGCATTGGTGGGTATTAATACATTTGTAGAGCCTAGTGACATCAAATGAAAGTATGGGTGGCAGAGGCAGTCTGGGCCCTGGCACTGGCACTGGCTCCTGGATCTATGGTGCTTCCAACAACCTTTTATCGTACTGGAGGGAAGTGAAGTGGGCAGCCTTGGTGCTCTGTGCAGCCCTCATTAATATCTACTGACATACACATTGACGGAAGGAAGTAGTGAGGACAAAGAGAGAAGAGAAAAGAAAATGAAAAATATGTTTTTTACCAACTCAATGCACCTCTTTGGAAATGAAAGGGGGGAAAAAAAGTTTTTCTCTTCCATCAAAAGCACTTCCAATAGTACAATGGGAAAAGCTATGTGGAAATTCTGAGTGATCTTATTTACCCTCAGAAACTGGGCTAGTATTCCATGTAACATAACAGTATTAAGAGCGGATTAAACTTCACATAAATAACCTGGAAAAATATACACAGATTTAACAACACAATTTAGATGTATTAGTAAAGCCTGTTGGTCTGTACCGGCTTTGACAAACAGATGATGTTACAGGCTAAGAGCAGGAAGGATCAAGCAGTCCAACCATGTTGTATGGCCCAAACAAACATCTGTTTCCTGCTCCCTCCGTTTCATCGTCATCACGGTCTGTTCCTACCAATAAAATACACACTGTCCTCTGTAGCCCTCTCCAAGCTCATATTCCCAATTTGCATCCTCAATCTCAACCTTATTCGTCCACCTCTATTCCATTTCCCCTTCCGCTTTCTCTCTCCTCCCGTCCCTTTATCCCTCATTCCACCAGGCTGCCAGACGGTGTATTGTTCTGTCGCTGCGATCCTTTAATGCCATCCAATCGAGCGGGGAATATCTTGAAGGGATTTGGCCAGGGATGATTTGGGAGCTTTAAATACTGCTAGGGGATTTGCATCAGATTCAGAGATCCTGACTCAGAGCTGATCACTGGAGCCTTTTCCTAAAACAGGAATCTAAGTACCTCCTGCAAGATAAATCTGGAGCCCTTTTGATGGATCCACCTGGTCACTTGCAGTCAGACCAATAACACCATTTTCTAGCTACCTATTTTTGAGACCTTCCTGGGTGACCTAGGGCTATCCGGCTTCATCCAAGCCAGCAAAACTTAAATTGTCAATCTCTGCATAGGCATATAAGCCTCGATTCAACAAACCAACCAACTCACATCACCAATATGAATATGCAAGTCAAAGGGTGCCCCTTCTCTTCTATGAAAAAAAAATATGTCACCACACTACCAAAAAGAATATATTTCCAGTAATCCTGTTGATGATTTGGATCACTGAGTTTGCAGAGCTATGAGGCATCCTCACAGTACTGTGTTAAGCCCCTACAATGTGTTGCTGAAAAGAATATTCTGTTTTTCTTAGTATGTTAGTGTTACAGATGTTGTACTTTCTCTTGCAGAATAAAAACATTGGGATTTCAACTGAATTATTTGAAGTAAAAAAGAAATGTTTTGGTTTTAGCTGTGCTGTGCCCCACTTAACATAACCCGAGTTCCACCATGGGGAAACCAGTCAATGCAATAGATGGCAAGTAAAGTATTGCAAACATCCCCGCTAACAAACAAATACACAGAGAGAAACAACAGTGACTGAGAAAGACAAAGCACATCAACCCAAGCAAGATAACAAATAGAATCAAGGCTTGTGTTGTAGTGGAGGTAAAGAAAGCCATCAGTCTGGAGCTGGCTGTTGGGACTTGGAGAATGAAGTTTGAAATGACTTGACCGATGGGCTGGCAGAGCAAGGCATCACAGACTGTACGAGTTGAATTTGACGGGCAGCCTTTGGGTTCTCTAAACGCTGAGCTCTACACAATCCTATTTTCCTGCCTAAACACTGGGACATGGTCGCTGGAGAGGCAGAGATGAAAGCACTATGTGTGTGTGTATTCTCATTTTTTTCAGATGTGGAAGCCTGGCCCTGGTAAGGCCCTTGGGGTAGTCCAGAAACTACTGTTGGGTGGACAATGCATAAAGTGGCATTTGTGTGAAAGACAATGTGCAAAAGTCCAGATCAACAGTGAGCCTTTGGAGATGCAAGGTCCTAACTGTGACTTCCCTACAATTGACCCACAGGCATATGCACACATGAAAACACACACACACACACACAGGCACACTTCTGCATTTCCTTGCCTCACTGTAAGGGGATTAAGGGGACCTTCAAAGTGAGGCAGAGAGATTGGCCAGGGGCCTGCAGGGTCCCTCTCCTCGCCACTGGAGGACCAGGGCAGATTAAAAGTGCCTGGGCCTCTCAGTTTGCCTTGTTACCCGCCTCCTCTTCCTGTGCTCTGTATTAGAACACTTGAAAAAACCCCCCCGGAGGAGCCACACACAACCAGGTGGATTAGAAAGGAGGTTATTTTACAATGATGGAAGGGACCTGCGTGGTTAGGGACCTAAGTGAATGTGTATCTGTGTGAACTGAAATTAAAAGGATAGTACAAGTGGGCAAGACAATTTTGTAAGTGGTGCAGAGGGCCTGTGTACATAGAATGCACCTTCACTTGGGATTGTGGCCGACTTTAAAATCTAAATGAATGAAACGGGAGAAGAAACAGAACTAAGTCCCCTAAGAGGGATGAAATGAAAGAGATGGATTAGCAACAGGATGATGTTTCAAGGAGAAATAAGGAAGGGAAGAACTCAAGAGAGTGTAAGAGAGAAAGTGCTAATTGCGGCATGATGAGGCTCGGTTCATAACGATGGATGACAAGTTTCCAAACCTGAGGACACACAGGGGACATCACAGACACTCTACACCGATGCATAGGTTTGTTCAACTAGACTTCACTTTGTGCTTAAACTAGAAATGTTAGTGATTACTTTTTGATCAATTAGTCATTATTACAAAGATGATTGATGAAGAATATATTTATCTCTAGGAGATCAATTCCACGTGTGTTTTTTGGCACAGATCAGATCAAATTTCTTCGTGTATCTGCTTTTACTAAGTCTGATCTGATAGTTTTATTTACTTAAAACATAGATTAAATATATTAGATACAATAAAATTGCAACTGTAGATGAATAAATCTGAAATACATTTGTAAGAAGCTAGATCATCTAATTTCTGAAGGTCCTGTTTGAAAAATAGCCCTAACGCTAACCCTGATCCAATCATCAGGATCAGCCAAGGACATCTCTAGTGCAGATGTTGTTTTAGCTTAACTACCACACAATTGAGATAGGACTGTAAAAAGTGAAGTGTACCATTATGTTTTACATGTAATTTACACTTTGGCAACCCTAGATTGTTTATGACAGTGGTAATGTCTGCATACTACTGTGCTTATGTCTTTCTTCCCCAGTTGTCTATTCCAGTGAGCCGGTGAATGATAGTGGGATTAAAACAAGTGAGGGAGGGCCATGATGAAAGATGTTATTCAGCTCAAATGTTATTGCAATCTGTATCTTTTTCCTGCCTTGAAGTTTACACCATTTCCTGTGGCTGTCTCTGTGAGCTGACTCCTGATGATGTGGGGAACAGCAGGGAGAGCAGAATACAAAGTCACACTCCCTATTTCTTTGTTCTTATGAAATCACATGCACACAAATGATATCTGAAACACAATAACTCCCACAATAACTAATGAGTATACTATAGGTATGCCACTGGGGAGATGTACATAAATATGAAATTCTATTTATCTACATTAAACACAATTACTCCCATGACCACAAAGCCACTGCAGTTCCTTTGCTGGTTTGCAACTTCATGCTTGCAGTAGACTGTCTTTCCCATGTGTGAGGCAGAGTGGCTGAATCGCAATGGATTAGGTGGCTGAAGAAGTCTGCTTGCCTTTTAGTTGTAGGGCCAGGAAATGAAAGAGGAGGAGGACATGGGAAGGTGGCCAGGCTTAGGCAGGTTGTTCTCTACAGGGTACTGTTTCTTTAGGGTCAGAACCACCTGTCCACCCCTCAGGAGAGCCATAGAGTTGGAGATGAGCAGGGATGTGCAGATGGAGATGTAGAGGGGAGGGGTGGCAGGGAAGGAACCCTCGGGCCAAAACCAGAGCGAGTCCCTCCTGTCGGGCGCGGGCTGACAAGAGGGACTTGGCACACATGGACAGAATCTCAATAGTTACCCTGTGTAGCACAGGAATAAAAAGCTTACAGCAGAGGAATGTGTGCTACTTGGGAATCATTAAAATGTTGTTTCAACCAAGTAACAACAAAGCCTTTTTATGAAATATCCACTCAATCACAGTCTATGGAAAACAGCTTTATATAGTTTTATAATGCAACAATGACCATGCCATGCTTTTTGTTTTAGTGGCAATGTTGAGACAGACAGCCCCAGTCTGCTCTGTGGTTTATAACCATGTGTCACTAACTGCTAGTGGCCTTCAGGCTACTGCCAATACAGTAACAGTAAGGAGGGGTGAACTGCTTGTTCCTTCAAATGATCCAGACAGAAAAAATGAGCAATGACAGCGGGGGAGAGAACAAATTTAAAACAAAAACATTTGAAAAGAGAAAGATGACACACTGAGGGGAAAATAGAAATGCTGGAAAAGAGATGAGTAGAAAAAAGCAGCAGGAAAATGAAGAAGAAAGTAGCACAAGAGAAGAAGTGTACACTTTTAGTCAGATACTGTAGGTGCCATTACAATGAGATAAGGTAAACAAAAACAACACACAGAAGTTTGTCACTACAATTTATGCAGAGATGTTCTAAATATCTCATCCTAGCTATAACTAGAAACATAAAAAATGAAAAGAGTGATTTAAGGGAAGGAGACAAAACTTTTGATGTTGGAAAATAGGGAATACAAAGCATACATAAAAATATATGCAATACCTGATAAACATCATGGTCTTCTAACATAATTTACCAAAGAGAGTAGGATGGTGGTTTCCCTATCTTCCCATTTCCTAATAAACAATGAGGAGGTAAGGCCCAGGTAAAAATAGCTCCCTTTTCAAATAATTGTTTTTTTTGCATGTGTGTGTCTGGTCTGATGTGACTGGTTCTATTTGTGGCCATTTATTTTCAACCCACGCCGTACTGGTGAACAGGGAAGCCAGTCAGGGTCTTGCTTGAGCCTGCTTTCAGGTGTTTGAAGCCAATGCCAACATTTAGGCATGAGGATGAAACCCTGTTGTCTGGAGTGCAGTTGAGGAGGGGCTGCTGGAAACTGATCATGCCAGTTGTTTTTTAGTTTTTTTTAAATGCAACAAAGAAGTTCATGAAGACCATTAGGCTGCACTCACACCAAATAAAGCAATGTGGGAAAATGGCAGTCCTAGCAGTAGGCTGCAGGAGTGGGGACCATATGACTTTCAGCAAAAAAACAAAGTAGCCATCTTAAGAGTAGTTGAACCAGAATCAACTTTTACTGAAAAACCCAACGTCACATTGCAGTGGCCAATCATATAAGGGAGCCATCACGCTGAAGTCGCCTACGGGAAGAAAAACATTGTTTACTTGTGGACTTTGTTGTTGGTTTTCCAGCTCATTTTAAAAAAGATGAGAGAAACAGAGCGAGTGAGCGCGAGCGAGCTGAGAGCATGAGCGAGACAGAGAGAGAGAGAGAGTGAGCGCAGCGGTGGTCGAGCGAGCTATAGAGAGAGCGGTGGTCGCAAGAACAACGCAGTGAATCAGAGAAATAAAACATTTTCTGATTGTTTCACAGCAGTTACTTTCTAACGCACAAACAAACACGCCCACACCTCGGCACAACCCTGCGGGAAGGTGCCGCATTGCCAGATTTGGTGTGAATACGGCCTTAAGCAGGGAATGCATAAAAGTTGGCATGCATGCTTGAGTAAAAAACTCTTTCACCTGACATGGCCGATCATGGTCACTTGTCACAAACTGACCAATCAAACAACATGTAGTGATCATTATTGGCACAAGTGTCTGAAAAGCCACGTTCCCTCTGGTAAAAAGGTTTAAATGGTCAATTCCAATTACCCACTCATCACCCCTACATCATTAATCAGAGGTGATTTTTTTAACCCACAGTTTTAGTGTTTGCTCTCCTCTGCTCTCCTGGTTACAGCCTTTCAATATTTGTCTGAAGTACCAGTCTCACATGTATTAACAGGGCATGGATGGGCCAAAAGGCTGGATAAATGACTCTAAAGAGTGTCATGATGTGAAGATGGATAATGATTAAAGTAGAGGACAAGAGGAAGACTAGGAGTCAAAGGTCACATTTTTTTGTTTCCATTCAGAGATGTACACACAGTACAAGCAAGTCAGAAGGAGAAAACAGCATAACAGTGTTGAAGGAGGAGCACAGCGATGCAGGCTTGCTGAATCAAGTTGAGGTCAACAAGTCAAGGAAGCCAATTAAAAAGATGATTAACAACCTCTTGCTCTCTCTCTCTCTCTCTCTATGAAGGTAATGACAGCCTACAGGGAAAGGGATGCTGTCAGGTAGACTAAAACCATCTACCTACTGACTGCCTGCAATACAAGGCCTCTTTACTCTGTAACTAGGGAAGCTAGGGAACAGATAGTGACCTAAATGGTCTCTGTTGAGGCTGTCAGGATATGACAGAAAAACAAAAGCTAGTTTCATTAAAAGCTGCAGCCTCATTTTTTTCTTTCAGAAACTAAAGTAGCATAATTAAATGACCATAATGTTGCAGTTTTAAGGCAATTGCACTCTGGTAGACACCTGTTGCTAAGTATTGCCTTTAAAGTAATGTGCTAAAAGGACATGCACCACACAAGCCAATCAATCTGACTCAGCAATAAATGTGAGCTTCTGTTTTTATGGATATGGTGGAATATCATGCATGACAGAGAACGTGTGTGCGGAGGGGTAAATAAAGGAAAATGGTAGTGATAGGTAGACCAAACAGAGAATAAACATCATTAATTGGAGAGGCACACATGGATGAATGCAGCCAGATGGTGTTTTGTACTCATTTGTCATACACTGTTGACAGAGAGAAAGAGAGAGAGAGAGAGAGAAAGAGAAGAGAGTTTGAGAGCTAAAAAGAGAAAGAAAAATAAAAAGGAGGTGTTTATTGATTACAAAGTCACTTCACTGCTGCATAGAACAGACTTCCACTGTTGACATCTAGCTCTGCATCATCTTCTCTCTGTGTGGTTCCTGTGTGAGTGGTTCTGATGGTGCTGCCATTGTAGCACTCAGCCAAGCCGGATGCATACTGGCGAGTACAGACACAACACCCCGCAGATCGCCAAACTTGGCGTCCATTAAGGTCCATCTGTCTGCCTTTTCACAAAAACCATATACTGTATGTTCTTCCTCAAAGGTGGTGCATAGAAGAGAAATGGAAAGAAAAAAGAGAGCGAGAGAAAGAGAGAGATGAGGAGAGACAGAAGGCTCAGGGGAACAAAAACAAAGAGGCGTATAGTTTTTCCTCAAAAGAGAAACTTAGTCTAGGATTGGTGAACCAAGCATGGCAACTGATAACTTTCCAACCCATTACCAATGTATTTACTAAAAAATAAATAAAGTGGAACAATGAAACCATCATCCAATTTCCATTATGTGGACTAAATATACATATGTGGAAAAATATAAAAAAAATACCAGTTTAAAAAAGGGGGCATTTGAAGGATGGAGGGGAAAGAGAGCGAGATGGAGCACAAGAGGGAGCAGTAAGTCAGAGCAAGACTGGGTTCCTGTTGTGCTGCAAATGGAGAGTAGTGCTCGAGGCCGCTGGTCTGCTCAGGCTGCTACTATGCTCACTTTGTTCTCGGCAATGACAGTTTCATTCAGGGAGACATGCGCTTGGCTCTTTGAGACCAAAACGCCCCAGAACCAACTAGCTCTTTCTTTCTTTTTCTGTGTGCTGTTTTCCCCTCAAACCTAACACTTCTTGCTTCTCGGACTCTATGTGTGTGTGTGTGTGTGTGTGTGTGTGTGTGTGTGTGTTAAGAAATTCAACACTAGCCAGCTTCCTCTCTCAGTGTTGGTACTTTGCACAATGCAAAAACTGATTTGTTTTGCCACGTAAGCAGTGGACCCTGGTTGGAATCCTGGCTGGAGGACTTTTGCTGCATCATTATCAACCAATCCATGTTGATCAAATAAATTGAAAATCATGAAGTAAAGAGTGAAAGAAAGACCAGAATAGTAAAAAATTCTGTACATAGCCGACTTGTCACCACAGCGCACAACAATTTCATCTCTCACCAGGCATAAGATGCTGTACTGTAGGTTAGTCTCCAGGGTAACGTGTTTACATTTACATTTCAGGATTTACCTGTTGTTCTATTCACAGCATATTGCAGTGAAATGCTTAAGAATGATATGCTTCATTTACTAAAACAGCAACACTGACTGAAAATCATGCAGGGCTCAAAACTATTGTGACAAGATTTAACATTTTATTTCTCTCATTCACCGGCTTTGTTCTCGCGCCCACCACTTGCTGTTTTCATTCACTCTCTGGCTCACTCGAACACTGCTTCTCTCTCTCTATCTCTCTCTCTTTCTCTCAGTCTAACTTTACTTTTAACGTTATCAAACGAAGAGAAATATCCTACCCTCTATGGCTCTGATCAGTCTGATCGCTGCCTTTAGTGATTGGTCGTCTCATTGCATTTCTGCAAAAGTTCATTCTAGTTCAATTTCTTTCCGCTGCTTCATTTTTTGCAGCACCCCATGTGGTCAGGCTGAACAATTTATTGAAATTGCAATGAAACTGCAATTTTAAAAATCACAGAGGGCGCAATAGGGCTATTTATTAAAGGCAAAATGTGGGACAAAATAATATTTTATAATAAATTGCAGTACTAGTAAAACTGATCACAATTATATCATTTTTTCAAACTCATTCAGCCCGACTAGGCCTGACTTGATGTGAATGCAGCCTTAAGTCTATGACACAAGATTACCGCACTGTCCATAGTTGGCAAATTTCAGGATGACAGGAATCTAAGGAGGCAATGGTTTATCCCCAAAAGAAATAACCCATCCAAATATATGCATATTCAGCACAAGAACCTAAAAGTTAAATGTTAGACATTTCTAGTATTCTTAATATCTAATAGGAAAAGGACATTTTATGAGAAAGCACAGGTTTCCTGTACCCTTCACACAGTGCTGTGACTTGAGGCGACCACTGAGAATTTATTATATCCATAACAATGCATACATCTGTCAATCACACACACACACACACACACGTACATGAATACACAAATACAGCCACATACAGCCAAGCCAGATGTACAGACACACACATACACACAAGCACACAGTGTCACCTATTAACTGTGCTGTCACATCTGCCAAAGCCTTCCAGCACAGAGAGGCGATCGGTCATAGATCTTAATAAGCCGTCATACTGACTGATCACATCGCTGTGCATCACCTACACATTGACACCACCTTTGAACACCTTTAACCGCTGTGTAAAAAAGGAGACATGGTGGTGAAGCATGGCCCAGTTAGTTTAACTGTGGTAATGTCGGTTAATGACGACAGGAAACCAGCTTGACATGTTCTGATCAGACAAATAAGCTCCATCAAAGATTAAGACATTTTCTCTAGTGATTGCCCTCTCTGTGTATCATTCTGTGCATTTTCATGTAATCTGATATCATTAAATGCATTTCTCTTGACTAACATAATTGTTGACAAATTAAAAAGTAAATGTTAAATGAGAGAGACAACTGCTGCTGCTCTCTTTAACATTTAAGCGTGTTGCACTTGTGAAACCTAATCAATGATGAGGCTGTTTTGCGCTCAGTTGTCAAAGGTAAAAATATCTTCTTTGACATCATTTAATAGGTGCATGGCTTAAAGTGCAACATGCAGTTGTCTGCTGCAAGTGATCCTGTGTTGATTTACTATATTCAAGGTATGTGGCATCCATTCTGCTGCAGTATTCCATGTTTGGCCTTTAAGGGGGATTATGCAGAAAACCCCCTAAAGCCAAAGGCCAGCTTGACACACAGTCGTGTGGATATGTGGCACACTATGTACAGTTTCCAGGCCAAGTTTTATTACACACAAAATGATTTCTTTGTTCGCCATCCAAGCGTTGTTTGACATGGAGAGTACAACTGAGCAGAAGATCATTAATAATGTGAGCATAATACAGATGGATTCAGATTTAAGAATGCGCCTGTTTACACAAGTCAGCTGAGAGCTGATTCATAGCTGTAATGGCAACGTCATTCTATGTAATTATGGCAATATGTTCTGCCTCTATCAGAAATGGTCAGGGTCTGCTGTCAATCTCAAGACAATACCTGCCTTCATATCAGTCATTATTTCTTTCCAGCTTTTGTGGGGGCAGCGTGGTGAAGTAGGATGGCCCAGTCAGGGTTTATACACACAGCTCTGCACGTATCTAAGTGGAGGTTACCCAAAGTGCAGTGGGGCTCTGCTGCCGGCTCTGTTTGAGGGCCTTAACCAAAGACTCAAGTGATGAGCGTAGCATTTTAGTCGGTGTGTACTATGTGTGTATGTGCATGCACGTGGGAGCATTTTTCTCAGCATGCGTAGCCATGTGTCTGTGTATGTGTGCACTAAGGTGTGTGTGTGTGTGCTAGGGCAGGATCAGTGGAGTAAATCCACACTTGAAAGAGTAGCTCAATCAAGCTCTCCCACCCATCTCTCGCACCCTCTGTCTCTCTCATCTCGCCGTTGTTCCCCCTGCTCCAAGTTCATGGAGAGTTGAAGAGTTCATAAGACTAAGGAGCAAAAGAGCATTACAGAGGGCAAAGTGGAACAAGTGTGTACCTTTAACCCTTCCCATCAGTGGCTTCTTCCAGTTGTCAATCTATCTCTGAATAAGGAGAGGTGACTGACAGGGTGTTACACAACTGTCAATATTAGCTGGGCAAACATGTCAATCACTGAAATGTTAATGATGGATACAGACAAGAACAAAACGCGTTTACAACATACATAATCTAGTTTGCATTGACAAAGTGAGTCATGATCCTGCAAAATATCCTACAGCTATTTTAAGCCAGTAGCCCCTTTTATACAGAGATCCCACAACATTGCCGTGATAAAAAGTTAGAACGGCTGTAATTTCTTTACACTACTAAACCAAACAGCGCTGACATGATGTATAATTTTATCACGCCTTTTCAGCTTGACAGCTTCCCACCCTTCGTGTACATTGGAATAACCATTCAGGGATAACCCGAGGAGGTAGACTCTGCAAGTATCTATAATTATTCTATCTAAAATTATTTCACTTCTGATATGGCCTCTTACATTAGAAAGACACTACATGGACAGATTAACAAGGTTAAAAACATGATTTGCACTGGAGGGGGTCTTTAAAAGCCAAAATATGATTATAGAGCCTTTAACTTTTATTCACTTATATTTACTTATCACTCCATGCCCTCCCTTTGTTTCTGCAGGCTGGTCCACTTCAATGACAAGTAAAGCCTATTCCTTGAAAGGGAATAAAAGCATGACCTCATTTTGTTTCCTCAGCCATTTAATAAAGGCGATTTTACGCTGGCAAACGTGGAGAAGATGCCCTTCATTAGATCAGTGTGTACCCATTGTGTCCATACTTTAATCCAATTTAGTTTAGCATGATAAAGGGCATTACTGCCAGCCAGCCCTACTGCCCACCCACTCATGACATGTGCACATGCACATGCAACGTAGAGCCCTGAGGCGTTCATGGATAGATAATGCACAAAAGGAAGTTAGTGGGAGAGGACATCTTACTCTGACATACTGAAACAACATCACTTCTATTGACATTTAAAATTGTCACACTCTGGGCCAGTGCTGGACCCTTGTGGTAATTAATGTGCATAAAGAGTCCACGTAACATAAGCTTAACTGAAGGTCAGAACAGAAATCAAAACTTGACTTATTTTTCTGTTCATTACTAATTAATCAGGTATTGATGAATGAGCCAAAATATGTTCAAAAGCAAACATGAATTCTAAGTATACTAAGTAGTGGCAGGTTTTTACATTTGGAATATATAAACAGTAAAACAAAGGAGAGAAAACAAAAGTGCCTTTGATATATATATATATATATATATATACACATGTATAAAAAGATGAGGACATTTTATGCCTCAAGAATAACAGCAGTTATAGGTAAATTTGATAGACTCAGAAAGTCGCACACCACACACAATGTCTATCTAATGGACGGATCTTTTCATTACGATTAAATGAACAAAGATGCTTTGCCTGAAGAAAAAAATGGCCTCTGGTGGACTGCAATGGGTCATTAATTATCTCTATAAAAGTCTTATTTGAATTAGGGGTAGAGTGAAACTTTTTATGAGAGAGATTTCATTAGTGTCTCAAAAGAGCTAGAAGCTTCTCTCTTCTGTTTGAGGAACACAAGAAGAGTACTTCTCCTTAACCCACCAAATGGTTCAGGTGCTGAATTACTGGACCGTCTTTAATGCACTTGTCAAGTAGTGAACTGTGGGGATATTTCTAGAAAAGTGAAGAAGCAATTTTCTGCGGCACTCCATTCAGATGAGTGTTAGCTGCCGGGTGCTGTCATTGACTTAAAAGGATGCCAAAATGGGTTTTGTTGTGTATATGTCTACACACGTGTGTTAACAGTGACTCATTCGGCATCGCTCTTCAGAGCACTGTCGCTTCCGAGGATGGCTTCATCCTTAAGTTTGAAGCACATATTTGCTTGCTTGTATGCAAGCGTGCATGTATGTATAAGTGTATCAACATCCTCTGAGACTCTGTACAGGCTGTGGAAATCTGAAACAAAACAAGTGCCTGAAGAAGTGACAGGCAGGGTGGATGGAGACAAGCAATCCTTAAACAAGAGGACATGAACTGAAGAGCTTCTGCACTGTCAGGCTGGGCTCAGGCCCCGCTGAGATAGAGCTATAATAAAGTGTGACTACATTTGCTATGATCAGACACAGTATATTCTTTTCAAGCATGTTTCCAGATTACACTCTTAGATAGTGAGTACCTGCTGTAGATATGCCATCATTCCATACTTTCCCCCCTTTGAAGCCTTCCAAACCTACTGTGTGTGTTTGTTTATAATTGAAGGAGGTTTTCTTCCTTGGCGTGTCACTTGCCAAATGTTTGAAGACAGAACTGTAATTCTGTTGTATAATTCACTGAAAAATCATCAAGCTGATAAATTCTACATGTAGGACTCCATGTTAGGCAACCTAACTGCATGTGTTTCTCTCTAAGTGAAAGACTGTTAACATGAAGCGGAGATCTGCATTTAAGTGTGTGCAGGCAGCAGATTAACAACATCATGATCTCAGTTTTAAGTGCTAGTGCATCACTTGTTTAACCTTGCGTGCCTGGCCCCAGTTCCGCAGACCACCAAGCCCTTTGCACTGCCACCTGATGGCAAATCTGGGCCTTCAGCTGCCCTGTCCACCTGGTCACCGCAGTTATCAGGGAAAATACACACTGCATGCCAAAAAACTACCAGCAGCCTTCACCAGTGGCACAGTGATATTAGGAAGTTGGGGCAGAGGGGAAGCGGAGATGAAATGTGGCAGTCACAGGAGGTGTGTGCAGCTAGCTGTTTTTTCCACTCTACTGGGGGTAGAGCCAACCTGTTCCCTTGGTCTATATATGGTAGTAAACAGGATGCTAACAGTAGGATAGAAGTGGTGTACCATATGTAGCCCCATTATCCTGTTGTGTAGACGAAGATAGTCGAGCATGGAATGGCTTCTCTCAGCATTAAATCAAAGCTAAACCATGTCCTCTGTTTATTTCCTTTGGAAACACAAATTGTTCTGAACTGTGGAGAACATTAAATATGTTATTAGACTAAAGGCAGCTACCACTGCGTGTGTGATGTGTGCGGTGTGTACTCACAGCAGGTACAAGGAGCTTCTTGACCTCCTCTACTGCTCTCCTCATCTTGATTTCAGCTCTGGCCTGTGTGTCTTCCACTGTGATCAGGACATGAAGGTCTTCGTTTAGGTGTTCCCAGTTTGGCTTCCCTCTGTTCTGCTCCTCCTAGACAAAGATACAGAGAGCATGTGAGACGGTGAGTGAATGTGACAGTGTGGGTGTGTTGGAGCACCAGTGCAGTAACACAGCATATCAGAGGAAGCGGAGGCGAGAGGCAGGCATACACAGAGGACGATGGGGCCCTGTGAAGAGAGGCAGGGTGACAGGAGCGGCCCTTTAGTCAGCTATTTAGCTTTAACTTTGAAAGGACACCCTTCTTTAATAGATCCCTTGCTTCACAGAGACAAAGACGACAGCTAGTCCTGCAGCAATTAATATCAGTGAAAGATGGATGGATGAAGGGATCAGAGAGAGATGGATTAGGATTTCTTTTTTTTAAGCACGCCAATTTAACTGGTAGAAATGCAATTATGATATACCGATCTGGTTCAAAGTGCTGTATTTGTGTGTGAAGGTGTACAAGCGTGTGCCTCTGTCTCTGACTTGTGCTGGTGTGGACAATACTGTGTGGGTAACAATAGCTCTCTGAGGGAGTCGTTTTCCCTTCTGAAAAGGCAGCGATCGCCAAAGCACTTGGAAGGTGCCAAATTGTAGCACTAGGCGTACCTGAAAGGCAGAATGGGCTGTATTCAAAAACAACCATCACTGCTCAATCGCCTTTCAAAACAGTTAAATGGAAAGATATTTCAAGATTTGAATTGGGGAGGCTGAGGTTGGGAAATGGTGTGCAGCGTTTCAGGTGCCTCAGTGAAAAGCCCAGTCACACCTGACTCTTTTGTGAAAATAGGATATGTAGAGACATATATGAAGCAGCCCCACATTTGGGTTTTTCTTTTTTTCCTGCCCTGCTGACAGTAAATGCAGTGAGCAGACACTGAAAGTGCTCTAAAAAGCTTTTGAGGCTGTATCGCATGTCACTGTACAACCATGAAAGCCAGCGGTTTGAAAGCTGACTACTTCCCCCTGAGGTGAGGAGTTGAGGTCTAGGTTGTCTGAAAAAGACAACCTTAGATGTCACAAAACGATGTAACAGGATAATAATATTACAATGTTAATATTTCATGAAATAAAATATCTTATTTGTGTCAAAACCAGTGGAGCTCAAGAGTGTTTAAAAAATCAGAACTACAATTTCATTTTCCGCAAATGGTTAGTGTCTCAAATAGTCAACTGCACCCTGCTTCTCACCTCCTGCTGTTGGTGCAGGTTTGTACAGACTTTTGATGAACGCTGTGTCATACAAAACACCCCAACTTTAGATCACTGCTCATTTGTAGCACTGTGAGGGTGTCTAACTACAAACAATGCATTGCTGTGCTCTGCAGGAGGTTCACCTGACATGATTACAATAAACTCAACGAGCACCACGAAGTGAAAGGAGCATACACGTGCACACACACACGTACACCCATACACACGTACACACACGGAGCTTAGAGCTTGACTTGAGTGCCACCCACCTGCTTTCTACTCCACAGAGAGCTGTTGCCATGGCACTGCTCTTTACAACACACACACACACACACACACACACACACACACACACACACACACACACGCACAAAAGTTCAATATTCCACTCTCGTTTTCCCCTTTTCCACACAGGGAGAGGGCCTAGTTTCAGCAGTCAGGCCATTATTTCACCATGGCTGTTTGCTTATGGCCTATTAGGGGACATGGGGACTGGAAGGTGACTCAGCATTTTCTAGAAGGGACAGAGACAGATAGGCCACGTAGGCTGCCACTGTATGCAGGACTAAAAAATAAATAAATAAAGAAAAAGACACAGTCATATATTGACAAAAGACACAGTCATATATTAACAGTTTGTTGCTCAAGTCGGACCTGTTTTACCCTTTTCCTAACGCTTTCTTAAACAGACAAGATTAGCCAATCATATAACATGTGTCCATGAGTGTGTACAAAGTGTGCATACCAACAGTCTGGCAGATTTGGTTCAAATTGTGGTCAAAGCAAGCTTGAATAAGAGAACCGTGTGCACGCGCCCACACACATGCACGCACACCCACAAACCTCACACCAGCATGACTGCTTATGAACAAGGTCAGTGTGTGCCCTCTGAGAGAAAGTGACAGCATGACAAACAGGAGGAAGGGAAGAGGGGGAGGAAGGGAAGAGGGGGAGGCAGGGTGGGTGAGAAAAGTAGGAGGGGGGAGGACAGGCAAGCACTGAAGGGAATGCTGGGAAGGCCTTTGAAGAGAATGTCCCGGCTGCCTGACATCAAATGGCACGGCAATAGCCACATACCAGAGTTTAATCGGGTTTGGTAAAATTTGTAGCATGAATAAATAGCATGGACGGTGCATCTAGAAACAGCATCTAAAAATAGGATCAAAGAGAAAGACTGCTAGTCAGTTATGTTGGCTGACGTACATCGTCTGTACAACACCTGTCTGCCTGCTGGCTTTCACACCCATTAGGTTGAGCCCATTGAACTTTAAGGCCTCAAATCTCAACAAAGACAACACCACATGGAAAAGTGTTATAGAAATAGAAGATAGGTTGTACTAAAAAAAAAACAGGAGTTCAAGTTCAAGCTGGCAGCTAAAGCTAGCATTTTATTGATCTTGTTGATATCATCTTCATGGGGGTGTGACGGTATGTGTAGCTCCGTGACCTAAACTATTACTGTCTACATAGTTTAATAATCCACTCAGTCCGACTTGTGGAACAATCATTCTAGCACAAGTTCCACCTGGGACCTTTTGGCAGCGCACCATTTAGTTGTAGCGTGCTCATGGGTGTATGTATGGGCTAGCTGGCTTAGCCAAGGTAGCCTGGTTACCCTGTTGTGTCGATGCTGTCAGAATGACAAACGAGAGACCCATAACACTGACCGAGAGCAACACCACTATTAAATATGCTCTGTTATCTCTGTAATGAAACAATACTGCGTCTCCTCATCTCCCTCCCCCCTCTGTGAGAGTCTTCCTCCTCCCCTCTCTGTGACGGTTGTCCCCTTCCCTTCACTGTGCTGGTTGCTTTGAAGCCGTTCAGAACAATAAAACCATTTGATTTCTGGCAAGGTCAGAAAACACATGAGAACCAGTTCTGACAGAGATAAAAAAAAAATGTAGTTAAAAAATATGAAAGCAAAAGTATATATATATATACACACACACACACACACACACACATATATAAACACACACACACACAGACACATACACACACACATACACGTCACACGCTACAATTTCCTTTTCCTTTTTTTTTTTTTTTAATTTAACTAGGAAGTTCCTTGAAATTGAAATCTATTTTCTTATGGAGACCTTGCCAAGACAGTAAAAAATAAAATACTATTTAATACAAACATCAAACACATGAGGAAGAGACTGAATCCAGAGTTACATGGACTTTAACACGGCTTTAAAATGTTTCCATATATTATTATATGACATAACATCATTAAATTATTAATACTCAATCTTCAGTATGTAAACAGAATGTTACAGTTATAGCTACAGGGGGTGGAGCTACTTTGAACTATTTTTTATATGTGGTGTTAGACCATAACTCAGCAGTCAACAGCTGTCAGCAGGTGTCCTGACTCCTATTAACAGTAAGGTTTTCCTTTTCCACCACAGCACAACTAAACTGTTTCAGTAACAGCTACAACCAATGAGCCATTGTTTAGAAAGACCAAAATATTATTTTCTATCTTCCTTTTTTTCCTGATGGGATACAATTGTCCCAAACCGTGAACTCAAAAACGAAGTACATACCAAACTGTGAATTTACACACCTTCATGTTTCTGCGTGCCCCTTTACTTAGACTACAGGTTAAGATACAGTTGGTAGGGCTTTAGTGTGTTGCTCAAGGATACATGACGGGGTGCATATTTGCAGACACAAAGCCTTCAATCCTTGCTGTTGTGGCTGAAGGTCAGTTTCTTAATATACCACCCTGCTGCCTCTCTAGGATTCTGGTCTATGTGGTGATACCATTTTGTCCTGGCAATGTTGCACTTTAAGACGTGTGAATGAAACTTGTTGCACTGGTTCAACCCTGCCTTTCTCACTCTGAGCATTCCCCTCTCCTTTGATCCAAAAGGACGTTCTTGACCGGGGTCAATGCAACTGAGGCTAAATGCCAGCAACGCAAACAGGTGCAGCAAGGAACTGCAGGGGCATGGAAGGACAGGAGAGGGCAGACAAGGCTGAAGAGAAGGAAGGACTAGCACTGACAGAGAAATATAATGGATTTAAATAGGGTTGGGCAATATGAATAAAATTTAATATCACAATATTTAAAGTGGGTAAAGGAAAGTAATTAAACATCTAAAAAAGTCTGGTAAATTCAGAATTACATGACATTATTGCAGCTGTTAAAACCAGGAAAAGACAACACATATGCCATATCATGATAACAATATAATATCCACGTTTCCCAGCAATACACTGAAACTTCTTCACGGTAACTTAATAATTGGAGTAAGACTGAACAGATTCACCAAAAATAGCCAAGAGTTCACGTAAAGTATGACTTATTAATGCTTAGAGATTTTGATCAACTCCAGAGATTGCTTTGGATTAGATTACTCTTTCTAAAAATAAACCACAATTTCAAAAGTAAGCTCTAAATTAAAAAGGGTTGAGGACAACAGATGGCAGTCCTGAACAGGTCAATCTCATGATTCCTCTGTGTGGAAAACGATATCACGCTTCAGCTTACAAGCTTCTACTAAGTATGATATAAATGATAGCGCCAGTAAAACATATTTCCAGCCAATAGCCCCCCCGAGGAACACTAAGTAATACCTGGACAGTGCTCTGTTTTTCCTCATCAACATAATAGCTCACTGTAAGTCTTAATAAAGCAGAGATGAGCTTGCAGCTGCACTGTAATCAAAAACCAAGAGATGAGAAAAGCTTCAACCTAACCTTTAAACAAAACAAGCGGGCCCTGCTGCAGTGCCAACAGGCCAATCAAGTTTAAGATATTGATTGTCAATGTCACACATTAGTTCTTAAGCAATGAAGCGGGGGAGCTGTGCTGTGGCATTGTCTACTGGCTGGCAAAAGTTAAAAGTGCAAGCCCGGGGCCTAATCTGTTCTGCAAGTGCCCATGCTGATACCACAATTTTAGCTATTATGTGTCAGCACAATCAGCAAAAACCCAAAAAAAAAAAAAAAATACAAATACAAATCAGAGCACATACATTTGATATAGAGCAATTATCAAAGAGCAAGTCTGAGAGGATACTCAGTGGGGCTCAAACTAAACCAGCTGTCTGTGATGCTGACTGCAATATGACACTGTGTGGTAGCCAAAATAGAATTAGGGAATTGTTTGCGCAAAAGGGACGGAAATCTCTCTTCTACTTGTTCAGCAGTCGATAGGACGTACCTGTAATTTAATTGCTATTGTTCCGGCTGTTGTTTTGCATTAAAAATGACTGTAAGAGTGAAAACAAGAGAAACTCAAGCTGCCACATTAGATGAATGTTAAATAGGAATAAGGCTCCAGGAAAAGTCCTTTTTCCTTCCCAGTGTTTATACAATAATCATCAAAAAAAAAAAAAAAAAAAAAAAAAAAAAAAACATAGCATGCACGCTTTATCCCTTTGGGCAGCATCTAAAGACTTGACAAGATTTAACAACAAACTAAGAATAAGTCACCAAGTACAAGAGACTGAGAGGAGGGGTGAGTGTAGTGAAGTCATAGACACCTTAAAAGAAGTGCTCTCGAAGGAATTAGTGTGTGATCCATCCTGTCTGAACAAATGTGTCTAAAAAAGTTACAGAAATATTCTTGCACTTCAGAGTGTCAAGTACAGTCTGGGGACAGGTTATTATCCTACTTTAGTCTCCCTTGTCTCCTCCAATTTAAAATAAACGTCAAGTCCCGCCCACAAACAGGTGGGCTTTCATACCGTGTTTATGACTGCAAAATAAATATATACAAAAACATACAGTCGTTGTCCCCCCACCCCCCCCACCCCCTCTACATATAAGATGTTTATAAGATAAACAGCCATCTAGTATGAATTAAATTGTTTCATATTTATGGCTGCTAAAGTTTGAAGACTGACTGTATTCTGTGCCTACGCCACTGAGATAAACTTGTTATCATTCATCATTCATATACTTTTCTTTGAATATGAACAGTACACCCCACAGTGAAAGAAACCCTCAACTGAAGGGTAGACATCCCTGATCATGAACACGACCACATTTCTCCCATCACCTGTTTCCCACTAGCTTATTTTCTATTGAGCTGCTTTTCTTCTCTTGCCATTGTTCTTTATTTCAATCTGCCTCTCTCTCCCTGTATCAGTCTCTGCTCCACTCTCTCCCACTGCGTAGCTCCAGTGAGCTGACTCCCCGTCAGGCAGTGCGGCCCAGGAGGGAGCAACCAGCTGAATTATTGAGAGCATAAAAACGCTGCCGCTAATGGATCCTGAATAAACACACTAGCTAAGCTGCTGCCGCGGCTTCCTCTGCCTCCACAGAGCATCAAGCTGAAAATACTGAGGTTGAGGATGCAGCGACTGGAGGCTAAGGCTGTGGGTGCATTACATTGAACACCATTCAATGTAATGCACCCAAGTACACCACCACCACTTAGTATAACCTCAGTAATAAACAAAGTAGAATTATCACATTGTTTGACAATGTCAACAAAAACTGAAAATGTATAAACTTCAAAAAAAGCTGAATTTATAGCGGAGCTGTTGTATTGGATTGAATTATATTGCATTGCACGTGTTCCCAATGAAGTTGCAGGTGACTGTTGTTCAGAGAATAAAACTACTAAAGTGTATACTAAATAACTAATTGCTATATAATATAGTTCAGAGAATACTTTAAATTGAAGGAAAGTGACAGAATACAATCTGCGGTAGTAGTAGCTATCTGAAATTATTATGATAGGTGTAAATGTTTTATTGTAAAGGCTAGTTGCGTTTACACGTGGCTGTGGTCTTATAGCCTACTTTTGACAAGACCCCCCCAGTCAGATGACAACATCGCCCCCTTTCATTCATGCTCATCAAAGGATAAATTATAATCATCTGACCTGAACGTAGTAAACATTACATCTGGTAAAAATCAACATGCTAACATTATTGTTATGGACATGTTAAGCATGCTGATGGGAACATTTAACTCAAAGCACTGTAGCACATAAATACAACCTCACAGAGCTGCTAGTGTGGCTGTAGATTCTAACAGTGTCTACACAGTCTGCGTAACAAAAGCAGCATGCAGAGCAGCAGCAGCTAGTCCTCAGTCTGTCTTCAAAAGGAGGCGTTCAGGCACAGCGCTGAATGTGGGTCACCCACGTTTGGCAGTGCTCAGAGCCCATAACACAATCACTGTCGTTATGCACATGAAAAAGAAAATAGACTTGAGGTGGAAAAATATGCTTTGGGTCATGTTTACACATGTAAATTGTCAATGAATGTGAGCCAATGTGCGGGCTAAGTAAACAGTTGGATTGATTTTTTTTTAAAAGAACGTATATATTTTGTCAGACTCGTGTGAGATGGACAACTGCAAAGTGAGGGTGAAATGCTTTCTGTGTAGACAAAGTGTAAGTCTTGTTTCATTATCTTTTCTCCTACTTAAGATGCCTGTTGAGTTTTCTTGTAAACACACACAAGTTATGTTTACACTGAGTATTAGACACCAAAATGCATTGTGTGTATCCTCAAGGTCTAACTGTTAAATGCATTTCCATCTCTATTAAAAATATTTGCAAGTAGTATTTTAAAACCTGCATTGTTTATGTTCATGTTTAAAAGGTTTGCAAACTATAATATATACACACACACACACACACACACACACACACACACACACACACACACACACACACACACACACACACACACACACACACACACACACACACACACACACACACACACACACACACACACACACACACACACACACACACACACACACACACACACACAGGCAGTGAGGAAAGAAAATGTAATTTAGATGGAAGGCAATCAGAAATGTAAAGCCTTGTGTAAAAACCAGACTGAAATCTAATTATATAGATATATGCAAAAAATAAAATAAAAAAAGGTTTAAAGAGTCTGCTGCCTCCTTCATCTTTCCAGTACTTGAACTTTATACCTGCTATAAACAACCACTGCAGTAGCAGCCAGGACTCTATGAAATATTTAAAACATTAGGGGTTGTTCCCTTAATTCCATGTCAAAACACTGAGCAAAGAAATGGTTTTGTTTGTCTGTATTTTGGTATAAATGTTTAACTGTATTGGACCGTTTTTAGTGCTTTAATTGCACAAGGCCTTTGACAGTTCCTGTCACAGGGCCACAGAAAAACAAACCGGCACACATCATTAAATTCTAAGATAGTAAAAGATTATGAAGGTAATCAAAAATGTATGTAATTAGATTAAACTTATAAATGTGTGTGTGTGTGTTTATACATGCTTGAGTGTGTTCACTCCCATTCAACTACTGCTGGATCTAATTCCAAAGAAAGAGCCATAGCAGAGTGTGTTCGTCTTGTTCGGTGATAATGAACACACTCCGAGGGAAATAAGAAGAGATCAAAATTAAAACACAAATCGGGGAGCCATAAAAAAGAACAAGGGAGGAAAATGTTGGCCCTGCAGCAAACTGGCTTTTAAGATTATGACTCATCTGAAAGTTTATTTACATCTGTGTGTATATTTGTGCTACAGTGCACGTTCATGAGGACTGTGTGACTTTGAGTGTGTGTAGAGGAGGTGATTCTCGTACCAAGAGGGATGAAATCCACTTCTTTGGTTTAGGTAAAATTCATTGTAATACAGCACCACTGCCTGGCAAAGCAGAGCAACTGGAAGGTAGACGCCAAAGAAAAACAATGACAATGAAGATGAGAAATTAAAAAGGAGTCACCTAATGAAGAAGAAAAAAAAAGAAAAAAATAGCTGCAGGTAGCCATTGCAGCAGTGTTTGAGGTGCACAGATGCTTGCAATGCCACGTATTTCTGTAAATATATCCTCACAACCGAACCTGATCTATGAGGTCACTTTGAAACCTTCGGGGGGTGCATGCAAGTTGCTGTAGCATATACCGTTCAAGTCTTATTGTTTTGTCTGCTTTGAACGGATGTTAGTAGTTTGGTGTGTGAAAATTCAATTCAAACGTAGACAGCTAAAATCTGCTATGAGTTAACCTTGTAGAGTTAAAAGACATCCTACTGCACAGTTGACGGGAGAGCAGTGCAATACATGCCAGGAAAACTTGACACACTGTCATTATTATTATTATTTTGTGGTAAAGTCAGTCTGGATTTTCAAAATGTTCTGATGTGGCTTGAAAGGTCAAAACACACTGTGCAGTATTTTGCAAAAATACAGAATTTTCGATAAAATGACGCAAAAAGTTCATCTCTAGGATCTCTGTGTATGTACACACACATTAGCCTTTTATATCTTCAACCTCAGCTCAGTGGGTCCAGAAATAGAGGTTGCCCCTGGCCTTGGCCGTCTGCTTTACTACTGCCTGCTGTACTTTCCACTGCACAGCGTTTTGCATACAGATCAGATGTCCAAATGCGTGTGTCCACCTCATGCTACTACAGAGCTAGTGGGATGTTTCTATGCAACAGCAGTTTATGTTATTGTGCAATATCTCAAAGACAGGAGCTAAAATCTCTCGGAGAAAAAATTGGGCAAGAGGTGAACTTGAGGGATTTTAAATAAAGTAAATAGACTCTACTGAGTGGTATTGTGATAAAAAATAAAAATAAAATGCATAAAACACACTGATGAGCTTACCTTCTTTTTGTCTCTCATGGAGCTCTTGCCTCGCACCATGATTTTGCATCCCGTCTCTGCTTCCAACTGTTTGGCTGTGAGTCCCCGAGGGCCAAGGATTCTCCCCACAAAGTTATACTGCAGACACAGAGACAGAAGCAAACTGATGAGTTCAAAAGGTGAATACAGGATGTAAGACATTTAAATCTCCTTAACAGATAAGAATATTTCACATCATAACACAACACTGGAAAATGATTCATGAGCAATAAAAAGGGTTGAATTTATTGATTGTTAAATTCCATCTTGAATTCACTGAATACAGACAGACTATAAAGACTATTTTCCAAAGAGGTTCCAGAAAACATGAACATCTCTACCTCCAAAACTACACACATCTGCACATCACTTTCTATCTTTGCAGGACAAAAAGACCCCCTACCAGCCACGGTCTTTCCTCTGTGCCACTTTAAGGCATGTAACCTGCAACATTGCTAATTAGCTACATAGAGGGGTTTTTTTTCTCCTCACCATAGTGGAAAAACTGCAGGAGAACATAATGTGTGAGAAAATAACGTCAAGGAAGAAGAGTGTATCAAGGGGAAAAGGGAGTATGAAGGGTGTTGAGAGGTGAGGTTGTGTGCTTGACACAATTTTCTTATCGAAGCCCCCTTTCACTTGTGAGTGGCTTTGCAGCTTTGTACCAAAAGGAAACGTATTTACCAACGTAATCCCCTCCACTTGAAACTGGCTTCCAACGGGATAAAGGGAAAATGTGTTGAAATAATCCAAAACAATTTTCAGCCAAAATAAAAACAGAAGGGAAGGAGGAGAGGGGGGAGCACAGTGACGCATAGATAGAAGATGGGAAACAAACCACCCGTGTTTAAACAGCACACGCAGCGGCTGGTTGGAGAGCATGATGGGTACACGATCTCTGACACTATTAGAACGTGATATTTTTAGTCGTGCAAAATTCCCAATCCTGAAATATTCAAATACTCTCTAGCATAGTGTGAAACTTTCTTTGACAATCACAGGCACAACTGTTCGTCTCTTGAGCTATGACAATGAGCCTTGACAACGTCGCATTAAATTCTTAAACGCAGTCACATCTGCTTACGCACTCCACTGCACCAGTGCCTCTGCAAAATCCAAAAGGCCATCAAAGAAGTCACATTTAATTACAGAGGGATTACAAATTTAACGCGATGTTGGTGTTTTTTCCCCCTAAACAACGTGAACAAACACTAGTGAGGAGAGTCAATAACTCCCGGCTGTTGTTTTCCTCGCCCCCGTCATTGGGCTCGCCTGCGTCCGTAGCCCGTCTCTGGCAGGAAAGACGCACCCCGTGGCTGCAGAGATGCTGGAGTCCCTGTGGACGATCATAGCATGCAGCTACACGGCCTTTACCAGCGTGTTTCTTTTGTCACAAGGCAACTGTCTGTTTGGTTCACTCTAAATCCAGGAAACTGGTGCAGGGGCTATTTGTGAGAGTGTGCGCACCCACTGAAGGATGTAGGGGGCACCTGTCCTCCGAGGTCAGCCACCAACCATGCACACTGGCATGCTTTTGACTTGTATGAACACACACAGACACACACAGACACACACAGACACACACACAGCCTCAAGGAACACAGGAGAGAGCTGTCTATCTGCATCACGCTACCCACTGCAGACAAGAATGAACCCCGAGCTTTGGGCATCATGGTGGTTTGGAGGTAGTCTCTCTCTCTCTACACACACACACATAAACAAACCTTTATGCTGAAGCTACAGAGACAATATTCAGGGAGGAGTTTTATGGCCGACCCTGCCAGCCACTACAGTACCATAAAAAAATGCTAAAACACAAATATATACACCCACAAGGTTAAAAAAACAAGGATGTCTGAATTCATATTTAGCTTTCTGTACAGATAAGACACTATACTATCTCTATACTATCCTCCATCAGTCCAATTCCCATCAGCTTTACACACCATGAATATATTAAATACACATATGAATTGCAGAACAAGTCCTAGATGTCAAGATTAAAGCACGGGAAAAAGTATATCTGATTCAAAATGTGAGGTGGAAAATTCCCCAAATGATACAGAAAGAGCGTTTTAATATTTCATTCTCTGCCCTTCTCTCACTTTGTCGCTAATACCGCTCTCTCAATCTCTGACAGTCGAAGGTGTTCTCTGTGGACATGAATATGTTGATGACAATTGCACTTGACAGAGAGCATGGGCCTGATGGAGGAAAGCTGAGAGAAATAAACGAAAGAAAAGGTTAAAGAAATGATGACACAAGAGCAGAGGGAAGAAAAGTCACGAATGTCATGTTTTTTTTTTTCCAGAAGTCGTGGGGGCCATTATGAGCAAGAACCCTGCCGCCACTTTTTCACAGCTTTCCCACTCCAGATGTAGACCAAGTACTCACTTCCATCTGGGAAGGGGCGCACAGGATAAAAGGTTATATATGAGAGCGTGTGTGTGTGTGTGTGTGTGGCTGAGATTTTATGGTGACCCCCCCTCTCCGTCATGGAGTAAGAACTTGTGGGTGGAGGTTGGTGTGTGGTTGTCAAGTCTGCTTCTAACGATGACAGGCATGTACACACACACACACACACACACACACACACACACACACACACACACACACAACCGCACACACACACAGAGAGAGAGAGAGAGGGTAGGGCCACATAACAGGCGTCGTGGCTGTCCAAGCACTCAACACAAGTTTCACTCACACAGACGCATCACTCATGGGATAAGATCACTTGTTTATAAGCATGTGACCGCAGTCTGGAGCTGTAACAAAGTCAAACTGCCTTGTTCTATTAAAACCTTGCAACTCACAGTGTAACTCCACAGTGAATGAAAGCCAAAATTGTCTCTGATGGAATTAAGCTAAATTTTTTATTTATTTTTTTAACTGTAGTGGATGCCTCTCTTTCTCTCTGTGTTCCCTGGCTTCCTGCTCTGCTTTGAGGGTTTGACATTCTTCTCGTGGATGCTGATATGCCGTTAGAAAAGGCGACCTCCATTTTAAGCCACTGGAATGTAGAGACAATAGAGAGCCAAGCGGGTAAGTTATCAGAAGGGTACAGGGCTATTGAGCCTGCCAGGAACAGCAGCCAGAGGAGTAGGATGGATACAGCGCCCTCTCTGCCAAACACCCCATCTGCTCTTCACCTCTTGCTAAAGTATCTAGCCTCCTCTGCATCTACTAAAATAAAATTTAAAATAAGCTAATTTAGAGACTGAGGTCTTTAAAAAAATGTAACGCCTGGGATCTGCCATAGCTTTTTTGGCTGTTCGCCAAAGCTTTACACCCTTCACCAGCCCTTGAAGCAGTCGCTAGTGACAGGGGAATGCACTGATTATGTATTGTCAAAAGGCTGGAAATTGGAGCATAATAACAAAAAAACGTGTCCAAGTAAAATTGTGTTTAGAATCAATCATTACATTTTGTCTGTTGCTGCCTGATTTATCCATGATACACACAGAGCTATACTCCATTCTGAGATGAACAAATCAAATGCAAGAAAAAGTATGTATATCTTCCAGCTCTGTTTAATTAAGCATCCCAGTCAACATCCATCTGCTGAACACAATATATGCAGAAAGTACGCATTTTGCTGACTTGGAAACTCCCAGCGGTGTCTTTATTTCTTTGTGTCTTTGTTGCGCTCTCCCATTTCCTCTGCTCATTTACAGCATTAGGAGATTAGATGCACTGGGACCTTTGGTGGACAATGCTCTCCCTGTTTCTGTCTCATTTTATCTCCATTTTTCTCCAAGTTCAAAAACACACAAATACAGAGAAACACATACAGTATGTATACAAACACAAAATGACAGACAGACAGACAGACACACACAAACTTACACATGAACACAAAGCCCCCTTCAGGACAAGGGCTTACACTGACATTAAAGGGCCTTTGTTTAGCCCCAGTTATCGCTACTCCACAGGCGGGTTGTGATGTGTGCATATCTACGTCTCTGCTGCTGTGTGTTTATGAATTTGTCTGTGTGAAACCACAATGTATGGCATGAACTCTTGCAGACACCCAAGGTACCCAAAGCTGATCGTCGCATGGGTTTGAGTGCGCGTGCATTGTGGTTTGTTTTTGTTTGAGCGACTATGAAACAACAGCGGTCGCACCAACAATGCTCAAAGAACCAGAACAATTGTTCCTTTGACGGCGTTTGTTTGTGGTGGTGGGGAGACAGGAAATGAGATCATGCTGAGGGCTCCGGCTGTGTGCACGCAGGGCTTATCGAGGAGCCGGGGCCAGGCCGGGAGGAGAATACCAATCACTTATTAGACGGCCTTTGCTGAGCTTATGGAAATGAGAAACGGTTCATTCTGTGTAAAGTATCAAAAGCAAGGTGGAATCTCTGGTCACACCAGGAACTGCCTTCTATCTTTTCACTCCTCCTCTCACTCAGTTGAACCCTCCCCCCTTAATGTTACAGACTGTCCTTGTGAAACTGCTCACACCGAAGTAATGGCAAACCATTTATCACAGAAAAAAATCTTCTGATTTATTTCACTTCACGTTGCAGCATTTGGAGGTTTCACATAGGGCACAGAGTTGACCACTGCTCTTGATTACCAAAAATCACCTCACTTCTTCCTTCCACTCCTCTTTACTGCTCCCCTCATTTCTATATTCATTCATAGTTTGTGGAAACTGAGCAGGCTTCCTTTCCTGCTTTGTCTTAGTACACAGGATCTTGGCTATCCTCTTCTTGCATATCTGTCATCCCAGCTGTAGTACACGGGCCGTCCGCAGCACAAACCGATGTTTCTCTCCGACTACACACAAACTCACAAGCCACCAGCTGGCTTCTCACCTCTCACGCTCATTTATCTTTGGGGCGGAAACCTCCAATCACTCAATTAATCTATCTTACTTACTTTGGCTGTGTGGCCCGATACTAACAGCCGACACGTATACAAACACACAGCAGCTCCATTTCAGACACAAGGAATGTGGAGATTTAGAGCAGACAGATTTCTCATTTACAACAGTTTACATGCTTGATCTACAGTAAGGACAGAAGAGGTAAAGGCGAGGGAAGACTGAAAATTTTACTTAGATTTCGATGGTGACATTTTCGCCCGAAAGCCCTATAGACTTCAAAGTTCTCTTCTCAGCACATCAAGCATTTAGTGCCTAATCCATGGCTCCTTAGATAATTCTGTTTGGGTTTATTTTGGGGTTGCAGGCAGGGTGGAAATAAAGAGGAGGAAAGACGAGAGAGAGAGAGATGGAAAGCGTAAAGATTGATGTTAGCTGAAACATGAGTGAAGGAAGCGCAGAGCAGCAGTGTTGGTGAACTTTTAGATAAGCGAGCAGCAGAAGGAGAAAAAACATAATGAGCAGGAAGATGCTAAATAACATTGGGTCTCTCCCGCAGTGTTCATTTGAGCGTTAGTTAATCAGCATAAGTCAATAGAAGACTGCCCTTTGACAAAGCTGTGGCACAATGCTGCCCATGCTGTGCTGTTTATTCGCAACCCTATCATAGACAGAGGGGGAAACAGTATCTAATTTAGATTGGTCACATCTGGCCAACACCCAATGCTTTTAATAGAGCATAGCGTTAGTTCAGGCAGGGCACTGAGGTCACACTTGCATCAGCTCAGCTTTTTCCCGTATGCTTTGTCATCTTTTTGACATGACTGCCAAGTTTGTCTTGATTAAAAAGGACACATAGAAAGGAAAATAAAAACAGAATCAGACATAATAAATTGCGATAGACTGAAAAGTGATTTTATGGTTATAGTACATATTATTTTTTTTTATTTATGATATGATCATTTAATTCCCATTTATTTATTTATTTTTTAACTTTCAGAGAAACAGAAAAAAAAGACTATATAAGCATACAAAAGGTCCATAGTCCAGCCTTTGATCCCTGTGTGGATAACCTGCTTCTTTTGTCCTTCAGGTTTGTCATCCCTCTGCCTCTCAGCGTAACCACTGCAGAGACCGACGGGCCAAGGAAGCACGAGGCATCATTCACTTACAGTGTACAAGCACAAGATGGTATTATTGGGGCAATCATTAGCATTAGTGCCGTTATAAATACACATCTAACAGCTTACACTGTTGCCCTTCATTGTGTTATCTGACTACAACAAATAGAGTCCTCTCTGTTTAAATTATCATTGTAATTACCCTTCTCATCAAATAGCTAACTATAAAACCATCCGTTCATCAAATTATCATCATCACGCATGGTTGGATTGCTAGAGATATCAAAATCCTCCACTCTGCTGCTCTCACAGTGAGAAGAGTAAGGTAAGGTGTTGGGCGGTACGTTTTCCAGGACTGGTAATGACTTAAGGGGGTCAGAAGGATATCAGGTGCTGGCATGATAAGCGATGACACCCTCATGGGAACAAGCTTAATGACTTTCCCTGTGCAGGGAACTGGCTGATTTGGCCGAGCAATTTTACTGCAGTGAAACAGAAAAGGTCCAGGACATCCTGTCTGCTCAAACCACCACCACAGAGGCTTTTTTTTTGTACCCTCAAATCTGTGTGCCTGGCAGGGAAAGTGAAGCATCATGGGGCAATGAGGCGATTTTTCCAACCTCTTTAAAACCTGACAAAGTAAGGACACATGTAAAAAAAAAAAAAAAAAAATCTAGCAATCGTTAGACAGTTTAGAAGAATTGTGCTTCATCTCTAAATATCTTTATACCATCAATGTATAAATCTCTGAAGGGCAAACAAGATTAATCCCATTTGTTTGCACTGCATCATGTGTATTTGTGCTCATCATTTCATGTTTTACTTACAAAAATAATTTAAAAAAGGTCAAAATTTAATCGAGAAGGCCAAGTTTGTGAGGACCTTTTTTTCTAGCTTTAATACAATGATGTCCTATCTTTTACAACTACTTGTACAGAACCAATATCGATCAATCTATCTAGTCATAATGTTCCACTGGAATAATCTGGCTTTAAAACACAGACTAAAAACCAAAACATTTCTACAAAATGGAGGATCAAACACCTTTTCCTCTGAGATTGTTTAGTTTGGTAGTTTGGAGACAATGTTTGGAGTGGAAGGCTGTGAAATGGAGAGTAGGGGGATTTAACAGGACTCCATTATTGAGGTAAACAACCTAAAGAGACAAACACTGACGTCACAGAAACAACGACAGATCTGTATTGCACTGCAGTTTTTACAGAACTATTTATATATGTGATAATTCTCTTCTCTCTGAGCTCTCCAAGCTGGTGAAAGGACTTCAGACAGTCCTGTTTACCGGTTGCTCAACAGCTTGCTTCTAGCCGAGGCTCCCATTTCAGAGAGTCAGCACAGCGAAGGCATTGTCCGTGTGCACATGCGTGTTTTCACTCCTGAGCATTCACACCATGCAGTGACCTGCCTGCAACCCACATGGGCATTTAACTGTTGGCAAATAAAAATACAGAGGGAATAAAGTGGAGACAGAGACACACTTAAAAGACATGTCACACATCCTATCAGATGCCTGAAGGTCAACGGAAATGACATGCTGAGCTGTCAGTCAGCTGCCTATCAATGTGTGCGTGAGCGTTCGCTGGGAGGAGAAGCGGAGCCACAGATAGCATTTAATTGAAGGTTGAAGTTATCAGATAGCCTGCGACTCAGCTGTCAGTCAAGATGCAGTCACCACGGTGATGCTTCACAGCGCTCTGCACCACTGACGACATCGGGAAATGGCTGACTTTGAAGAACGAGGGGGGGGATCGAGCAGACAGACGCACAGGCAGACGGGATGATAGAGACACAGACACAAACACGTTTACAGACAGATGTGGAGCACACAGGCAAGTACACACAGGCCAGAAGAGGGACACACTTAAGGGAATTAGAGTAGAGGCGTGCTGGCAAGGCAAGTTATTTTAGTAGAATTGACATGCTGCACTGCATCCAGGCACCAGGACAATCTAATTATCTACTGGTGAAACCAGAGCAGGGGACATGTAGGTGAGACAGAGAAAGCCCCATCGAGCGAGTGTGACCTCAGTGGAAGGATACGGTGGGTGAGTGGGAGTCTTGCTTTTAATGAAAGTTAAAACTGAGAGGAAGGCAAGTAGAATTACGGATGTCCTGAAATGACATGTGTGGAAAAAAAGAGGAAAATATGGACAAACAGTATGAACGATGACAAATCTTCCATGGCAGGGGAGGTGATGCCAAGCACACTAAACACAGAATTGGACCATCATTCCCAGGTTTCTTGGGAAAATCAAGAATTGCATCATCCAGCCACACACACACTTTTTCAAAAGGGGGGAATCTGGGAAATCAGATGGAAATGCGAGGGGTCTGCGGGGAATATTTCCTAGTCTAAAAATCATCCTTGCAGTTTGCTCTCATTTTTGCAGTGGGGATAGGAATTCCCTTCTTTCCTCTCTCTTTCCTCTCCCTATTTACCCCCAGATGCAACATCGTCTCCCCTCTTAACTTTTTTTCAATTTACTATGAAAAACACAAGACTGAGACAGAGGACTTGTCATGAAGAAGCCAAGAAGTGTTTACAGCATAATCTTCAACAGGTAAGTTTGTATTGTATTTCATTTATTAACTGTTCAGTTTACCACCTCTAAAATGTTTAACATGGGTATCACAGCAGGTCTTAATATATCTTTTTTTATTTATGTATTCAGTGTTTAAATGGTTGTCACCTATTTGTTCTGATAATTAAAAACTGTATATTATAAACCATAATTATCTCTTTAGCGTTGTCATAAGGAGATTACTCTTGAAACTGTAAACTGAGCATTATCTTCATTATATATAAATAATAACAGTCTTAGCCATACTGCCCAGCCCTAGGTGGAATTTATTATTTTAACACAAGGTCACATTTAACGTTTGTTTAAAAATCACATAATAAAACCCCAAGATTGGTATTAACCTCCTTTTGATTTTTGAAAAGGAAAAATATAATTTTAAGCCAAAAAAATCAATAGTTCTCTATGTGTGTATAATTACAGATGTAATGTTCAGTACTGTGCTCTGTCTTAAACACGTGGACATTAGTCTATGTGTTTAAGATTTTTAGTGTGACCAGTTCAGCCCAGCCGCTGTTCCTGAAGGTATATTTTCTAAGAATAGAGGAAGTAAGAATGGTGAAAATAATCCTATTCAGACCTGCTGCTGATTTCCCCTGGTTCCAATCATCACATCTATATATAACAAAGCTATTTGACATTTTTCTCTTTTCCTGCAGACTTATTGGCCACACTGGGTTGAAGGACTGTGCATGTGTGTACCAAAATAGAGTGAAAAAATGTCCAAGTGAAACATGTGTCACTGCTGCATCGCTGTTTCTGTATTTTTCTGTGCTCACACATCTTTGTGTTAGTGTGTTTGGATGTGTTTGCTAAGGTCATCAGTGAGTCATCTTGGCCACCAGGGGGAAGCCTAATTAATTTAGAAGCTTTCCCGGCAGCTCGTAAACACAATACTGAGTTACAACCCTGCTCTGTACAGAGCTACATAGCAAGACCAGCAAAGGACTGAACATGAGGGTCAGCCGAGGATGCCACACTTTTAATAGTTTGTGTGTGTCTCAGTGTGAGAGTCATTCAGCCGGCTTCCTTAAAGCCACAGGTGGCACCGCCCTGCTCCACATTTTCACAGACCTCCCTCACTCTTCCATAAAATGTACATAGCCATTTACAGCGTTCACACAAAACCCACCCACGAACACTCACAGACACACTGCACAGTGATGTCAGTGATGAAAAGCATGACTACAGGGGATCCCTCAACACAACAGATAAGAGGTTGTGGCCATATATCTTTAAATATTGATGTTCTACAGAAAATAGAGGGATCTAGTAAGAACACTATAGTGTCAGAAGTATCCTCAAATTTTAAATAATTTAAAACTATTTGCTGACCAACAAAATCTAGATAGACAACTTCATATCAACAAACTGATCCCTCGACCACTTTCTTAACATGGGGTGTTAATGGATATTATTACTATTATATACAATACATATGTTAAAGCTGGAGTGCAGGGCTTTTAAATAGTTACATTGGAGCCATAGCCAAATGAGTTCACACAATACTGATTAAACTGATCAACACCAAGTAAATCTCTCTGTACTTCACAGTATAAATGAGTTTTGAAATCTGGGTGTGACAAAGGTATAGTTATAAAGGTCAAACTGGCATTTGTTTTACATAAATTACATAAATACCATGCCAATCAAAAACACAATCAATTATGCTAAAAGCCAATTAGTGAAGCAAAATAAAGCTATTAGATAAACACACAAAAACAGCATGAAATTCAAATATATGGCCCTCATAGCTAATTGAGGGACAGTCCAAGGACCTGAGGTCCAAGCAGTAGAGATGAAAGGTGAAAGACTCGGACAAGGTTGGTTGATTTAGTCTGCACTCTGCGGCTGGGACTGAAGGGTCTGAGGGTCAGCTGGAGCTAAGCTGATCCCAGCCTGTCCCCGGTGCTCTTTATCAAATCTGTCAGGGGGAAAATGCAATCCACGCCTGGCTGGGCCGTGCCCTGCTCTGCTCTTCAGTGTGTCTTATCCTTAGTCACCTCCCTCCATTCATTTCCTCAGTGCAAACTGCTGGGATTACCCAGAGTAACGTTGCCCCTCAAGACGTGATGCAACCATTCATGTGTGTGCTTCTTGTGTGTGCCAAGGATTACCATGAGGACAGAGAGGTGACAGATCAACTGTAGTCAAACCCTCTCTCTCTCTCACACGCACTCACTCTCTCCTACTCAAAGTTCACCTCCCTCATCATCTCTAAGACCACCATAACCAACTCCACCATGCATCTCTCTCAGATATGAGAGAGATGCTGTCTTCATGACCGCTCTAACCAGAGTAAGTATTAAGTCCAAAATATTTCCATTGCCTTCAACAGAATATTTATGGAATTTAGAAGGTAAGTTGCTTTTCCTTTTGCTCCTCCTGGCATTGGCATGCTTCTCTCCCTCCCAGCACAGACCCACTGCTGAGTTGACCTATAAACATCCCAGCATGCTGTGTTTTCCTGAGACCAGGACCAATTTAGACTGCCATCTGATATAGCTTTAACGGTAGCACGTGAACAACCGGGTGCATGTGACATAAATCCAGCAGCTATAACTAATCAAACTTGCAAGAACAGTCAACATAGTTACCATAAAGTTAAAAGCTCTGCTTTTACTGACCGTAAAAGCAACCAGAGGGGAAAAGAAGGAGCAAAAAAATAAGAAAAGAAACCAACTCTTTAATGGGCTGCACGAGGAAACCAATATACAAGTGGTAGAGATTTAGAAGTGGAAGAAGGATAGAGAAACAATGAGTATGTCCTCAGTGCTGACAGACTGCTTAACTATCGGCAGATGTCATTCCAGTGATGATACATTACAAAGACACATGCCCTGAGGCTAAAAGGACTGACTGTGTCCGCAGCTATAAAGAATTTTCAATCAATTACAGCTGTTGATAAAAGCTGTTGATCTAAACAATATCCTGTTTCTATGCAACAACCACACATCATTCCTCTAGATATAAAAGCGAAATAAAACATGTTTCTTGTGATTTTTGTGTAAATAAAGAAAAGAGGAGATGTATAAAGCAGCTACTTACATCGGGGTACTCTTTGACAGGCACAAACAGTTTTTCCTGCAGGTGGACGATGGGTCCCATAGCGTCAGGCAGCTCCAGTGGGTGTCTGTCCACAAGGCCATTCACTGTGTCGCTGTACATGTCTTTACGCACTCTGTTGATCTCTGAAACACACAAAATATGCACACTGTGGTGAATGACTGAAAAACAAGTGTACAATGTTACATTGTTTTACTTTGTATTTGATATATCACTGTAGTATTGATTTTTGACTTCTGGGCAAAGGCTTAATGTAGCATATAAATCTTTGCTGTATAAAAAGAAAATAAAAACAACAGACATTTGACAATTGCCTTGAGTATTGTTTGTTTTCCTAGAAAGACAGTAGGATAACTTTGGTGATTACTTCATCATTCATACTACATCAAAAAAAAAAAAAAAAAAAAACAACAACAAAAAAACCTGACAGCTAGCAATTGTTCAGAATTAACTGCTCTCACTACAACCTATGTGTGTTAGTTTTTCTATAAGACAGAGACAAAAGTTAAGCGCTGCATCAGTGAGGGGTTTAAGGCCATGCCACCTTTTCTTTTCTGCCTGGTTTTCCCCAGTGGCAATTCTGTAATAGAGCAGCCTGTACGAGCGGCTGGGCAGGTGGGGAGACGAGACGTGGAGAATGGCTCAGACTCAGGTATATGCCTTCAGATCTGATCCCTCTGTCAGATAAAACTAATGGAGCTCCCTCCCTCTCTCTCTCTCTCTCTCTCCCCCTCTCTCTCTCTCACTCACTCACTCACAGACTAACACGCGGCCAACAGAGGCTTCCGCTCCAACTCTCTCACACACATGTGCTCACCTCTAAATCACACACATCTCGCTTTGACTGCCTCTGCGGCTCACACAAATTCACACACCAGGGGGAATGCAGTGGTATGGGGTTTGAAAAAAAAAAAGAAAAAAAAAGAAAAGAGTATTCACTTATCCTGCCCATCCATCCAGTGTGTCTGTGTGTATACGTGTGAGTGTGCCACAATTGGATGAGGATCAATGGCTGCAGTTGTAACACCCATTAACAGAGGACACACCACTTTGGTCACACTCTCTAACCTCCCATGTTTGCCATCCCCATATAAAACAGTCTTCTCTGCCATCTCTGAACCAAAAAAGTTTATCAGTAGTAGTAAAGGGTGGGGGGGGGGGGGGGGGGACATGATCCAACAAGAGGTATCTACTGAGTTATATGATATAATTTTAATTGTGCAACTGCTGAAAGAAAATCATTAAGGTTGCAGAGGCCTAAAGGAATGTGTGTGTGTGTGTGTGTGTGTGTGTGTGTGTGTGTGTGTGTGTGGGAGTTCGGCACTATTTCAATCTCTCTTGAGGCTTTCGAGCAGTTGGGAGCTCTATTATTAAACTCAGCACAGGAACCTGACACTTAACTATAGGTGCCCTTAGTAAAGCATGCCTGACCTCCAAGCCGTGCGTGCCCTTACACTTACACAAATTTGGACTCATAATCAGGCTTTAAGTCTTTTTTTTTATAAAAGATTTATACACTTTTACAAATTACAAAAGACTCACTGTATGATAACTCATTAATTTATCCCTTGAACCAGTCTGCAGGGATCTCCTGTTGAGCTGAAAAGGTGTTTTCTCTGTATACCACTGATAGCAGACTGACAGATATGTGATTGATGGGCTCACAGACAAAAACATCTGGCCTGCAGCTGTGTGGACAACACCTGTGGGACATGCTAGAATCGGTACAAACGTAGCATAAGACTCGGCCCTGAGCGATTCCTCACCAAGCCGCATGAGCTCACCACTCTCAAGATACTCCCAGTCCTCCCTAAAGATGAATTCATCCTCATGGTATCTAGCCCAGAACACAGATTACATCAGTCCTAACTAACAACAGCAGCTTCAGGACACAGGCCAGGCTTTGTGTATGAATAGCGAGCGGCTTGGCAGTGACACTTCACACAGGGAGGAGATGAGGCCAGCATAAAGCAGGGAGGATGGGAATACTGGAAAACAGCACAGTTAATAACAAACAAATGTGCTGCGTATCCAAATTGAACCCTAAAGTCCATAAAACCTGAAAAAAGGATGGTTTACTGGTTAAAGAGTCAGCATTGTAACCACAAGGTCATAAGTTTAATCTCTCTAACTGCTGATATGAAAATCCATCCACAGCTTCATCACTCATTGCTAATCTCTCTTGAAAGAAATCAAAGTACATACTGTAAAAAAAAAAGTAATGTACTTATTGCTATGAACCTTTGCACATCCCTAACTTTGTCTGTCTCTTCAAGCTGATATTAATAATCACACAAAAGCTATTTAATGTATGTTGAATTCAAGTGTGTACGAGTATCAGTGACAGGCGAGAGGAGTCAATGTTCTGTAGGTTAGAAAATCAGCTTACAGCAAAAGCAAACATAATGTATACTAAATACAAAGTCCAATGCATCCAAGAACACTTGTCATTCAGAAAACAAGATTTTTTTTTTTTTTTTTTTTTTAAAGAAGTGTGCACATGCGACAAAGCTACCCAACAACCACCACCAGCAGCACCCCTACCCCTCCCCCTCCTCTTCCTCCTCCCCCTCCTAATTCCTCTTGCTGAAATGCCACATTAACATAAGGGGGCCGTGCTGGGCCATCAGTGGAGACGTTCTGCATTTGACAACCTCTAATTTCAGTGCGGCAACTCTTTTTCTGAAGCGCTGCGCTCACCTAAAAATTACCACCTGCCTCGCGCGACCCACAAAATCATTTGTTTAGCTGTCCACCCCGGCAGAAAAGGCTGATTTTGTAAGAAAGAGACACAAAAAAAGGGAGGGAGGGTTGAGAATCACTATCTTGGAAAGAACAGACAAAAGAGAGAATCAGGGGGGAAAAAAAGAAGACAATCAGTTAGAGGAAGAAAAGGGTAGGCCATCAAATGAGAACTTTTGTTGAACTTTAGCATTAGATAGCAAAGATTTGGGAGTATTTGTGTGTTCAACAGGTCTAACAGAAATGTCCGGGCGATGACACATCCCCTATTACTCCCTTTCAGCTATCTCAGCGCCGGTGTGTCATCAACAACCTGACTCTGCAAACCACACACACAGAGAGCACTTTCCTTTCATAGTTGTCTATTTACCTTTGGGGGGAGAAGGGTTGCTGCACATATAAGCACACACATTCATACAAACAAATGATGCAAAGGAAGAGATTATAATATCTCTGTTGAATTTTATTTTTTAAAATCTATTTACCCAGACATCTGTCAGGAAGAAAGAAAAATCGACCTTGAGAGTGGTTAGAGGGCAGAGTGCAGATGTATTCATTTCAACTCTCTTTTCTATCTCAATACAAGTTGAAACACATTTCATTTGATCACCCTCTTTCCTTTCTGTTTCTCTCAATGTCTGCCCTTTCTTCTAAAAATGTGCAGTGAAAAATAAAATGTCATACTGTAGGCTGCAGATTCATCTTATCCTTTTTAAGCTTAAGTTAAAAAAAAAAAGAAGATTTCTCCTCATCATCTTGGCGATCTTGGCAATAGGGAGAGATGAGCACTCGAAGAAAAAGGATGTAGGGAGAGGAGAAAGGCAGGTGCACGGGGGGTTCAAGAGGCAGTGGACTGAATGATGGTATTTTAAGTTGAGAGCCAAGAATCAAAGTGTGGTATGGTGAAAGGATGGTGAGTGTGGTTCATTCCTGACCTTACGAAAAAGTAGTTTAATGACAGGGCACTATTTCCAGTTTGCAATCATAACATCTTCCACAGCAGATGGAGATTGCGTTATTGTCTCAGAAATAGAAGTGTTTTTTTGTGGGGTGGGGGGGTGGGTCATCAGAGGAAGCCTGAATATAGGTAAATGTGACCTGAATATGGGTAAATGTGACCTGAATATGGGTAAATGTGACCAAATTGTTTTTATTGCATCCCCTGATAATATAAAAATATAAAATATGTGCCATGATTGATTCTTTAGCAGGCTTACTATCCCAACCATACCAAATGGCAGCATTAGAAACAGTGGTGCAGGATCATATTTTCACCCACACAGAGACACCATGACACCTTGGTCGGGCTAAAAAAGCCCAAAGTTAGCCTGGAGAGTCAGGCTGCAAAAATAGTCCAAAAAGAGTGAGCATGTACAAAAGAGGACAGGATAAAAAGATAAACATAAAAAAAGGGGAAAAAAAGGGTAAAACAAGTGCATCACATTTATCTCCTCATCTGTACAAGTGATATTTGACAGAGTCAGCCATTGTGAACTCAGCACCGTGGGATATGGAGGGCTTTTCGTTTATTTACCAAAAGTCAGATACCAAAAATATGATCACACAGAAGCAAGGCTGCCTGCATCAGGGGGGAAACAGTTCAGGTGAGGTTGAAATGAGGATAGAAAAGGCATGAGACCAAAGAATAGTCAAATGAGGAAGGAATATTTTTTTATGCATTAGCCCCCTCTGATCTAACATGATCTAATGAATGTAAACACAGTGTGAGGGTAAACTTGGGGAATGGAGAGGAGGGGGAGGAGAGATCAAAGACAGAGCAAAGAGATAAGAGAGAGACAGAGACAGGGAGGGCAAAGGGAGTACAATCCAAAACACTGGAGGAGTCCAGAAGATGACACTGTAATCAGCTGGTTTAAGACTGTAACCTGACTGAAACATTAAGAGCCCAAAAATAGATGTCCTCCCTATAACTGCTTTGTCCTCACCCTGCAGCTCACAGTTAAGCGTCCTTTGACCATGCAAGGCACATCTGTTCATATGTGTGTTATAGGTTTGTATGCACAAGACAGAAAAAGACAGAAAGAGAGCAAAAGTAATGCAATGGGTGAGTAATCAGTGTTATCAGCTTTGCCTGGGGAAAGCAGCTTTAGATGCCTTGTGATGCCTGGTATTAGGTTGATAATATCTGGCACCTGAAACAGATTGAGTCTAACACCAATTAATCTTAAAGCCAAAATGATCAAATGTTCAACTCAGCTGAGAGACTGAACGAGTCCTCCCTGTTTAGTATGATTCAAGATCAAAAAACCTGTAGTGTTCAAAATCATTCCATCTTTTCCTCCTGCACACGGGTGTCCGCTCAATTAATGATTTAAACAGGTGAGGGAGAGGACATTTAGGAAGTGTGTGGTGTGTGGGGGGGGTAAATATAGACATAAAAAAAAATCTGGCAGTCATGTCTCAAAAAAACTACAAGCAATCACAGATATGCCTAAATGTGGTGGTGCTGAGTGAAACAAGGCTCGGGCGAGAAACAAGCCTTTTCACTTTAAAGCTGTGCACTTTAGGAATCACAAAGTCTGGGTACCCGTTGCAAGCAAAAGGATTTGGGTGTTTAATGCATTCCTGCCCTATATTCATGGCACAGACGACTTTATCCAAGACGACACTCCACTTCAACAGTTTAGGGGTTTGGCAGGCCAAGCATATGAAAGACGAAGGTTCCTTTTAAAGCAGAGAGCAGAAGTATAGTGTGCATTGGTGGGGGTGACTGAGCCATGAAAACGTATGCATTTCTGGGTCTTATCGTCAACTCACAGCTGCCTCTCACTCCCCCTCCCTCTTTATGAAAGGAGGAAAAAAAAAAGTTTCCTTACGCTTCTTTCTTATTTTTTACTTCCTAATCTTTGATTTAACAGTAGGCCTACACTGCACATTCCTTTGATGCTCATGCACAAACTATTCCTGTGCTGTTAATGAGTATGCTGTACTATCAGCATAGTTAAGAAACGCACATGTATTTCAGTTCTTACAAGAAAAATACCATATTTAGCCTTGAAATATTCTGTCATATGAGTTTGCATTGGTGGAACTTTTGTATTACTGAAGTAGTGACTCTAGAGGGTCAATACTTCCCTTATCATGGTTTACAATTAACCAGATTCAATGTGACAGTACACATGATTACAAAATGTTCAGTACAAGATGTGTTTGGTGTACGACTTGGTTCCACCCCATGAACCAAAAAATGATGAGACATGGAGGATTATGTGTCCCAGTATATAACTGCAACACTGGACAAGCAGGAGTGGATCAAACAAGAACTGTGGATTAACATTGTTCAACCCAATTAAAGCAATGTTATTTCTCTGAAAATGGCTACATCAAATATTCTAACTCATTTGCGACAGCATTACCCCAGCGTCTCTATTACTTCCAGTAATAATAACAACAACAACAACAATAATAATAACAATAACAATAATAATAATAATGAATTTTATTTAAAAGGCGCCTTTCAAAGCACTCAAGGACACCTTACAAGGCACAAAATAGGTCGAAAAATACACTGGGGTGCAAGTCGTTCTCCCCATGCATCCAAAGCAGCCTCTTTCCACACATTCAGAGAAAGTAAAGGCAATAATGAATAGCACAGAGGTGTTTATTGCCATGGATATAACACTATACTCAGTGGCAGAAAATAAAAAGTGCTCGAGCCCTCCTACGTTAACGATCATCCATATCCAAATAGTTTTATAATTAAGCTGAAGCAAAACAGACACACTGACTTTAGTTTTCTATTAAAATACTTATTTGGTATACTTCAGTCCTCCTTTTTGAGGAACAGTAACACAAAGAGATCATTTTGTACTAAAAAGGACCCCAAATTTGGAAGATGCACACTTGATTTGACTAATCCAGACTGCTAAAGCATCATATTAACTTTAGTTGAACGTTTGGCAAAGAACTTGGGCTGAGGATTTTCTTCCCCGTCATCTCACGAAGTCGTTGCACTAATAAGACATCACTTCACGGCCAGTATAGATGGGAGGAATAATTGTAACCGTTTTCTCTGTCAGTGTACATATGACCACATGGGTATTATTTTAAGACATATGAAAAATATTACGGTACCTGTTAAATGTTTAATTTGTGCCTCCAGCTCTTTCTTGTGACTGTTATTGCAAACATCTCTCAACTGAACAATTCAAAAATTGTTGTCGTGGCTTTGTTTCACAGCGACTGATCCGCACACACAGTTCCTGAACCCCGAACATGATGTGAATATCAGTGTTGCCCCCACAGGCTGAGGGGTCTAAATAGCTGCAGAAATGACGGTGCTGTTTGCTGGCAGCCACAGGGAGAGATTTATATTGTGTGTCAGGGATTCTCTCCTCAGGCAGGCTGGGTAAGAAGCTCCAGCGTTAGGTCTTTAAGTAGATAGGCCACTAAATAAACGACTGGTGTAACAAGGTTTCTGGATTCTCTCTTCTCTGAGCAAGGTAAAAAAAAAAAGTAATAAAATACTCTCTCACACACACACACACACACACACCCATCTCATGGGTAAACAGCAAACCAAGATACTGTGGAACCACTCTTTCATTCAAATTGGGAATGGACAGATTTTGCTTTCCCTACTACCAAAAAATGCTTACACAAACTTACAGTAGCACAATCTCTGAGGGACACAGTACGGTGCAGAAATTGCAGCATAGTAGTAAACACATACTGGGTGTGCGAGTGTACACACACACACACACACACACAATCTACCAGCCAACTACCCCACCCCACCCCTCTCTGAAAGTAGCACATTCTGCTCTCTGATAATCAATAATGAGACTGAAGCAACCTGAAAACACACGTAGAAAATTGGCAGAATGCTCAGCACTGATCCAGCGATGCACAGGTGTGAGCCCTGACACCAACTTAACTACACATAATATATTTAAAAACAAACACCCAACTAAACATTAAAAAACACCCACACACACCCGCATGAGCTAATGAGCTTTTGTGTGTTTGTAGGCAAGGCTCCCCCGAGAGTGTGAACCCACAGAAATAACACTCCGAACGGAAGGAGGAGGAAAAACTGCCTCAGAGAAAAATCTGCTAAACAAATACTGCAGGAAACAAGCAGGAAATATTGCTACACCTATCTTCTAGCTCGCCTTACTAGCCACTGCCTCATATTTAGTGTAGTGACAAAGAGACAGAGGAAAAACACAGATGACAGAAACACCCAGCTAGCCTAATCTTTATTATGGATCAACACCACACTCTCTCCCTTTAACTCTACTGTTTCTACACACAGTGTGTCCAGAAGAGAGCACTGATAAGTTAAATATTGTCCACAAAACAAAAACCCTGCTTATATGTTTACGTAGAAAAATATCTGATATATTGTTAGCTGGTTGAAATTACTGGTTGAATTATTCAACTATGATAACTGTCAGCTGAGGAAAATGTTGCTGCCAAGTTGTATTATGCATGAGAGTATTCCCTTTTCTACCTTTAGAAACAGAATAGGTTAAACCATCCATCAATCTTCTGCTGCTTATCCAGGACTGGGTCGTGATGGCGTGTGACTGAGGAGTAATATACTAAACTCACGTCACAATTATTACAACTAATGATGATAACACATTTAAGATATTTTGATGAAAAGTGTAATTGTACAGCTATCTAAAAACACAGAAGGGTGACAATCATGTTTGGTAAGATCTTGGTTCACAAATTAAATATTACAACTCAAGTCAGATATCTATTGAATTGAAATATTTGTTGAACACATCTCATGCATTTATTTTATTTTAGGGTTATTTCTTGGCATAAACACCTTTATTTAGCAGTAGACCGACAGGAAACACGGGAGGGTGGGGGTGTGACATGCAGCAAAGGACCTCCGATCGGGACTCGAACCACTTGCTCAAAACCACTTGACCACCTGCGCGCCACATCTCATGCATTTCTGACGTCAGAAACATTGGGAAGTCACAGTTTACCTCATCCACTACTTACGGCTGAACCCCTGAGAATATGTATGCTAAAAGCAGAATGTGTAGGTGTGGTGATGGCCAGGAACAGCAATCAGCAAAGCCATTAATCATAACCATTGGCAACTGCAGTTTTTTTCTGGGGCTGTCATTGTGACTACATGCAATGAGGGGAGGAAGTGCCAAGCTGAATGTGGCTTTCGGTGGCTGCTGGCAGCAACGGTGACTATGTGCTATAGGAACGTGTCATAGCATGTTAGTGTGGTGATTAAACAAAGCAAACAGACAGTGCAGACAAGGAGAGAGAGAGGGGGCCTGAAGGATAGGCAGAGCTGAGGAGAGGCAAAAAACGGAGAGAAATGCACTGAGGAGACAAAAGATACTGGTGGTAATAGAGGGTGGAGGGTGCACGTTCCCCTCCAGAAATAATGCCAAATTAGCCTGTACTGTGCATTTTTACCTAGTTATTCCAAAGGTTTCTGTGCTGACCCAGTACCAATTATTCACGACAATAAACTGAGACTTCACAAAAAGGTGTTTTGACAGCCCGTCACTCACATTCAGCTCAACTACTAAGGTAAATCGTTTACATAATAACTAAAAAACATTGTAACAAAAATCCATCTTTCCTCCTCACTCACACCACCATGCTATCCCAGCCCAAGTGAAATGAATGTTTTAGACAGTATCTGCAGAGCTATTAAGACCCCAGACTAAAATTAGAACAAGGGATCATCACATTTGATGATGTGGAACTGCTTTATGGGGCTGTGTGCTGGTGGGGGCACGCTGGCAGCTCAATGAGCCATAGGAGTGCCAGTTTTGTGCACTCAGTGGGGTCTACCATAGAGTGAGGTGAAACTGGCAGGGAGGGATGGCTCAATACTGAACTATAATGGCTTACTCTTAATGGCTGCCGCAAGGGGCCAACGTTCATTACTCTCTGCGTGGGGGGACTTTCGACAGGATCCTGGGGTGAAACTTGTGAGTGCGCACATACGCACACACACACGAACACACACACACACACACACACACACACACTTGAAAGAGGCACCCCTGGGCGAATGAGTAAGGTGGAAAGCAGCAGAAACTGTTTTCTTTCCTTTGCACACTCACGCAGATACAATTCCCTCACAGACAGTACCGAGGAAAGAAAGTGTGGTAGTTAACAGAATGCTAAAAGCTCCTTCTCAAAAGTTGCTTCATATTATTGCTAATTATTCAGCAATTGCGGGGTAAAAAATATATAATCCAGAGCAGCAGAGGCCTGAGTTCTGTGCTAATACTTCCTCTCTCCTCAGTTCACCTTTCTAAGTAGCCCAATACTCTGGCTCAGCTGAAACAGCCAACCTAATGCACACAAATGCAGACTCAGGCTCCTTCTAAAATACCAAGCAAAGAGGCTATTTTACTGCTGCTTTTGCCATCTAAAAAGGGGGGAGCGATATGTAGCGTTAAATTGGAAGCCACAGCAATAGTCATTTAACAGGCTGGCTTTAAAGAGAGAGGACTCATAAGCTGAAAATGGTTCCACAAATTTGAGAGAGGATATACTTGGATGGGGAAAAGGAAATGCCTTGGTTGCATGCCTCGACTAAGCTACAATACCAGGAGGGAGCATATCGTCTACTTTCCCAGAGATATAACCTCGGTGTGCGGTTCCATGCATACTAAAAAGGATGCTAAGTTATGACAGGAGCAGTCAAAAGCAGTGGATTAATTAATATGAACACAAACACATAAAGCATGAGCGAAGCATGCGTGCAAAACCGCCCAACAGATTGTGCTCGTTCTTCTGCATCTCCTGGGAACTCATTTCACAGACTTTACCTGCCAGGGAAATCAGGCAGACAAACAAAAGGAAGACTGAAGCCATGCTTGCGAGGTGCTACTCAAAAAGTCCCACTCTTGTTTCGCTTTAACCCATTTAACTCTACTTTTTAGTATTTTCGTCGATGTAAACACACCAAAAACGCATCTAGAAAAACAAGCATCTTCTCCACTGTGTCTCCAGGCATACTCTTACAAACGTGTATTTTTACTTGCATAGACACACACACTCCCACACACACACTCCCCACAACAATGCGGGGGATGGTATGTAGAATAAAGTACAGGACGCATGCTGTGAGTTCACCAAGATGTGAGAATATGTGATAAGGAATGGGAAGAATAACAGGATGAAGAGTCAGGATGCATGCTGATGAGGTGTGTTTGTGGGTAGGAAGAGCAATCCATGGCTCCATTTTGTGTTAACTGTCCTGCCCTGAAAGCATGTCCTCTGGGATGTATGGCTTGTCCTTTACACACCAACCTGGAGGGCCTTAGATGATTGACAGTTCCTGTCAGTAAGCAGACCAGCTCGTTGTGTTTAAGGAAAGACAATGCCTCCAAGGGAAGGGGTGACACAATAAGTTTGGCAATATAGATTGTGTTAGCAAAACTTGAGCTGCAGATCACTACTCAGAAGATCTAAAATAATCTAAAAATGGTGACCGATATTTATCTATTTAATGCATCAAAAGAGCATCTGGCCCCTGCATACAGCTGCTCCCTTTGTCATGCAACAATGGCAGGAAAGGTCTAGCTGTCAGAAGAGGAAACAAGAGGGGAAGGAAAGGCTGTGACTGTCAATGTGAATGGCCAAGATAACGTGCTGTGCTTCCTGTTCCCCATCCCTGTAACTAAGGAGACCACAGTGTGCACGACCAATAGGGAAGATGGGAGGGAGGGAGGGAGGATAATTTGTCATACTCCCCACTGTCGTTTAGAAAGAAAAAAAAAACAGACTTTATGTCTCTTTGTGATCTAATCGGTATCTTCTGATCCAAAGGGACAATTTACCCATGCTTCCAAAATAGTCTGGATCCACAGGACAGCAGGGTTGGCTTTCAATGGAGATTATAAAGTCTACTGAGAAAGAAATAACAAGAAACGAGGGCTATAAAATGAGAGACGGTTACTTCAGGTTAAAGCAGAGATTATTTGGGTGATCATTTCCATCACAGTTAAACACCGCAACGGAAAAGACATGAGCTATGTTTTTAAACTGTAAAACCTTTAGCAAATCCTTACATCAACAGTGACTTAAGTGGGGTTTTTTTTTGGTGAGGAGCAGATGGGAACTGGTGGAACCTGCCAGAATTGCAGTACTGAAAATGTCAACACACACATAAAAAAATCTCTTTATTTTATGCGTTTGTTAGGTGGGAGACTGACAGAATGAGGAGCAACCGCATTCCTCTCTCTCTCATTATCGGGGAACGGGGTCACTTGATAAAAAACAAGGAAGCTTTGATGCCACGAAACAGAGACAGAAGCAAACAGAGTGACAATTGTCTGCAAGAGGGTTTTGTTTGCAATTAATCTTCAATCCTGTTTACGTGACAGACACCCACCGTCTCTTCATCTGCCTTTAGAGCAAAATTAAACCCAAACACAGGCCTATATACCAAGAGAAGTTATGATATCACGATCATCGCCTATTAAAATGTGATTTATTCAAAAAAGGGACAATAAATGTAAGCACGTCCCAGCAGATGTGGAAGGTCCCATTTGCCTATCTTGCCCAGGTAAAGAAAAAGCCATTACAGTCTGATGCAATCAAATACAACAGCCCTGCAATAAATCCTACCTTTATGAATCTTATCACATCCAGATTCTGATAAGTGTGTCAGAGAGGCACTGATAAAACTATCATCGCTTCATACACTGTAGTTTATGCTCTTGTTGTATTAGATAGAGAATTTAATGCAAAAAACCCCAAAGCATTAACAAAGAATGTCTTCAATATACACGTTGGTACAACGACTTAAAGCTAATGCAGTCTTCCCTCATTAATATAAATTAGTTGGGCAACATGTTTAACAACTCAAAGTGTAACACAAAACAATTCAGATGGCTATGAAGTTAATTAAACTCTTCTCCCACATTCTGTATTCTCTTAGCAAATGTTTGCTTTTAATGGCTACTGCTAATCACCTAATAAGTGTATCCTCACGCTATGTTAGCTTACCACTTGTCACTCCTGAAGTGATTTTGCAGTTGCAGTTACAAGTGGCAGCGATGCATTTAATGCAATGAGAAATTTGAGCAAAGCACTTCAATTCTCTATGCAGAAAAACCCTGGAAGGACCTGAGTTGTGAGCACAGGAAGACAAACAGGTTACAACAAAGTTTACATATATGTGTGTGTGTGTGTGTGTGTGTGTGTGTGTGTGTGTGTGTGTGTGTGTGTGTGTGTGTGTGTGTGTGTGTGTGTGTGTGTGTGTGTGTGTGTGTGTGTGTGTGTGTGTGTGTGTGTGTGTGTCAGCTATTGTTTCATCCCCAGGCACACAGTCTGCTGGGGGCTTGTAGCTACCTTTAAGTTCCAGTCCAGCAGCCACTCAGTCGCTGTCCCTGGGTGTGACAACACAAAAAACTCACATCTGTTGTTCTGTCTTTGTGTCGGCTCCTCAGCATCCTCACAGCCTGACAAACCATTTTCCAGGATGTGAATCTTACCACTTCAAAAATGTACTTCTGTACAACACAGATTAATCACACAAGAAATGTGTTAAATATCTGGATGGATATGTATGGTCCTGTGCCAGAACTTGTCTCGATTGTTCTGGGCCAAGTATCCAAGGACGGACTGTGAGTAAGTGTTGATGGCTGAAAGCTAGTTGAAAGTCACAGTAGTGCACAGTGATTCTCTGTGAAGAACAAACATCCCTGGCACTGTTAAAAGAAGGCTAAAAAACCCTTTTGATATGTGATGCACTTTCAAACATTGTGGTTGCATGTTTTGAAGGACAGAAAGAATAAGAGAAAAAAGCTCCCCTGACCTACTCTTTCTTGTCTACAGATCATCAGAGGAGCTGCTCTTTGGCTGTGCATTTGTTTGGTCTGGTTGTCTGCTCCTGGAGATCATCTGGTTGATCTGTTTTGTCTGCCGAGTCATGTTGAATGTACCATTTAGAACATTAAAACAACGATGTTGGAGGGCCTGCAAGTACTGGGTCACCATGTCACAAAAGGGAGGAGGGGGATCAGAGGAAAGAAAGAAAGAAAAAGAAAAAGAAAGAGAAAGAGAAAGAGAAAGAGAGAGAGAGAGAGAGAGAGAGAGAGAGAGAGAGAGACTGTTCTTGCTGACTCATCTGTCATTAACCAAGCTTCCACTACACTTGAGCCCTCACTCACACCCAAACGCTTTGAGGCAGACCAATGTTTAAAGGCTTAACAAATCTGCATGTGCATTTATATGTGCACATGATTACAGCCGGCGTGTGCAGGCATTTTGTTTTTGAACCTGGGAGAGCCAAGTGGATACTACAGCAAGAGCTGGGCTGATGCAAAGCGACAGACCCCGTTGTGGGCCTATAATTGCCACCACTGGTCCTCACATCAAAGAAGCAATGCCTCAAGGCCGGATATTTGCCATACATACTCACATACAAGTAGAGAAGCAGAGAGAAAACAAATGGTAAAATGTAAGCCGGTAAAAGGGGAGAAAAATGAGAAATAGGAGATAAGAAAGTGAACAGCAGGGTTTCCTCTATAACTGCACAGGACTGGCAGACCCCCAGGCTAATGCAAACCCCCACCAAGCCAAAAAACTATTTTTTTAATGCCAAATATCCATTCAGTTATAAATCAATAATCCCCCCACAGCCCATCCCCCAACTCCAAAGCAGTCAACTTAGAGGAAACACTAAACAGATAGAGAGGAAAAGAGGGTGACGGGACTTGTGGAGCCACACTGTTGAAATAAACGGGGGGAAAGAGACAAAGCCAGGAAAAATGAGTCATTCCCTTGGGACAACAGATACTGATTTTCTACTTTGGAAAACACTATGACAACGATGGAGCTCCCCTCATGCAGAGTGGAGCAGTACAGTATCTATCAGAACAAAATGGAAGGCAACTTGACACGCAGATGAGAGGAATGCATGTACATGTTTTAGACGGAAAAAGGAGGAGATAAGAGGGAGTAAAAGCGAAGCAAAACTACATGGTGATGAGGGAAGAGGAGTGGAGATAGAGCCGAGGTCTGGTTCATCGAACGTGTCAGATGCTCAATAAAAATAAGGTTGAGGGAAGAGCTCCCATCACAAACAGCTTAAACTCATGTCAGACAAATACTCTGAAGGAAAGCAAAGTAGGTGAGAGGAGAGGAGAGAAGTGTGTGTGTGTGAGAGTGTGTGAGAGTGTGAGTGCAAGACAAGTCCATCTCCTGGAAAAACTATTCTTCACCTTAAGGTGTCAACAACATCTGGCACCTTGACACCTTGCTCATGCTCACATCTGTCTCGCCTGTTGTGTCTAACACATCGTCCATCCCCACAGCTGCCTTTACCCCACCCTACAGGACCACCAACTCTTACCAACTAATTCTTTCATTTGCTCACACAGTGCAGGTGATTATAAAGATACTAATGATAGCGATAGAGCACAAAGCATCATACTCAAAAAAACAAAAATAACATGCCCAGCAGAGGGGAAAACTACGACGGCGTATTAGGGCCATAGATGTGAAAAAATAAATAAATACGGACCTGGAGGGGGGGGGGGTGTTACATTTTGAGAAAAAACATGTTTTTGAGATTACATTACATTACATTACATTATTACATATTATTATATTATGCTTGTAGCTAACTTAAAACATCAGATTTCAGCATTACTACCAGAGAGAAAAGGGCACTTTATAGCATATGCTGAATCATGTTACAGGCTGGCGTGACACTTTTCACAGCTGATATGGTGACTACAGTTTGTAAAAATAGGCAAGGAAATTACATGCACAGACATGCAATCACTTCCCATTCAGGTTTTTTTTTTTATAGTCAGCTGAATACAGGTTAACTGCACACCTTTCAATTAAACAGATTTGATGGTGACATTTAACCTGCATATTCTCTCTGTGACTGGCAGTGTGTCTGAGTATGTGAATCATTTTTAACAGAGGTTGAACAGAGACGCAGGCTGTCCCCTACAGCTCGGGTCAGGTCTGTCTATCCTAACATGACACACAGCTCTCTAACATTATCCACTTTTGTCTTCTTAAAAAGGTTCCTTTTTTCTGTTTGGCAGCTTGTAAAAACTTAGTTCTGGGTTCTTTACCCTGTTGATCATGCATCTCAATACACAACAGCGTTCAGGCATTTCTCTGTTGTTTGCGAGCAGACTGAAGTGACAAGGAGGCAACTTCACTCAATACAAAGTCAATAGAGAGCAATGAAAAATCACTTCATCACTAAGATCTTTGTGCACCATGTCCGTGAGCTTGCCCTGACACGTCTTAGGTGAAAATATATCCACCAGACTGTAGCGGATGTAATCTTATTCAAGTCCACAATAAAGCAACACCATGAAAGTCTTTTATGGGCAGCATTCCTCTGTAATGACACAGAGACGGTGGAAGTTAAGGCTAAAGTATTACGGCAACATAACAAGGTAGAGAACAACAGCTATGATATGTGTGGTGTGTCAAACATGGCAGTAGGAGCATTTCTGCACACAAATAACTAGTTGAACCTCCTTTAATTTAAACCTGGTCTGGAGCCAGGACCTTGGTCCTTGTGTTTTCAAGAACATCTCGGAGTTTTCTTTGTACTGCAATTTGTCCGCCAAGTGTGAAATCTGACATGTTATTACTAGAATATTATTTGGGAACCAACCCGGTGGAAAAAATGAAAGCCATCAGGAGAGTAAGACTTTGTAAGATGATCAAATAAGCTGTTGTAATGTCAGTTACAGGTAAGTGGGTATCGGTATTCTCTTTTGGCCTGCTGAACGTCGATGTAATTTTGCAATCTTTAAAAACACCCTCCAGAAAGATGAGTTAAATTACCGGGGAGCATGGTAGATATTTTATTCCCCACCTCCCCCTTTAATGTTAATCCAGTCCAAATGGGGTTTAAGCTACACTAAAGATGCCGCTGATTGCCACTGTCTAGCTTTGCTGCTTCACTAAGTGAAAAAAAGAAGAAAACAAAAGAAAAAAAATAAGCCCATTAAATTCACTCTCCATTATAGGAACTGATATATAGTCTGACGTTATACAATGTACTCCACTGATGGTTTCAGCACATTAAATAAGAGCAACTGTACATTATAGATGTTATCACACAGTTGCTCTATGATCATGTTACATCCAGCGATGAACATTCAACCAACATAATGAAACAACTGAGAGATGCAATGCATTGCCATGTATTGGGGCTTGTTTGACAGACAGCACTTGTGTGCATGCTTCTGTGTGAACTGCTGGTAGGAATGACCCAGTATGTGTGTCTGGCCCATTAAAGCACAAAAACCCATTGTGTATCATTAGCTGTGGGGGAAGACGGCAGAGACAGAGGGGTGGCGTGTGGAGCTGAGGGAGGGGTCAGTGACCTTCCTCATAACCAACCAGATGACCTCATTCACAGCACATAGGAATCCTCTGTCTCCCCCCACTGTTCTTTATCACACTCACTATCCTCCCCTCGCTCTCTGCAGCCCGGCTTGCCTCTTTCCTTTCAGCGAACACAATCAATCAACTGAGCGGGGACGAGGTTCATGCTCACTAACCCTTTACTATAGATGGCACATTCTTTCCTGCCAGTTATCTGTGAGGGTTTTTTTATGCCACTCTTTCCTATGTTACACATGGCTCTAAAGAGGCTCTTTGTTTCACAATTAAAAGCCTAATCATACAAAACCACCCATTGTTTCTGCTCTGTAATCTCCTCCCAACCACTGCACTGATAGTGACAGACAGACACGACTTAAGCCTCGCCACAAACACAAAACCAGCGACAAACACTCAACAAACAGCGCAGAAGCAAAAACTGTGCCTTCATTCATGTGCCACCGCCATTATTTGAGGTAGCACGCTCTACACATGAGCATAAATTATGCTAAGCACATCATGTTTTACATTACAGCGCAAGACTGCAGGGCAGACAGCCACTGTAAAATACAACTGTGCAACACATGTAATTCTAGTTAGTCTGTGTCACTGTGTGTGACTGCATCACTGAGACAGATTAGAGGCCGTTCAATCAACTGAAACACTGCTGACAAGGTAGAGGGGACACTGGATTATTAATCTGTTTAAAATAAATGACATTCCTTCAAGAAATCTGTGCATATTTCCTCCTAGATTTCAGCATTTCATCACTGCAAGCAAGAAGCACAAAAAAAGAAAAAAAACACACACTGAGGAGAGACTGTTGGTGGGGTCTGCTGGCGCAGATGGTGGAAATGCCATGAACTCGAATGACTGCAGTGTGGAATGAGCACTTTCGCCAACGGCTCAAACTTCAACAGCAACACAAAGCGGACACAGAGAGCTTTGCGGCACGACTGCTGCCCCCCCCCCCCCCGGCTGCTGTCCCTCCTGCTTTACACCATCACACCTGATATGTCATCCAACCTGTTTCACCATCTTTAAAATAGACTTCAATTATTAAATGTACCAAAGCAACTCATACAAAACTTCATATTTTGACATATCAGTATAGAGTGGAGTGGAAAAGTCTGTGTTACATCATCTGTTTGTCAGTTTATCAATATTAAATATATTGTGTGCAGTCAGTGGAAAGCTTGTATGAAGCTTAAATGTATCTGAATACTGTCTTCACAGCGCTGATATTGTTTTCTGAGGTTGTTCTAAAATAATAAAGTCTTTTATAGGGCCATTTATCACTGCTGCAAGTGCCTTAACCTGGAACAGCAGACGTCAAAAAAATATTTACCGTTGTTCATAACAATGCTGACAATACCTCTTTTGGCACGAGTCTGTTCTCCTCAGTGCTGAAAAGCTATCCCAAGGTGGCAGCCCAACACATGCTGGAGAGATTTTCACACACTATGTCAATTTCATTCAAAACACAACACCGGGTAAATCTAAAGGGACAACACCAACCTAAAAAAACAGTGAAGCAGACATCTTTACAGCACATCATCTGCATTCAAGAAACAAATCCTCGGTGAACGACGACTGCCCTCGGTAATAAAAACCTAAACAAACTGACGAAACATGACTGGCAAGCAGTAGTGTTATTGTTAAGAGTAGCTGTTTCCAACCTTTCTCTTAAACAATGAATACATGTTCAGCACAAAACAAATAGTATCACTCTTTCAACTTATGACAACCAGACAATGAAAAGCTTGTTTTCACATCTTACAGCTGCTGTGTGTAGTAGTAGACGGCCACATGGGAGGTGAATGCAAGAGACCTGCTACAGCCCAACATGGTAAAGGAACAAATCACCGAAGAACCAGTTCTGAATAAAGCAAATGGTGCAGAAGAAAATACAGCACAAAAAAAAAATGTATTAGTTTTTGATTAATGGTGAAACTGGAGAGTGGCAGCGGACCCCACTGATTTCTGGACTATGAAGAGAGCAACAAAACGAGCTACAGTGAATGCTGTGAACTGTATAACATGGGATTGGACATGAAATGTGTTGAAGCTTTACAGACTCAGAGAAGCACAGTTAAGCTTGTGGAGTTTCCCAGCACTTCAAATTTGACGGCAGAAGGGCTACAGAGGAATCGAACTACCTCTCTTATGGCAGCACCGCCTGTTCTTGCCAAGCCACACAGAAACAACACGGGCTGCTGAGGGACAGGTAAATTATTCATTTTTTGATTTATCAGCCAGCCCAGAGACTAGTGAGAAACCAAAGCAAAGGGCGAAAACCACAAGCAGATTGATCCTCCTCCTTAAAAAGAAGGATGGGACATGTGAACATCTTGGATTAGAGGGTTTGGAGCAGGATATGGAAGGGAAATGTTAAACAAACAGCTGATGAAATAGAGGTGTGTAGCAAAATTAGAGGGTTAAGAAATCATTACTGGACTTTTGATATTTTCACAAAAGTAGAAGGGAGCTTTGCGTGCCGGCTGTCAAGTAAAAAACTTAATCGAATGACAGCCAAATTATGTGCTAAACATTTAGATATTTTAAAGCAATATAGACATTTCTGTGCCTCACTGTGGATGGCATTCGCATTAAACTGAGCTTAAAAACACACTATGAGATTGTGTGTGTGTGAGGAAAACAAACACCAGGCTGGAGGTTAAGTGCTCTGACTGTGCTCCCGGTAAAAATTTCTGAGCTGGCTGCCAACGCTCGCTTGCCATTCCTCCCTCTGAAAAGGAGAGAGAAAATGAATGCGGAGGGGGTGGGCAAGTTGAGAGGGAAACAGAGTGAGCATTCACAGCACAGTTTTTTTGCTTTTTTTTTTTTACTTCCTCTCTATGATAAAAATGGGTAAGGAGGCAGGAAACACTGACAAATGTTGTTGGTATGATTTCTGAGAAGCCTAATTGTCAGGCACGATTTATTCAGAGACTTGAAAAACAAAACAAAAAAGACAGAGAGAGAGTGGAAGGAATAAGGGGGGACTACTATGAGCGAGGGTGTGGGAGAGCTATTTGAAGCACTCAAAGAATGTAACAGGGTGGGGCCCATACTCCTCAGAGCTGAGAAATAATAATAATAATGTGTGTGCTGCATATCTACACACAACCTGTGGAGGAGGGACAGGGATGAGAAGATCATTCGTGATGTCATCCAAATTAGTCAAAAGAAAATCCAGCTCTGTGGGAGAGGGCAAAAGAGGAGCAGGCTTCTCTTGTCACCACAGCAAGAAAACAGCCCTCCCCCTCCTCTCCCTCCTTCCTATTCCCTGTCTGTCTGTCTGAGGGAAAAAACAAACCATTGACTCGCCTTCTCCATAGTCCTTTCCTGTCTGAAAAGGGCGTTACTTCCCGTAAATGTTTTTGCCTGAGAACCAAAAAAAAAAAAGGAACAAAATGGGTAAAAGCTGACAAAACTTGAAGTCAAGGGCAATGGGAGGATGTGTGCTTTCAAAAAAAGGAGGAATAAAGAAACCGATTTAATGTCTGTGTGAGGGAGCTGTTGTGACATAATTATTACAACATCTCTTAATACATCTTCCTCTTTTAACACTGCATGACATACTAAACACACACACACACACACACACACACACACACACACACAAACGCAACTTTCAATCTGACAGAAATCACACAGTAAATTTCTTTCCGGGGGGAAATGCACACTATGCATCTGGTTACCTTATTCACTGTTAATTTTAACGGGATTGCTCTGCATTATAATTTGAAGGGAGAGGGGAAATAAAGAAGAGATAAACGGCCTCCAGCAATGTGTTGTCTAACAGCTGACAGTAAAAGAAGGGAAGCCACTTAGTTTTGGCGACAGCAAGCCAGATAGTCAGCCAGGCAGTCAGAGTAGGGCACGGAGACAGGAGGCCAAGCAGAGGCAGCAGAGATAAGGAGGCCCCAGCACTCACAGGATTGAGGCCTGAGATAAGAGCCCGGAGCTGATGTTGGATGACTTTATCACACAGCACCCACTGGGGGGTGGCATTGCTGGGGCTGGAGCAGGGCCAGAGGAGCAAGATGGGGACTGTGTTTAGAGTTTAGAACAGGGACTGAGGACTCACCCCAGACACTGCGGTGGGGGATACTGGACTTGGAGGAGAAGGCTGCTACGCGGAGGCATGTCAGGAAGAAGACAAGGCAAGCCACAACCCTAACACCTCACCCTGTCAGACTTATGCCTCTACCTAATTTATTACGAAGGAGGAGAGACTGACGAACAGGGGCCGTGCATGAGGGCAAGAGGGAGGCAGACAGAGAGAGACAGCACAAAGCCTCCAATTCTGCTTTCTCACTGGTGGTGACGGCTCAGTAAACCGGCTCGCACAGTGGCTCTCAGTTAATTAAATTCCAGCTTATAAGTGGTGTTTTGGGAGAGAATGTGGGAAGAAGAGAAAGCCTTGGGGTAGGGGAACAAAACAGGTTTTCAGTTTGCAACAACAGATTTGACCAAACGCCCCCAAAATTCACTCTTTCAGTTGGTCTCTATCTGCGCCCTCTCACAGCCTTGACCAGTATCTTACTTTGCGAGCGGTGCTCAATCTTGTTAGCTGCTAAATTGATTGCATGTCGGAGGTTAGTGCAGGTCTCACCCTGTGCCGAGTAACACCAAAGGGTCAATCTGCAGTGTGTGTGTGTGTGGGGGGGGGTAGTGCAGTGCTTCCAATGCCAAGACAGACAAGAGGAAAAGAAAAAAAACATAGAGACAGATGACAGAAATATGAGACAGCAGGTAGAAAACAAAATGCAGACTTGTAGCGTTGCCCCATTTATCAAAATCTGTTCTCTAAACAGTTGTTCCCAAAGGGCCAGTTTCATACAAAGGCTCCACGGCGGACAGCAGACAGTCTGTCCTCCAAACGTTGACAGCTCTCCCGGGAATGTCCTGTTAAATCACGGCGCACAGAGACAAACAAGCACACACAAAACTGTATATGCAAAAAGTGTGTGTGGGGAGAGGGGACGCTGTAGCGAGGAACAAGTGGTACGATGCACCACGTGGTTCTGCCACACAGCGTGCAATGGAACAACGGGCCATTTAATCTATTACACAAACAAAGCTCAGAATCGAGCCTGTTAGGAAAGGTTAACGGGAGCTTGGAATAAATGCTTTCAATCAATCTGACTATTCTGTTTCCCCAGAGTAAAACCTGCCAGAGGACACACGTCACAACAACGACCCCAAAAAGAAAAAAACTAATAATAATAATAATAATAATGAAATCCCTCCCTTCCTCCCATGCATAACTAACATCAGCGTCTGCACTTCACTACCAGACTACATCTCTAGATGTTATATGGGCTGTCTCCTCCTGCCAAGAGAAAATATAGCAATTTAAAGCCGCTTGTTGGCTGGCAGATCGTAAAGAGAAATAAAAAAAACTCCATAGCAGGTGTCACCTCAGGGAGATGAACAACTGCAACGCAAGGCGATTTCAAAAGGGGGGGGCCTGTCAATCGGCCAGCGTGACCTTAAGGGACTACACACAAATTGGGAACGTCCATACATACACACACATGCGCGCCACTGAGGCAGGGTGGGAGCAGTCGCCAAACACACAAGGGTGGTGTCGGCTTTCTTCCGCCATGGAAACAGCTGTGTAGATATGCACAAAACGTTGGGTGGGTGGATGGGTGGGTGTGGTGGGGGGAGGTACGTGCAGCTGTCGGCGGGGTAAACTCTTGAGCAATCAACAGTTTAGGAAAGCGTTTAAAGCATTCAGCTATAACTGGCTTGGATTTTTGCTATTCGAGGTATTCAAACACACTTCAGACTAAAAACCTGCACTTACTGAGAAGAGTGGCACTTAATACATACAAACACCTGTCCCTTAGGAGACAAGACGGCTGATTTCTCGTTGACTGGCTCGGACGGTCCTTAAGTACTTCTATCTATTGTACTTTCTTGACACTTTTTGCTACACTACCTACACTGTTTTCTACCTCTGCTTCAGCATCACTAGCTTTTTCAGTAGCATCTGCTCCTCTCCATGTAGCCTTGACAAGACATGAGACAGAACCAACTGCGGAGCCTCCCACACCTACTGCTGCACACTGAGGAGAAAACTACACACACAGACCTAATTCACACCACAAGTTTAAGATTTCCAGCTGGAAATCTGGACGTCAGCTGGAAGTTACAATTGAGTGTGATGTTGGCAAAGACCACTGTCACAAAACACACATTTAATTATACAAATATCAACTCAAATTAAAAACTTACAAACCACTTTGAGCTTTTGAATTTGTAGCAACCTGACAACATAAGTCACTGTAGCCTACGCACATTAAAACATACACATTAAAATTTATACAAACCTATTAATAATTATATGAGCACTAGGGCCAAAAGGGACAGATGTTTTTCTCTTTTTTAGACAAATACAAATTACACCTATTGGATCATGCTGGTGGTTTTACACTGGGTGAGGTCAGTTTACACCAGTACGGGACAGGGAGTGGGCGGAGGTTTGTCCTGAATATCGCATTAAGAGCTTCAGCCCTGTCAAAAATGGGCGAGCAAACCAAACAGCCACAACAGGAACCAGACAGTCAGACAGGCCTCATCTGCACTGGGGTGGCTTTCATCACACACACACACAACTTTTGGCGACAGGGTAGTGTTTGGGCTGGTGCTGTGGAAACCCCAGTAAACCATCACTTGTGTGTGGCTGTAGAAGAGTGAAACTGGGGCTGGGGAATTGTGAATGTCCCAACTAGTATTATTTAAACCAAGAAGAAGAAAAATATTATCCCTGTTTTAGCACAGAGGCACTGTACCATTGCAGCATTACAGGATTGATTTCTGCTATGAAACCATGTGTTGCAAGACATCACACCACATGGTGCAAAAAACTTCTTTTCAAAGTATGACAAACTATTCAGCTGCACTGTGTTATTTCTGATTAAAGCGTAACAACTTTTACTTTTTTCTCAAATTTATATATCTAATAATTGTACCACCATTTAAAGATTTGAAAAGAATAAACTCACACAGGTCAAAATCAGATTTTAAAAAACAGTATTTACAACATCCAAAGACAGTATTAAAATATGTGACAATATGCTGACATGATGATTAACATAATAGTCTGTAGACTTTGTTAGCGCTTACTTTTTACGCAACATTTAGTCAACATGTCTGCAGTGAACCTTGTCTTTCCTCTACTCTTTTAGTCCAGCAGTTGCCACACATGTTTAGTTGCTTAATTTTAGCAAGTTACAAAGACAAAATACTAAGAAAAAACGACTAAAAGCTGAGTGTAAAATATGAAACAATTCATAAGAGATATTCAGTGATTTGTTTTTTCTGTATTACGGCGTTGCAGAAATTTTAAAAAGTCTCAAATTTACACTACTTAACTGTATAAAAATTGATGAGTTCTTTTGTCTGAAAACGCAGTGAATCACACCTGAACTAAGTGAAAAAATGAAAAACATCCATAAAACATGATTCAGTGATTGTCTGGGTCAACAACTGTCCCTTTCATTCTGGGTTGTTGCAACAGACTTTTTCTTTTGGTTTGTCCCAAAAAAAGAGAAAAGCCAGTTTCAGGGAATGTTTTAGACAGAAAACTCACTGCTGGCCACAAGCTAGAAATTAGTTTCTTGCTCATAGACGTTTCTAACAAACTTGTCTGAGCTGTTAGAGTAAATGAAAGGTATTCAGACTGTGCTCGGCCCCTTTTCGTTTCTATTCAGAGTATTGTCAGGGTCTACAACTATGGGGGGCTGGGAGACTGACAAGGGGGAGCGGGATGAAAAGGAAAAAACATGCCTTGTTCCTGACTCTCAACTCAGTGAAAACACCAACACACCCATCATCCCAAATTATTACAATAAATCAATCAATCAAACTTCTCTACAAATCAAGGTAAAAAATGCCTCTTTTGACAGCATTTCTGGGGTGTCCGGAGTCAATAAGACTGCTGTTAATGGCAAAATCTGACTTTAAAGATGTGAGAGAAAACTGCCACCATCACAGCTCAGGAAATATATAACAGATTTGTTTTTTTACTTTTCTATAAACCTTAACCCAGTGCTTAAATTGCAATTTCTCCAGGTGAAAAGCTCTATAATCTATGCTGTGTGTGTGGCACGTAATAGAAAGATTATAGAGACTCTTCCATCTATTGCACCTAAATAACATTTAACTTTAAACTCACTTTGAATACAAATATTTAGTTTTCAACAATTGACTGAATGGAAATGAAAAGAGAATGAAGTTTTCCAGTTGGGGTTGTGAGACAATAGCCCTATTTACACCTAAGCGACTTGTTTATCAGCTGTGTAGGAGAGCAAGAAAATCTTTGCAGACCGGTTTAGCAACTGCATACTACAGTGTCTTACTCATCCAGACATGCAACCGAAACTATGAAGTGAAGTGTGTGCTACTCCGTCTGTCTCTTTCCTCTATCGTCAATGAGGAAATCCTTCATTTATACCAGTGGTTGCAAACCTTTTTGGTCTGTGACCACCACTAAAATAAAGCATAGTCTGGTCTGCAACCCCTTGTCACATGTTGCACTGTCTACCAGATAAGTTACCAATTACTGTCCTGATTCTTCGGTTAATCGTGCAAAATGTTAGAAAATAATGAAAAATACCCTTTAAAAGTTCCCCCCAGTCCAAGGTTACACCTTCAAATGTCTTTTTAACCCATTAACAGACCAAAACACAGAGATAATCAGCTTATCATCATGTTTGATGAAGAAAAGCAATACATGTTTGCTTTAAAAAATGACAAACGATTATTCAATTATCAAAATAGTTGCTGATTAAACTGTTGATCAACTAACCTTGCAGCTCTGGAGGAAGGACTTTATTTTATTTTATTAACTTTTAGGGGCATGAACACAACTATCCACAAGAAATAAAGCAACAATTAGAAGAAGGCTTGACAAAAAATTATTATTGTGTGTCTAAATTATGCTTTTCCTCCTTGTGTCCAGTGAGATAATTTCGCGACCCCTTTTGTTAATCCAGCGACCCCTTGTGGGGTCCCGAACTCCTGGTTGGGAAACACTTATTTTTACTGTTGAGTTGTCAGCCTATTACTTTTGTTCATCAATGTCATGGTGTCCAGCCCGACACCTCACACAGCATGGGGACAGTCTGGTAGGGGGCTGTGGCGCTCTCTAGTGTCCCCAGCTCAGTTACATAAACCACGGGTCCGACCTCTTGCTTAGACCAGCTTATGATATTGATACTATCAACATAAACGCCAAATAAGCCGCGTTTATCAGCGCCGCTGGTTGTGCCACATCCAGTGGCAAAGCGAAGAAAATAAACGTAGGTAGACAAATCCCGTCTGGACGGCGCCGCCGACAAAAGGCGACGCAGTTCTTTTTCGTAGGGCAAGCTTGACTGGCAAAAAACACGACGATTACTGCAGCAAGGAAGGAAATATAACCGAGAAGACCATATCCTCGATTGAAGACATAGACTGTGGTAGCCTGGTGATCGGACACAAACAAAACGGTGCCTCTTTTAATGAAAAAGTTAGACGGTTGAAATAATCTTCGTGCACTCCCCCTCCCAGCAGCAACTCACTGGCCATTGTTTGGACAACAAGCAGACACATTCCTCCGTGCTTTTAAACTCGGCCGCTGGGCAACGACTAACACAACCCTCGAAGCAAAAACAAGGAAAGCGAGAGTCAGTCTGTGTAACACTTATTTCCATTTGCCCGAAAAAACACTGTTTTCACTGTTTTAAGTCTTTATTTAAAAAAAGGAAACGTAGCTAAGTTAAAGCTGTCTGTCTGGTTCCTGAAGAGTTCGTGGACATCCAGGACTCGCTAGCTTAAAACGTGGCTAACCCAAGCTAAACTGCTGGGGGAACATGTGGAATCAGGCCCCGTCTAAAATTAAATTAAGAGACTCGTCTTTGATTAAACCTCAAAGTATGCCTTGAAACTAACCGGAGATGATTTCCAGTTGGCAAGCTGACACTGTTAGGTAACTGTTAGTTGTGTTGTTTTGTTTTTTTAAGAGAGAGAGAGCGAGAGAGTGTGAGAGAAAAGTTTTCCTTCTTGTCGCCACAAAGTCAAGAGTGCAGCAACAAACTCCGTCAGCTACTACATCTCTCTTTTCTGTGGTGGAGAAAACAAACTCACTGCCGGAATTAACATGTATTTTTTTATATATATTCTGGATGTAAACTATAGCTAGGCATAAGTTCACATAAGTGTTAATATTCCTACCACGGTCTTGAATTTTGGGGTACCCGATTGCTAGTGTGCGGTCTGGGTCTCTCGCTAACGTTATGCAGCAGGGACGCCCAGAGAAACCGTGCCAACCCCGGACTGTGTGGTCACGCTTCCCCCTCCTTCAGCCCCCTCTTTGCCGCTTACCTTCATCGAGAAGCCTCTCAAGGTGTGTGAAGATGCCGCAGAGATTTGGCAAACTGGTCATGAGCTTCTTCTCGTTTAACAATTGCATCAAATAGTCGGGACTCGGCCTCGGTCGCTCCTTCACTTCGACCTCTCCGACCATCATCTTTGCGGCGAGAGGGGAGAGAAACAAACCACCGCAAGGAAACACAGAATCCTCTTTTAGGGGAAAAAGGAGAGAAGAGAAAAAAAACGAAAAAAAAAAGAAAAAAACTTGCGGCTCCAATCCCTCGCTTTCCCTCCCTCCTTGTGATCAGAAGACTCTGTAAAAACCCCCCTAAAAAATCAGGTTTGGTTTGTTCTTGTTGTTTGAGTAGAGAGGGGGCAAAAAAAGAAACCGTTATCTCCCTTCCAGAGACTCGCGCGCCGTACGCTCCTCTATGCCGTGTGCGCTCGTGGACGTTCGATTCCAACACTGTAGGCGCGAGAGACCGTTCCACCCGAGAAGGTCCGTCCCTCCTCTCACGCTATTGGCCAGCAGGGCTTCCATGGGACTAATAGGACAGCCAATGTGCGTTCAGATGCGATTCAGAGGGGCGGGGTGATACTAGTGGGAGGAATGAGCGACAGGAATTAGAGCCAATGATGTACAGTGCGCAGGAATGCACATAATGCCCCTGAAGTGTCAACACAGAGTACTTCTCCCTTTCCTCATTAATAGCAAAACATATCGTTTTTAAGATTATAACTGTCTTTTTTAGTTCCTTAACTCACTGAATATGCTCATGACTTTAAACACCAAAAGCAGACAATATTGGTGCATTTTACACAGAGACTGAGGACTGAGGTCTGCATTCCTCAGCTTTAATGTGCATGGGTAAACACCAAAGGGGAACTCAAGAAATATACTTGGGTGTGAGTTAAAGGGGAAACCATACAACCCCCAACCCTGAAAAAAAAATACATTGGGTGTGAGTTAAAGGGGAAACCATACACCCCCCCCCCCACCACCACCCCTTTTTGGAATTTCTTTGAGGCCCCCTGTTTTTATGTATTCTTGTAGTTTCTGCATTTGCTTCACTTTCAGACTGGTAATGTGATTATAATTTAGTTTTTTCGCTATACAATAACGTATGTGGAACTTCTGATCACGCATTTTGATTAAGTCCCACTTATGTCACACCTGTGATTTGCTATCCTGATTAACAAGCAGAGCCTGATGAAACCTGATTCAGAGAGTGTTGGAGATGTGTAGCCCCTGCAGCCATAGAGCCTGCTTTCCTTGATTGTAAAGATACATTAACATGATTGCAAAGCATGAACCTTTTTGTGTTTTTCAAGTAGAAAGAACACAGAAATCCTGTAAGATGCAACAAGATCATCAGCACTGTCTTCCATGTTGCTCATCCCGTGTGAAAACAACCTCCCACTTATTACTTGAAAGCACTGTTGACCCATTTGTCACTTTGATTTTATGAGGTCTGGTATAATTGTATGGTTTAGCAATGACATGTACTAATCTGGTATGGACTAGTCTAGTGATCTGGTTCAAATAGTTATATGTGGGTTGTGTTCAGTGTCCCATATCCCATGCATAGGGTTTATGTGTGACAGTGGTAACACATGTGCCAAGACCAGCCTATGGTTGTGGATCTCATGCATAGGTTTCACTTTATGGTGCTGAATTATGAAAAAATGTGTGTGGTCCATATCCTACAAGATGCCCATTGTTACTCAAGACTTGTACATCTTGTTATCTGTCGTGGGACCAATTGATCAACGCTCCAGTGATCAATAGAGCCTTTTCACTGTCCTGTCCTTGGGAGGACCTTTCCACATATCTTCCGAAGATTAACATCCCTGATCAATGGGACACACACAATCCAGCTACCTCCGGTTTCTCAAATCCTGCTAAGTGTGAAAATAAACCACAACTGGCCTGTTTTGACTTTAACAGCTGTTGACTGTGAGGGGCCTGGCTAAATCTGAGCCTTGACCTTCACCCTTGTTCAATTTGTCCGCTTACTGTTCACCCACTCATGTCTTTGTAAAATAGTCTCTACGCTGGGTGTATGAATGCTCAAACAGCTGCACTCTGACCTATTGGCATCAGTGTGTCGCCACTGTGTTAGTATCGTGGGATACAACAATATGTCAGAGGAAATTGACCAAACAAATTTAGACTCAGTGATGTCTTTGGAAAAGTTTAATACCAACTTACAACATACATACAAGCTGTAAACCTTCACACATACATAAAATCATACACAGTCCCCCGCAAACAATCCTCAAGCCCAGATAGCATTTGGGAGTGCAGCAAGGCGACAGGAGCCACCACATCAAAGCAGGAAGACAGATACCGTTGCCTTAACAACCAGTGCAACACATTTACTGGCTCCTGCCTTTCTGCCCTTCAGCCACTGTCTACATATAGCCACAGTATGTTATTGCTATAATTACTGCAGAGCTTTAGTTGAATCTTAGGTCTGATTCAGGTGAGACAAAGGCATCAAATGTTGGGATTAATTTACTTGTTTGAAATACTGAAGTAATTCATTAAATATTAGCAATTTTTAAATTACTTTTCCATAGTAGGTTTTTACAGTTTAATACCTGAATTAGCTTGGCAGCACATCCACTGGCCTCTGGACAGTTTATCTGTCTGGCATTTATCACTTGATTGTCATTATTTTAACCAGTGACCATAGGAAAAGACAGTTTTTTACATAATGAGTTGTCATTTGCACCACCACCAATTACACAGGACATGTAATATTACTCCTGTCGTCCAAATGGTCTGCAATATCAGCGCGCTATCTTCAAGCCAGGGTGATAAAACATCCCTTGAAGTCAAACACTGATAAGTGATTTTGATGGATAAGAGTAAGTAGATAGGCAAACGGAATGAGAAACCCAATTTTTCATGTGACTTCGAGATAGCTAAATTGTTCATGGTGTTGACTTTATGTCCCCCCCCCCCCCCCCTCCCTTTATTCTTTGAATATATAAGCGATGGAAAAAGTCACAGACTTCTTGCATCAAAAGGAATCTGGCATTTATTCTGAGCTTTGAAAATGGGTTTAGTTCTTATCTCTAACGTTGCGCATGGTAATTTGCACCTTGCCTAGCGCTCATTCTTCTGAGTTGGGTCACATACAGCTTTCTGTGTGTGTCTTGATATGTGTGCGAAATAGAAACACAGAGTTAGAAAGAGAGAGAGACACAGCGACAGACAGGCATAACATACTGAAATGTGTGTGTGTGTGTGTGACAGTGAGTGCGTGTGTGTGACAGCCCCGGAGTAAACAGAAACGATATTAATCCCCCCTTTTGCTCCCCCTGCCCTTGTGTTTTCGTCATTTTTAATAACACGGTTTCTATTCAACAATTAATCCAATTAACAAGGATCCAGATAATTAATGAACATGCGTTTAGCCCCTTTTGAAGAGAGGCTGTTAGCTCACTCACAATGAGCTTGGAGAGCGCCCTGGGTTTTCAGCTGAAAGTATGCTGATGGAGACAATGGGGCCCTCGGTACGGGCCCTGTAGCTAGCTGCAGTCTGCCTCGGGGGCCGCAGCCGCAGGAAAATGAGTGGGAGCTGGTGACTCTGTCGAGGCAAGGCTGTCTGTGATAACGGCTGAGGCTCCGGAGGAGGTGAACAGAGGCCCACAGGCTCTGATAACATGCAAACATACAAACAAGAACAACATCTTTCCCTCTTTCTTTTGACTTACTAGTTTGGGGACTATGGGGAAAAGTGCTGGCGGAATCTGGGTCATTTACATTTTGAGGAAGGTATGAGCACAGCGCAACAAAAAATAAATGTCCTTCTAGCAACCACAGCAAATACAGAGAATATACAGAGAAATACATAATGTACCTATTATTCATTTTAACCCATATCATAAGCATGACATGAAAAATACCCTGTTCAAGCTTGTGTGCGTGTGTTCATGCACTGTTGCACTCATACTTGTTTGTGAGGGGCTCGTTTTGAACAGTCTGTGTGCATTTGTTACTGTCAGTGACTGAACATTATTTATTTCCCCTACAATCACCCAAGGAAAGAATTATAGACAATGAGGATGAAGGGGAAGGATGTGGAAATGAAAGTGGATAGTGAGACATGTTGGGATGACAGGCTAAAAATCAACCATTTTCCCCCCATAGTTTGAGTTTATTGGTGTTGTAGATTCATTTTGTAAAAATCAGTAAAGTTTAGGGCCTCTAAACCACTTTGTGAGCACGCATTGTAAATGTCAATACAGCCGATCACACAATCCAGGTGCTGCCATTTATGTTTACTCAGTCAGATGACTTTGTAATCATAAAATTAAATGATTGATCAGCATCCCAGTGCAGCAGCACAGGAATTACTGTTCACAGTGGTTAACAAGTAACATTTGCAAGTTAAGATCAAATCACTGTTTTATGCTCATTTTACGTGTCTGACAGCACAAAACAGACACATATCCTAATGAGAACGACTAAATTGTGAGTGCAGCTGTGCTAAAGCACATTTTAGATGATGGTGGAGAGTAGGAAGAGACAGAACTGAGCTTTAACTGGCTGACACTCAGCAGAGGCTGTGCCTGTCTGTCTCGCCTCTACTAAATGTTGATTTTGATGCATAACTGTGTTGTTTGCCAACCAAAACAAGACCTTTAATAGTGCAAACAAATCAACCTTCAGACCCTACAGTGTCATCATCAGAGTCAAAATGGAAAAAGACATCTGGCAAATGTATTATTTTCCTCTAAATAAATTGAGCTTTTTTCCTCTTGTTCATGCGTTTAAGAGCAGATGGAGATCTTTACTTCAACTACTCAAAATCGACTGTAGTGGTCTGAAGTAGTCAGTCTTGATGTGGCGATAAGTGATTATTCGGGACCCAAAACATCAGTGTTCCATTACAGTTGTGAGTGTGGGGCTGGTCTGTTGTGGGGTGCAAGGGAGACCTCTATCCATCATATTTGACACCTACCCGCTGACTGAATTAGAGGGTTAAGGAAGGCAAAAAAATGGATGCAAAAGGATGTATTTTCAAGTTTAGAGCGCTGAGTTTGGCCCTAGCATGAGCTGTACCTGTATTTTTTCAGATGCTTTTAAACCAGTCGTGGTTGTTGAATTATTTGGGGACTGAAGAGGGAACTAAATGGGTGAAGATAAGGGAGGAATGCTTACTTCATTTCTTTATCCACGCCAAGTTGGACTACTCATGAGAAAGAATGTACACAGTGTCAGCTGGTGCAAAGTTATGATGTGGGTCGGCATGAGAAAAATATCTATCACAATTCAATATGAAGCTGCGACATTCCAGCTCTTGCGTTTCCAATAACCCACTCTCACCACCACTGCTATTCACCATTCTCTATTTTGTTAAAGGTCACCTTGGGTGTTGTCGTCTAGATGCTCCAGTGGTTTGGCAATCTGGTGATGGAAATGCCTGTTGGCCTGCCTGTTGTCACACAGACGGGGGGAGAAATGGGGTGACAGCTGGAGCCACTTTTGATAGAAGGCTCCGATTGGGAAAACATCACCTCCAGACTCCCACCTCGAACCTGCTAATCGTCAAAATCAACAGGAGGAAACGACACACAAATCACACTTTACTGTAAAGGGCACTTTAACAGGCGGAGCATAAACAGCAAAAACAAGTTTTACCTACTCCGCCTTCCTCATTCTGCCCCTTGAGGAGAGCACACTAGTGTCAATACGGCTTAAAGAAGTCCAGCCAATTGTTACCAGTGTGGATCCATTCCTGCCCCTACTGAAGATGCTTGTATTTGTTTACTTGCTCGTTCGCCTGTTTGTGCACGCCTGCCAGCCCGTAGCAGGGGGAAGAAATGAGTGTTTGTGAGTGATAAGACCTGTAGGAGAGGAAGAGTAAGAAGAAGAAGGAGAGCTCATAAGAACAGAGAGTGAGAGGACAGAAGGATAGATAGAATCCTCATTTATCACACATGATGATTGTAAGCAGATTATTATTATAACAATTTTTCTTTCTTTTTCTTCATTTCTCATGTGATTATCATCTAATTGACATTTTTATATTTATTACATGAATATACTTTAATGAAACAGACAACTTGAATTTTATTGTCTCTCTCAAGATACAGTACAGCTGGTTCAAATGCTTGTTATTTCTCTGATGCATCTCACTGGTTTGTTTCTGGCAGTTTGTCATAAGCTTCAAGGAGACAATGTTTTTTTTTTGTTTTTTTTTTTTTATTGAGAGAAAATGACTTTCTTTTTCCCGTCATAATTTCAATGTGCATGCAGCAGCAGCCCAGGTAACCAGCGAGAAGCAGATGGGTTAGGTAATAATGGAGCCACAGTCGCTAAGTACATATCATATGTTTATCATGGCAGTAAAGTAAAAAAAACAAAAACAAAACAGAATTACCATAGTTTAAAAGTTTTTTCCATATGTTGCCATGTATGAAAAGACCCAAAATAAACACTAAGCGGACTGCTTTATTACTATAGGCAAATGATTTAAACATCAGTTGTATAGGAACGATTGTGTCCTAAGCTTTTAACCTATATAAGCAAAGTGGTCAGTGGTCATATAAGTGGTTGACCAATGTAACTGTGATCACTATAAGTGGTTTCCATTGTACTGCGGTGTAGTATACTAGATTTATGAGTAGGAAAAAAGAGTCACACACTCTAGCTCCTTATGTATTTCTCTTTAATCTAGATGACGTTTCAGACATCAGGCCTTCTACAAGAACAGTAGTAGGACACAGGCACTGATTTGTTATATAGGTGGCACCCTAATAACACATCTGATGGAGATTAGACAATCGTGTCCCTTCATTCAGGTGAGAAAAAACAGCCAATCAAATCATTACAAGCAAAGTGAAAACGTCTACTTGATTCATTATGTATGTATGTATGTATCATATCATATCACATATAGAGATTTAAATTTTACGTTACAATTTAATGGTTAAGTATATTCAAATGTGTTAAAATACATGTGGATATCTAATAAAAGATACACAGTTCCAGATAAAAAGAAGTGATTCACAAAACTAAAGTAAATCTGGATATCAAGAGTTTAGCAGACTTTATCCATTTTTAAGGGAAGCATTACAGAGGACTTCACAAGGAAAACAGAATATTAGCTCTCCTTTCAAAGGTGTTTACATTGTTCCTCCACTCATGAATTAAGCCTGCAAATGAGACACCTGGCATATGGAGAGGCAGATAGATAAATCTCCATTGTGCTGTCTTGTGTTGCACATGCTCAGTAGTTAGATGAACGTGGACTCCGGTAGGCAGAAGTGAACAAGCTGAACCGTTCCCAGGGGGACATTTATTTCTGTGGCACAGACACAATCCCCTCATTGCTCAGGTCCTAACAATCTGCCTTTTGAGACTATAACACTGAAATAAGAGAGACAGCACGGCAAAAGAAGGGACACGAGTGAAAAGGGAAGGAAGTGATAAAGGGGAAGACAGATGCTGACAAAAGACCTCCTGAATGCTTAATAAATCCTCCACTGTATGCGGGGGTTACATCACAACACAACTTTGATCATATTAAGTGTGACCCACATGGATGAATTATTTGATTTTCAACACGGCAGCGCATTCACTTTTAGCTTGTTTGTTCAGGTAAGGGAGCATGGTGATGTCGTTAAGTGCCAGTTGTCGCCTCAATTCTTTCCTGTTTTTCTAAAGTGAGCGAACAAAACAGATAAACAAGTGGTTGAGTTTGTAGAGCCCCTCCTCCACCACCACCACCACCTCCTCCTTTTCTTCTTCTTCTTCTTCTTTGGTCTCTTATTCCTCTCTCTGCAGTTGGCTGCTCCTAAATTTCAGGTCTGGCTAGACAGCTCTCTCTACCAGGTGACACAACATCCCACTTCCCTCCATCCATCCCTCTTGACGCAGCCCACACAGTCTCCCCCCTTCACTTCATTTCTCTCTGTGCTGGATTCATCTCAGTTTGGCGGTCTGTCTTCAAACCCAGGCGCGACACATCTCCCCGTCTTCCTCTTTACTCAACATGTTCTCTCACTTGAACACACACAAACACCACAAATATTTTCACGCTGCCTTTCCTCCTCCATAATTGTCTTAGCCTTTTCTCTGCTTTTCTCAATCTCATTTTTCCCCTCCGTCAACAGAACGCTATCGGCATGTTTGTGTAGCTTTTGTTGTACAGCTCATTGCAGTACAAAAGCCTTTGTTGGCCTGCCACCACTGTGATGTGGTGAGACGGAGATGCACAAGGACAAACTTGTGGAGCCAGCTTTCAGAGAGTCACCGCTAACTCACAGATAAGAGCTCAACCTGAAGGCTGGACAAGCTGGTGGCGTGTGAGCAAGACACACATGTAAGCACTTGTCTGTGACTGTTGATCTGTGAGGTTATATGAATTCTGTGTATAAATTGTCCCATGTTGGTGCAATGCTTAGGCTTCCCATCAGTGAAATGGCTTGCATGTGTTCCTCAGTGGGAGTTATTGCTAGCTGCAGGCCAGTGACAGCTGTTGTGAGGGCTGAGCTACCTAAGCTAATAATAACCCCGGAGCTGAGTAAATGCCCGTGGCCCCCATGTCTTCTAGGGTTGACCCCCGGAGTCCAGTTGCAATAGAGAGTGAGGATTAGACCAGGTTTTGGATTAGAGAACGCAATTTCACCTCTGTAAGGACGAATAGGTGTGCAGGAATGCTACACACACAGTGATTAGCGTTGGGGTCACAGCACTCTGAATGGACCACATTGGAGGCACCTGGTGAACCTGCACCATGTGATAGTGTTTTTTTGTCCCCAAATCCAGTTGAGTGTTGGAAAACACACACAAAGGCACGTTGAAACATCCCAGAAACAGGATCAACAAGTTCTTCAACCACCTTGGACTTAGATCATTTTTTTAAAGACAAAATTTCCCTAATCTTTTCAATACTTGTCTCACTGAGGAAAGCAAAGATGTGTGCAAAATGGCTGAATAACATTCTAGATCAATACCATCGCCCCCTCATGCCATTAGGCAGATCTTTCACAATAGACAAGGAATAAAAAAAACATCGGAAATCCTCTCAACTGAAAATAATAATGTGGCTTTATCTGCAACAGATATTATCTGCTGTAGGGAAGTAGAGCATGGTGTTATAACCTGTGCTCTATGACTGGAGGAAATACACTGAATGGGAAGCAATTTATTTCCGTGTGTATGTTGGTACACCCGGAGTCAGAAAATGATCAATTGCTCATTATGACTAAAGCGCAAGAGGTCAGAATATTATGATTAGGACAATTTCTGCTTTATGCTAAATTTGTTTTTGAGGCTTTTGTTTGCATGTCCGAGAAAAGGGTGAGATAAAGGAGAAATTCTAGTAAAGTCATGCTTAGTCTTTCCAGCCTGTAGGTCTGGACCAGTCATGCGTTGATCCCTTTGATAGGCCAAATAACCTTATTGGCTGCTTCCATTCCTGTTCATTTCACAGTTCACTCTATTACTTGCATCAGCAATTACATCTTGGTGTTTCTGTTTGGTATTGTTTGCCATTGTTTGTGTGTGTGTGTCTGTATGCAGGCATGTGTGCTTAGGCTTATGCATGTGTGTTCCTGAATGGCTCTTGATGCAGGAGACCATACTCTCTAGCGCTCCTTTCCAGACTGTCACCTTTCTTAATGAGCTTTAGTGGCTCCCTGAAGGGGTCGAAACGGACACCATTTAGCATTTAATGCCCATTAGTGCCCATGATGTGAGCCAAAGCAATAAGACTGCTTGGCCCTTTAAGAGTGAAGAAGAAAAGTAAACTCCAGGCAGTTCTATATATCATGGCTTATATGACATTGTATGCTGGCTTGAGGCAAATGGCTACAGATGGAAGGTTGTTATTAACATTTGTTCTGTACTAGAACCCTTAACAAATATGCTCACCATGTTCCGGTTTGTCCTTTTTTTTCTAGCTGTCCTATCTATCTCTAAGCTCTCCTGCCTTTCCTGGCCAGTTGCTAGCCTGTGGCTCAGTAAAATTGGACAGGTGAAGCGGGACAGCGGGGCATCACTGATACAGTTCGACAGAACTGCAGGCTACTCAGAGTTCGATCCGCTCATCAATTGAGAACAGAGGTGGAATTGTACCATTGTACAATTTAAAAAGTGTTTTTTGTGCCTGTGCCGCTGCTATATCTGTTGTGTTATGCAGTGGCAGTTATTAAGGTGAAATATGTGTTTTGTGTTGAAAGGGGACTGCTGCGCACTTCTTTTCGTCTTTCACTGCACAGATCAAGCAGCAGGCAGAGAGCAGCTCGGCTGAGTTCAGCAGTGTGGAACACCTATTCAGTAACATTCTTTTCAGGATGTGCCGAGGGTGAAATATGAGCATTATGAACCTGTCTTCTGGTTGAGAATAGATTTCTCTGCAGGCCTGTAAAGTTGCTTTTGCTGGAGACATGACTTACAATAAGAGACAGCGCGAGTGTCCTTGTGAGTGTCAGAAATCAATTACGCTATGTTTCCCCTGTGGGTCGCTGGATTGTATATGTATATGCACAAGTGTGTGTATGCGCGTATGTGTGTTGAGAAGTATGGTTGCTAAAGCTTCCATTGTGTCTGGGAAGATGTTTCCACTGTGACTTTAATGTAGAAGAGGATAGAAGGAGAGAGAGCACCTTCAATGTGCACAGTGTGAGAAAGTTGGTTAAAGTCGCCTGCTGAGTTACTGATCGGTCTTGATAAACAAAGAACGCTCGTATGCTGTCATGCACAAATACTCACAAATAAGCCCATATGCACTTCAAGTATTCACTGAGATCACTGTGGGGTAACGTTGTTAACCAAACGTGTGTGAGTATGTACGTGTGTTTGTCTGGAGGAATGCTGTCGGTCGTCATTCCTGTGCATCTTTGCCTGCGTGTTTAGACAGGCTCTGTCTCCAGCTGGGTTTTGTGACAGAATGGGTACAGTGGTACAACAGCACTGCACCACACCACAGTTTAGAACAGAAGCAGTTGTAGAGAAGGACAGAAGACAATGCAGACGTATAACTTGCACTTGCACTGATACTGGAAAGACGAAACTGCATCACTGAAATCACATTTTCCTTCCTGCCACTCAAAATGCATTAGAACCTTTTCGATTAAAAGCTTCACAGTGTCGAGACAAAGACTTTCAGATGTTTACTACTTCATCAAATACACACTTTGTTTCTATTCCAAAATATCATATATGATATAAGTGACACTGTCTGTTCACAGCATGCAGGTTTAAAAGGTGTAAGAACTAGAGCCTGACCGATATATCAGTCAGCCTGATATTACTGGCCGATATTGGCACAAATGTGTATGAATTGGTGTATATGTTGTCTGATATGTACATTTTATGTTTATTTAATCCTTTTTTTAAAATTCAAGTTGAATATATATGTTAATATGTAAATTTATAGTAATCAATAATTATTACATTTTCAGTGAAGATTAGTGCACTGATGTCATTTTATAAGGTAAGGTTTATTGTTAAACTATAAAATACCATGTCTCCATTACATATACTGTATTGTTTGTATTATGTACAGTACCAGTCAAAAGTTTGGACACACTTTCTCATTCATTGGAATAGAAAGTTGTGTCCAAACTGGTACTGTATATTGAGCATATATAAGACTATCAGCTGACATATCGATATCAGAATTTTTTACCCCCTAATATCAGTATCGGCATTGGCCTCAAAACTCCAGTATCGGTCAGGCCCAAGTAAAAACAAAAACAATGCTGCAGGAGTGGTTTGACAAGTTTTGTCTGACTTTTTAGTACTTGTTCCTCCTCACAAAGTCATCACCAGTGGAATCCACTGTCAACAACTATTGTTCTCTGTGAAGTCAAGCATTTAGGGGTGAGCGTTCGATAGTCAAAAGACAGATTTTGAATGAAGTATCACTTAAAAGTCAGAGAATCAATTATGTAATTATGTTAATTAATCAATAGGGAATCAACTATGCATCTTAAACAGTCTTTTTAAAAAAGTGTAGTTCTGTGCTTTTATACATTTTGTAAGTGTGTGTTTTTGATCGAATGCATGCCACGGTTTTAAATAAAAGTCATCATGCGTGGAGGGTTTGTTATCAGCTAGCTAAATAAATCATAGTTATAAAAAATCAATAATACATGGAAAACATATCAAATTCACATGTTTATTTTAATGAGAGGAAATTTGTCAAGTTTAGATTGATATTAACAAGCTATGGTGATAAATATACAGATACAGAGAGAAAATACTTGCATTCATGAATGTAATAGGGCTATAAAAAATATAGGCTGTTTGAGTGGAGTGGAGGAATGAATGCTGGTTCGTGGAGGGGTAAAAGTATGGTTCAGACACAAAAAGATAACTAATTGAGTGAGTGGAGATAGGGGGATAGGGGAGTGATAAAGACAGAGATAAGAGAAGGATTTGAGTTAAAGAAGGAGTCAGGAGGTACATAAGAACAGATAAAACACTGATACAAAGGTCAAAAGTCTGCACCACATCGGTAGTGATACCCCTCCCCCCCTTCAGTTAATCATGCAGGACTCATAGGTGGGCACCATGTATTTGATGTTTATGAAGGCGTCCTCCCCTCCGTAGCGCTCAAACACCTCCAAAGTCTCCTGGATCAGATCACCAATGTTTTCTCTCTTCTGCTGGCTGTAGTCGATGCCATCTCCAGAGTTAACTAAGGGTAAAGTGATAGAGAGAGTGACAGACAGAATGTGAGAAAAAGGTAAAACACAAAAATAAGTTGTATTTTAGCTCAGTCTGGGTGATTGCAGGCTCTGAGGTTGATGTCAGGGCTCACAAAGCACCACCTGTGGCCTCGCCGCACTGCTTTTGCTTCAGACTGAGTTGGCAAATGCCATCCTTCCATCTGACTTTAAACCCAATGGACAGACTGAATTTAATTTACTCCTCTTATGCTGTGGCCAGTTGGGACTCAACAGTAGAAGACTTTTTAACTGTTCAGCTGAAAGTTTAATGAGGCAGCCTGCAGAGAGCAAGGCAGCGTAAAGGACACACAAGCCAGTGATGGCTTTGCTGTTGCAGAGGCACAAGCAATGACCTGGAGTCTCACTCCACAGGTAGGGATGTGTGTGACACTGGTGTTGCTCTAAAATAAAAATCTGAGATGGAGAGCAAATTCAACACAATCAAAGAAAAGAGTCTGTTGTGTGTGTGTGTGTGTGTGTGTGTGCGTGTGAGTGAATTTTTTTTGTTGCATATCCCAGGTGTTTATGTGCATGTGTAGTAAATGGCAAATGGAGAACATAATACACTTGTGGCCAATCACAATACAACAACAAAGCTGCAGAAATCCCCTCCCCCATGACACACACACACACACACACACACACACACACACACACACACACACACGCAGACACAGTGCAGTAAAACACACAATAATGTACAACAGAACCCTAGTGCGCTGAGGGAACTTGTTATCGAAAAAACATTCCTGAGGTGTCCAGGCTCTACTCCTTTCTCCTTTTCACCAGTAGACACACTTAGACACGCACACACAGGCACACATACGCACACACACGCACACACACACACACGCGCACACACACACACACACACACACACACACAGACACACAGATTGTGACTTTATCAGCGCACAGCAAACTGCCAATCTCTTGCCACTGCACTGGGGGCTCAAAACACTTTACAGGCGGAGGTAAATATAGAGAGGAATGAGGCACACACACAGTTTTCCTTAGGCTATAGAATAAAAACAAATAAATGAGTGAAGAGAAGAGAAGAGAAGAGAAGAGAAGAGAAGAGAAGAGAAGAGAAGACAAGAGAAGAGAAGAGAAGAGAAGAGAAGAGAAGAGAAGAGAAGAGAAGAGAAGAGAAGAGAAGAGAAGAGAAGAGAAGAGAAGAGAAGAGAAGAGAAGAGAATACCTGTGATGTGAAAAACTAACAGCAGGACTTTAAGGAAGACCCCTCAGCCCCTTCTCTTACTTCTAATTAGACCTGGAGAGAAGGGGACATTAAACGTCTCTCCCACTTCTTTATAACACTGTCCTTTATTCTTTCTCTTTTCTAATCTCTCATCTTCCCTGACAGACTCAGCCTTCCTCTTCTCTTTCTCTCTCTCTCTCTCTCTCTTCGCCTTTTCCACCCATCCATGGCCTCCTCATTAAAACACAAAGAGAGCCAGTCCCATAAAGCGGGCTGTTAAGCAGTAACACATCTATGATCTCAGTCTGCTGCACTTGCTTTCTACTCAGGATCCGTTCTCGTGTTTAACATGAAAGTGACAGGGAAGAATTCTTCTGTCGTGCTTTGACCGTCAGTCAGCCCAAACATACAAGTTGAACAAACCCGGTCTTTATTTAGTGGCTACTTACTGTTTCCCTTTTAGAGAAAGAAAAAATGTATATGTTCAGGATTGCAGCCGCCTTAAAGAAAAGCTGCTTGTATCTAAACTCGGACTGTGTTTTATTCTTGAGCTACCCACAACACAGGCATATGGACCCTAGTAGTTAGCAAAATCTTAAATAGCATCTAAAATGCAGGCATCTGAGCAATAAAAGAAAAAGAAAAAGGAAGGCGAAGCAATCAGTGAGGAATGAGGACCACCATATGCTGTGATGTGTGTAGCTGGAGCGGGAGAGTGGTAAAAAGTGAAAAATAAAGTGACCCGAGTCAGCTGGGTCACTCTTACATGCAGGCTGTTTTAGCTGCGTGTTGTATGTGTGTTACTGTGCGTGCATGTATGTTAGTGTGTGTTAAAAAGCTAGGCCTGTGCAGAGCCACCCCCTGTTAGTGTGGAAATGAGCAGCCAAAGCAGGCCCAGAGGGAGAGCTTGGCCTTCAGTCTCAGCTCAGACCCGTTTACTGGCGCCTGGAGGGGAGGGGGGGCAAGGAGGTCCTGCAAGGGGGGAATTGTTGCTGTTATTATAGTGAGCGCTTCAGTCTCTTCCGACTGCATTTCTACTGCTGAGCTGTTAACATCTGAAGGAAGAGGGCAGAGGAATATGCAAAGATTCTCAATATTTAAAGAGCAGAAAAGGGAGAAGTGTGTTTAAGGAGGGATGGAGAAAAAGGAAGGAGGGGAGGGGTGAGGGTGTTAAAAGCTGCCTCTGCAAATGTCCTTCAGCAAAATAACTTTCTCTTTCTCTCTCTCTCCTCATTTTCTTCTTCATTCCCCCTCCTGCCTTTTTTCTTTACTCCTCTCTCTGTCTCTGCTTTCGGCAATATCCGCAATTCTGTCTAGAGAAGGGGGGGAAAAAATCCTTAAAAACAATCATAATATAAACTTGCGCTCTGTGAACAGAAGGAAGCCCTAGCAGGAGTTGGCTGTCTGTTCCTCTGAGGAAGAGGAAGGGTCGATGCATGCGCAGGCAGGGGAGGATTCTCGGCGCAGCGACATTTGCTACACAGAAGGTGGAGGAAGAAAAGGAAGGTGGCAGAGAAAAAAAGTGCTTTGTTCCTGCCTTTCATGATAAAATCCCGGGATTTGAGGGGTTTTTAGTACATAGACCACAAAAGTGTGTAGGAGAGAGGGAATAGGTGAAAGATAAGGGAGATAAAAGGAAAGCATCCTATCAATCTATCTATCTATGCATCTATCATGTCTATAGCCAGTATTGTTATATAAAGCCCTTTGTGACTCCAGAGGGAGCTGCACTAAGTCTTTTAAATTGCCTCAAGTGATGTCATTTGGGTCAGCGTCAGCGTCTCTCCTGGGCTCTGTGGTGATTTCTGCCAAACCCCGCCACAGCAACTCTGCACACAACAGCTGCAGCCTTCCTCCTCTTCCTCCACCCTGCTCTTTCTCCATCCCTTATTCCCCACGGTCCTAAACAACCTGTCTTCCCACATCAAGCTGAAGACAAGCAGTCACAGATGCAGACGGAGCTCGCAGTTTCCTCCTAACTACTTCCAAATAGATTTTTAGGGTCTATATACTGTGGACAAATTGGGTCTGATTTATGATTATATTATAATGCTTTACTGTTCCTCTTTCTGACTGAGGTTAGCTTGCTTTGTGTGTATGTTATGTTGATATAATCCCATCTCATGTGCTGTGCCTGACGCACCCCTGTGACACGCACACCGCAGCGGCTTTGGGAAGTTTAGCTCAAAATTCCAGAGCTGTTTCAACATAATATCAGCCGACCTGCTGTTGTTTCTAATCAACTTACCCCTGATTGTGGAAGTTCCTTATAAAGCAGCTTACAGAGGAGGCCCCCCGACACAATAGAGCTTTGATCATAGCAGCCAGATGCAGAACAGAATCAATGAATACGAGAGACCCGGTCGGTTCTTTTTTCTCCATGGGTTTGGCCTTGCTTGAAAAGGGAAATGGAGGAATGTAGGTTATGAGTGTCATGGACTAACTCGAGTTCCAGGAATATTTTGTGCAGAAGTTGATCGTGGCTGCACAGCTGAGAGTGTTATATGAGCTATGTGTTGTCATTCTTTGTTATCACAGTGATAACCCTCCCTTTCCTGATTTTTTCCAGGGCATAGAGAATATACATTATCCTTGGCATCACCATATTTTATTACATGTCTTCAACTTCTTTTATGATGCAATCACCCTATTTCTCCTTGTAATTCATTGGGAAATATGTTTAAAGAGAAACGATGCTACTTTTAAATGTAGATCAAACAAGTTTGATTCCTATGAAAACAAATGATGTGCTACACTCACCTTAACTTTCATTTGGGACACCACCGCCCATTTTTCTTAAGTGTTCGGGGAAGGAAGTACGGTCATATCTGTGTTCCCAAACAGGAAGGTGTAAACAAAGGTTCAGAGTGGGTATGGAGCACACCCTCCATAACACAACTTTTTTTTATTTCTAATTTTAGCGTTAGGGGCTGAGGTTCAATATCTTAACATTAGGAGGGTGAATGCTAACAAGTAACCTTAAGTAACCTTTGAATTAGTGTTATCTAAGCTTTTGCTAAATAAACCTAAGTAGCTGCAACAATAAGGTTATTAATCAATTAGTTGCCAACTATTAAATTAATCACCAACTATTTTGATAAGTGATTCATTGTTTTGAGGATCTTAAAGAAAAAAAGAAGTTCAAATTCTCTGAATCCAACATCTCAAATATAATATTCTCTGGTTTCTTTAGTCTTCTAAGATAGTAAACTAAATCTATTTGTAGACAGTTATCAACGTTTTCCACCAATTTCTGATATTTAATGGACCAAACAACTAATCGAGAACTTCATCGAGAAAATTATCAACAGATTAATCAATAATGTAAATATTAATAATGTTAGTTGCAGCCATAAACCTTAATTACAAAAAATGCCTCTTAGTCTAGCATAAGTAGGTTTGTATTTGTTATAATGCCACTACTGATAGTAGCCGCACATATCGCCAGACAAATCCAAATTGCTTTCATTTATTTATGAGTCTTTTGGTGAATTCAGTTTTTTTCTTGTTGCTTCTGTGAAAGAAGTCATTTATACATTTATGGTATTATAAAAATGACTCTTTATCATAAAAGTCTGTGTAGATGCTTTTTTCTTTTGTGTCCACTGAGGGAACAGAAGTGTGGTTCACAAACCCTTCCCCTACAGATTCGGTTTAAATGCAGAAATAAAAAGAAACTACAGGTAGAAATACTGCAGGCCATGTTTTATCTCATTTAGACTTTTTGTGGGATTTTCTCTAAATATCTTTCTTTTTATCAGTGGTTGAAGTTTCTCATAACTAAATTGTTCCTGAACTAGGGGGCAAATGTGATCACAAGTGATCTCTCTGCAACATATTTGAGATTGATTCTGATGGTGTGATTATGAGTTGCACCAGTAAATGTTTGAACAAACGTTCTAATTCAAATGAAAGTGTGTTCAAACTTTTGACTGGTGCTGTACATTCCAGCCATATGCATAGTAGATACAGAGGAAATATGTGGATACTATGTGTGAATCAGGCCATGAGGACAGGGAGAGGGTGGTGTTGCATGTGTGACAGGTGTGAGGAGGTGGTGGGGACTAGATGGGGCCACTGGAGGAGGTCTGTGCTTAACAGCAGGGCTCTAATTAAAAGGGCCTCACAGTTGGGCAACAGACAGGCCTCTCATAAAGAGACTCACACTCTAGCAGAGAGGTGGGAGAGACCAGGTGTGTGTGTCTGCGCGTGTGTGTGTTTGCATGTGTGTGTGTTTGCGTGTGTCTACGTGTGTGAGATAGAGACAGAGTGTGCTTATGTGTGCGTGCCTAACCACAGGTGTATGTGAAGGAAAGGTTGCAGACAGAGCAAGGGAGTATCCTAACAGTGTGTATGTGCATACTGAGGTAAATATGTTTTTGAGGGTATTCTGCGTTTACGTACAGACACGTATACGTGGAGTTGCACACACACGTGGAAAGAGGACAAGTGTGCTTATATGATAATGAGAGAAAGGCACTGTGTGTGGAAAAAGAGAGAGAGAAGGAGAGTTGATCATGGACTAAATGTGGAGAAAGAAATATGCTGATCTTTTATTCAGCAACAAGTAAAAAAGACATTGAGTCGGTTATTCATGCTATCAGTACTTCCAGTGTTCCATTATTGATGCAAAAAACACGATTTGATGTTTAAATTGTACAGATGTTATTAGCTCTACATCTGATAAAATGTAATGGACTAAAAGCATTAAGTATCACAAAATGCAAATACCTACTTCAAAATGACACTTGAGCAAGGTGCAATTCCTTTGTTTCTTTCCACCTCAGCTTTGGTATGTCCCTCCTCCAAAGTCTCCAGCCCCCTTTTCCCCTAATGGATAAGCCAGAGGCTGATGGACAGCACAGCTGTGGCTCACATACACAATCATGCACACACAAATACACACATAGACACACACACACGCACACACACACGCACACACACACACGCACACACACACACACCTGGAGCTGGGCCCATACCCACTATGTTGCTTTTCCATCTCAACCTTTGTGTTTAATCAATAACAGCATTTCAGCTTAACACAGCTAGCCTCAATGAGGGCTGCAGCTTCAGCCACACACACACACACACACACACACACACACACACACACACACACACACGCATATCCACACACACACGCATATCCACATGAGGTTGTGAGCAGAGAAGTAAAACAATAGGCTTATGGTCAGCAGTAGTTTATTAAACCCCCAACCTCTACACCAGCCATCATCTGACTGCTCTTACTTACTGAAGTCCAACCTTTGCTGTAGGTCAGTGATCTCATTTTCCATGTGTTCATCCAGCCTAGCAGTGTTCAGTCTATACGCTCGCTGCAACTCGGTGCCATTTCAACCCAGTGAAAGTTGGACGGCAAAGCAGTACGCCAGGTGGAGGAAAATGTGTCAAGGTCAGGTTTCACAGCAGAAAGTAAGACCAGAGGAATGTGTAGACAAAGTTGAGACAAAGATGTAACCTGCTGATGATGCTCCTGAGCTGCACAGGAGCTAAAGCTGTTAGATTCCTATCGATCCGGCTCCCACCGGCTTACTAGTCTACATCTGTACATAGGTATACAGGAATTGAATTCCAATTCCACACTTCCGCCAAAATCGTGCCATGTCTTTGGCTAATCTTCCCTGAGAAATCCCAGGGTGTAGGAGGGATTCAAAGCCCTGCTGAGGCAAGGTGGAAGAATCAGTCTTCCACACCTCACAAAACCGTCTTCTTGCTCCTTTCTTTTTCAATTAGCCAACTAGACCTAGCCATGACTGATAGCAATATCAGTTTGCACCATTTAGTCATGGCATTAATGCACAAAGAGGGCTCATCTTAGATGATGGATCAATGCTATTTTCCAAGCTGTTACCATGTCCATTATTGTTTCAATTACCACCATTCAGATAATGGTTATCCCAGTGCCATCTCATCCAATTGTAGCCTGATACATCTGTGAATCAGTTTCAGTATGCTTGTCCCTGGTCTGAGGGAAAGAGTCATCTCGTGTTGCAAGTATATCACACTAATGGCTTAGATGGGGAGAAACTTTTTAATTATTTTCAATTTAGAGTCCATATTTTTCAGGGTGCACAAGTCAGTTTGTGTTGCTGCAGCTTATAAATGATCCCAGAGACCTACTGAAGTAAAGGTTTTTATCCATGCCAGAAAATACAAAGCACTTCTTATCACTGCTAGGGCCATGCATAACCCAGCAGCACAGACCCACACCACAGTCCACAGGCAAGTCTACACACTGCATTTGACTGCGCTGCACAACAAGAAGCTGCAGCTGCTGATGTTTCTGTAAGATGTGGATTCAACTAGAAATACATAATCTTGAATGAAACAAACATGCCCAACAGACCATTTTCTCCAAAGAGATGTTTTAGATAAGTGTGGGATTGTGGGTTAACAAAAGACAAAATCATTGAGATAACTGCAGTGGTGCAAAATACACACTGGTTCTTGTTAAATGCAAGATTAAAAACTGATATGATTAGAAAAAGTGCTGCAGCTTCGGCTGAAGAAATGCTTTTTGTTATTTCATCACCCATTTACACACGCAGACCCCGCCAAAAAAAAGAAGAAAAAAAAATTGATAGGAAATGAACCAACGCTTTTAACAGTACAGCACACCACAGAGGACCTCGCCTTTCCCACTCTGCGTGTCTGTGTCTCTCCCTGGCTGGAAGCAGTGTCAGTGCTGTCAGGTGTGAGTCAATGCCGTCAGATGCGATCTCATTACGCCAGCTTACCTCAAGGTTAGCAGTGGGCTGCTGGCTAGGCACAAAATCGATCTGCACCAGGGACAGGCGCTAAAGGCCACTGCGGTGTGCTGTGCGCAGACCAAGACAAAAACAAACACTGCGCTTTGAAATGCAAAGGCCCACTAATTCAAGCAACGGCACGTAACATATATACACAGAGATCTGAAAGCACACTGTGATAGAGTCTGGTGCCGTGTGGAAGGGGAGCAGATTCATATATTAACATATTGCGGGGAATTACGTTCCTCTCAATGCAAGAAGTCTGCAAACATTTCAGCGGGCAGCAAACTGTGTTTTATATTTAGTCAGTGGTCAAAATACTAGTTTGCTTTAGTCATACAGATCGAGGAAGAACTCATTACCACAAAAAAAGCACTCAGTCGTGTCACTTAAAAGGAGGTCCTGAAGTGAAGAACTGTGCAAGCATATGACTTCATGCATATTTAATCAACACCTAGCATGTGACATGTCCCACAGTTTATGTGGGACATGTCACAATAACATCCCAACAGCACAGTCCTCTCTTGATGTTGTCTCTTGTCATATAAAGCAAATGAAATGTTTACTGAGAGCTGACAGCAGAAAGACTGTCTTATAATATGTTGCGAGTTTGACAGGAATCCAATACCCAATGACATGTTTTTTCACCCTTCAATCCATCAATCAGACCATTCAAGTTTAAAGAAAATACTCACCTCTAACATAAAGTACCTTCATCTGAAAATGACAGGACACTATTCCTTTCTCAGATCTGAGAACATATAGATGTCAAATTAATGGCTGTCACAGTTAATTTAAAAAAGCAAGGAATAGTTTTGTTCCTATTCCGGGTGGTTTTTGACCTTCAGTACCAGAAGCTAATGGTGAATGAATTAATATTCATAGGAAACAGCTTGGTAAGTGTACCTTTGCTCTGGTAGCAGGTGTCCATACGTGGAGGTTACTGGCACCTTGCTAAGGCTGGGCCCTCATTTATACATCCTAATGTGCACTGAGAGCATATGTTTAAGTTGCTACAACTGCTCGTTTTTCCCCCATTTGTTTATATGCAGGTTCTGAAAAGCAGGGTTGTCCATTTGGTGTGTAAATCTCAGAAGGCTGTCCAGTAGTTGATTATCTGTCATGATGGCTCAGAGGAAGTTACTCGTGTTTGTCGCTATACAGTGTCGACACACCATATGTGTTTTTTACGCATGTCTAAACAGTGCTGCAAAACTGTAGAAACCGCTTCGAATGCTCCTAGTTTTGCTAAATGGAGAATCCACCCACATTTGGTGCTCTGCAGTATCTTCTTATCACAATGAAATGTACTGAAATAAATGTATATGTGGCACAATAATGCAATTCATCAATTTGGCTGGTAAAAATATTCTGGGCCAGTGGATTTTTTCATTCTCCAGGTGAGTCAAAAAGTTAATTTCAGACATTTTTATGTTTGTTTTTTGTTTTGTTTTTTTTTGGGGGGGGGGGGGGGGGGGGGGGGTTTAGAAAATTTACTTTCCTTGAGCACTTCTGAATATAAACATTACAGTACAGCTTGGACACAGTGCAGATGTTCTGTTTTGTTTTGTCATTAACATCTATACATTGTGCATTTGGGCATGCAAACACTATATATATATATCAACACTAAAAGACAAACACAGTGAATGAACAAAGTAATGAAATATGAGGTTAATGTCCTGTGGAGGCATCTTTTGATTGTCACAAATAAGAGAAGGAGGAAAAAAGAGTTTCCTAATGGAAGGAATTTCCTTGTGTTGCTTTCAGTGAATTGAGATGGATTTTGATGTTTTTGTATAAAAAGGGCGCTTTGGTTTTGGTTCACTTTATGATCTCACACACACAAAATCAAAACAAAGGGGAGAAATCAAATAGAGGCGCAACTGTAATTCAATTTGAATGATTGACAATGAAAGATAAAGGCTGGCACTGTGTTGAGGCCTAAGCTTCTTCAGGTTGTGAGTGAAAGCTCAGCTCCTCAAATGCCACCCATTCAACTGTACTACAAACAAAAAGATAGGACAAAGCATTTGTGGAGATGTGGAAAGAAGAGTTCACATGATTACAAAACAAATTAGAGGCAGGCCTCAGATGACACCTGAAAGATATAAAAAATGGATAAAACAAGCTGCTGACAGTGGAATGACCTGGACAGCAATGTGAGGAATGGAACCAGAGGAATCACTCTCATAAAGACAGCAGCATATGTCCAGACAAAAAATCATGTGGGCTTCTGGTGGAAAAACTGACAAAGACACAGAGATGGAAGGAGAGAAGGAAGAGTGACAGAGAGAGAGGAGGTCGAGCGGCGAAGCAAATTCAAAGAGCAAATCCATTTGTCCCCTTCACTCGTCAGACGATGAACATTTGAAGTGACATACTAATTTAAGTCAGTGACAAATCAAAGTCTATCACTGATATTACCCTAAAGTGCAGTGAGTATCCTCTCTGTGCTTCATTTTTTTGCAAGTCATTGAAGGAGTATGATTGTAGTTTAAACTTCAAAGGAATAAGGTGTGCTTTAGCGCCTCAGTCACGCTGTATTATCTCCACTCACCAAAAACAGTGTTGTTACTGCACTGCGTGAAAATACAGGCACACACACACACTTGCCTTCACACTCGTACGGGAACATGGGAACGCATGCACACACACACACACACACACATACACACACAGAGTTATGTCCATACACCATGATGGGCCTGGCTAATAAAATCACTTTAGTCTTCATAACCACTTTAGCCTTGGAAGCTACCATCAGTGGAAGGACAAACACACACACACACACACACACACACGTACAGGAACGAACGGTGAGCGGTCCAGCCCTTCCATTAGCCTAATGAAGTGGCTCCCTAAGATGGATGACATGACATCACCTCCAACACCAATCACAATATCACCCCTAAAAAACCTTCCACTAAAAGCCTCATCCCTCCCCCGACTCACCCCCTTCCCCCTCCCCCTATTCCCCCCACCAATTGGTGGCTGCACCAAATGGACGATGAGCATTCCAGGGCCCATTCGGCCCCCTCACAACACTTTTATTGGTGTGGTTATTTATCTCTTTAATGCAATTGGCTGGAGTGGATGCCTATGGATGCGGAGAGCTAGTAAATCATGGTGGGCTGGGTCGGCAGTGTGATTAAAAGAACTTTGGTTCAACAATGACAATGGCACCGAGCGAACTGCACGCAGTCTGTCTGCATTTAGAGCAGGGACGAGCAGGGAGAGGCTACGGGAAGCCGGAGGGCAGACATTTATGGTGGATATAGACAAGATTAGATAAGATATTCCTTTATTAGTCTCACAATGGGGAAATTTGCACACAAATGCGAATACATTTAAAAATGCACCTCTTTCTTCTGCATTTTGGCCTTCCATGCACACTGCTATTTTCCAACAAGTGAGAAAGTGAATGTGGATAAGAAATGCCAAACTTACATTACAGTGTTATATATGCTTACATACAGTATGTTTGTCATGTGAATGCAGGTATTTCACTCATATCATGTGATAAACCTGCTGGTGCACTCTGTTCTGGTAACAGCCCACACCCACCTGCCCACCACCTACCCTCCTAGAAGGACAAAGAGAAGTGTTTATGAGTGGAAGGATGCAGGTACAGGCATCCGTAAACAGTCAGTGTTTTACAGGCAGCGGCACGGCCCGAAGGCCTGTCAAGGTTTACGGGTTCCCAGGCCCTTTAAAGCAGAAGTGTTTAAGTGTGGTATTTACATAAAGCGGGCCAAGGTGTCGGTCTTAACCTCACACCAGTAAAGTTAGCGGCTGATAGGCTGGGACTGGCCTGTCATCAGAGAGGGAATGTTGCTGAATGACAATGACAGACCAAGATAATGATACCTTCCTTTATTTGTGGATCTAAATTATATATAAATCCTGTTTGAGAAATACTGTTATGATCTGAAGGCTGAAACAATCTCAACATAACAAAGGTATGAGGTAAAAAGGTAAAATACTGTATGTTTTACTCTTAAGCTGCAGCATGTGTTGTATCTCAAAAGCCTATAGCTCATAAAGTATAAACTATAATACCACAGATCTTTGTTGTATATGCCATTAAATTAACACTTTCTCACTCAGTTCCAATTTCAATTTGGCTTCAATCATCTCTGGACTTTCTACTGGCCAGCTCTGTCCCTTATTCTCCATGCAGCTTCTATTTATTTTTTGCTTTCCTCACTCCACAGAGAGAAAGGCACAAAACTCATGAAAACACAATAAAAGCTTTGGAAATCAGGCTTGGCTCGTACAGCATGTAAGTGTGTGTGTGTGTGTGTGTGTGTGTGTGTGTGTGTGTGTGTGTGTGTGTGTGTGTTTATGTATGTCACCTTTACGTTATGTTTGCTTATCATTAGCAGATGTCCCTATGAGGTGCAGTCCAAACAGAAGCAGAGGGAGAGAAGGGAGCAGAGGAGGGAGGATAGAGGGGGAAGGGGGGTATTGAGATGTGCTGGAACAGCAGTACCACCCTGATGTGAGTCATAGGACACACTGTCAGCAGCCATCCAACATCACACACTGACTCATTACGCTGGAGGAGAGGAGATGACAATAGTAGCCATGATCAAGGAGAATGGAAGGGGTGCATCAGTGAGAGACAGACAGAGAGGACGCAGTTGGCGTCAGCAGTTATGGCAGTGGCACTTCTCTCAGTCCTCACAAATACAACCACAGCAGAGCTCTCCATACATTTTTCTTCTTAAGTGATTGCTGTTGAAACTCATCCATATCTTACACATTTCAGTTGGGGACTGTCCTCCCAAGAAAAACAACAATATCAGTAGTTTCAGCAAATGCCTCAAAAACAGCATCCACATATGTTCAAGCCCCCCACAGCTGTAGGAATTATAACTTTCACCCGGCAGGAACACCAGAGGTGATTTGGGTGAATGGAAGGGCCAAGAAAACATCCGACTTTAACACAGGAGATTTCTGTTTCAACTGTGTTTTTAAAAACAATCTCAAACCGTAACCTTTTCCTGACCGTAGCCATGACACGTTATGTTTTTGCACCTAAAGCTAATTGAACCTTAACCATAGCCGTATCAGATCAGACAATGGTTGTATTTTTGCAATGATACGTGACAATTTAGGAACACACTAACAAATCAGGTTTTCCTGTCAGTTAGGGGAAATAAGATGAGAAAATGCTTATAAACTATTTATTTCATCATTTAATTTAGAGGGCTTGTTCAGTTGAGCTAGTTTCACTTGTGTGTCTTTACAATACGGGGGAAAAATAAACCTTTGTTATATGTTTTGTACTTAATTAAAAGGTCAACAGATTTAAACAACTGAATTTGCCTTGTTGCTGTGAACGCTGGTAGGAATGAATGTTTACTGTGAATGTTGAAATCTGACTCAAATGTTTATAGTCAAGCTAACTTAAAGGCCTCAATTGGCACACTTTACTTTTTTTTAGCTGTTAGCTGACTGTTTGCTTTTGGCAGCCAATCCATAAACTAAATTATATGTGCCTGCAATCTTCTGGCATGAATTATGCTCAACTATAAACAATGTTTTGAATGCACATTTTAATTCTGTGCATCAAAAAACTTGAACAAACAAGGGAGACACCTTTAAAACAGTTTTTCCACTTGGTTGAGGCCAAAAAGTTGTTAAAAAACAAAAGCAAACCATGAATAGAAATAAAGACTGAAATAAACTGGCCGGACCTTCTTCCATTTCATTTTCTGATGCATCAATGGCATATTTATCCCACCATCTGCAACATGCCTCTACTCTACCAGATAGCCCAAACAATCCAGGTTGGTGAAAAAAACAACAAAAAAAAAAAAAAAAAAACCCACCACCTGCTGTGATGACAAAGAAGACCGATTCAGAACATATGCTGTAGCAAATGCCATCTCAGGTGGGAAGCAAAAATGAAATGCCTTGATGTACAGAAAAGATACTTGCGTTCATTTAATTATGTAATAAATCTAAGACCCTGTTGAGAATATTCTCACAATGTAGCAGTAAACAATAGAACAAGGACCCATTAGCATTTCATTTTGCCATCTTTATGGAGAAATTTTCAGGGACTTAATCACATATTTTGTAATATCCTCCAGTTGAAACATACCCCTAAAGGTTATAGAGCACTGCATGCATATATATGAGTGTTTGTGCTGTGTGTTACATGATCATGTATGGTATTTGAGTGGGTCGTTGAGATTTGAATTATTTCACTGTTAGGTCCCCCCACAACAGAGGACCTCATGTCACAGTCATTCGTCACCATGCAATCTCTATACAATAAACACTACCCCCAGACAAATACAGAGTTTGTCTGGGGATATGTTGACAGGCTTTATTCATAAGATGTGTGTATGTGTGATGCGTGCATGGCATGGCTAGTTGAAGCTTATATGTTTTCCTCATTGGAGGCTGATGTTTGTGTCCATGTAGTCCCTGGGCTGAGCGCTGTCCCCTGGCCAAGTGGAAAGCAGGACCATTAGGTCGGTGGAGAAGGACCATTTATTTGGCTCTTTTCTGGCTGTGGCTGTATTATCTGCCGTGATGCTATTTGTCTGAGACCAGCCGAGCCGCCGTTGTGACAGGAGGGGGAGATGAATGATGGGCTCGAAGACACGGCCAGTTTTGCTTCGCTGACAAACTGGGGCAAGAGCTGGAGGGATGTGGCGAGAGGAGCGAAGAGAAAAGAGCAAAGGGGTGGAGACAGGGCCGGGAATGAAAACATACGGGAGGACACTGCGGTAGCCGCTCGCCAGAGGACACAATTTACAGCACCTGTTGGCTGTGATTGATCAAAGGAAAAGAAGGGAGGGTAATGGTGTGTGTGGTCTGAGGCTGGATGGAGTGATGGGATAGTGGAGAGGGTTAAAACCAGACAACCAGAGAAAATGGAGTGTGTGAGAGAACAAGGGGGATATTAGGGTTGAGGAGGATAATAAAGACGGAGTCAGGAGGAGTGAGGATACAGAAAGAGAGAGGTAGCAAGAGAAAGAAAGAGAAGGGGGTGAATAAAGAGAAAAGGTCATTGGTGCAGGAATGTGTGAGGAAAAGAGACGGAGGGAATATATATTTGTCCCTTGATGGGAGTGTGTTAGAAGTCCATCTGTGGAGAAATGAGATCAGTAGCTGACTTAGTGGTAGAGGAAGACTTTGCTACCCTGCGGCTTACACACTGACTCAACACCCTCTCCTCCGTCTCTCTCTTTCGCTCTCTGGTCTCATACAACCTGCAGCACATTTAATCTGCTGGACAATTCTGTGTGTATGTTCAGGCTCGTGCGCATGTGTGTGAGCGCACATGAACGCAAGCAAAGCCTTATTACCCAGGCAAGTGTCCCACTCCACCTCTCCATCAATATGACCAGGCCAGTCTCCTCCACTCGTCTGTCCTCACTATCTCTTTTGCTCCACCCCAGCTGAGACCACAGAGGAATCTCCTCATAGAATCACCCACTAAATCATCTATCCAGCCGACAGACACCTTGGCACACACTCTTACTGGGAGCTTTCATTTTCAATCTAAACACACACACACAGGACAGAGAGTGGGCATGCATGCACATATGTGTTGGGGAAAATAGTCAACAAGAAAAGCAAAATTCCTCTCGTTTGTGCATATGTGCTACAATGGATTTGCTTGTATTTGTGATTAATTACAGGAAGGTGTATGTGCAGACTTGAATTGGATTGCACTAACTCTGTTGCCTGTGAATGTTCTCAGTAACTATAGATGGTTTCAAATGAGTAATTTAATTATTTAAATTCAATTAAATAACATTTAAACTTAAAGGGGTTGTATCATGCACATGTGTCTATATTTTTAGTCTGGGGCTCTACTGGTATTTGCATGATTTACATTTCCCAAAAAACTCCTTCTTTATCTTATATTGGACCTTGATGCAGCCCCTTACTTCAGTTCAGCCTCTATCTGAAAAAGGGCCTGTCTCTTTAAGCCCCTATCCTGATCATTTGTTAGCTCCCTGAAGCTGCCCCACTGCAAATGTCTGCTGACTCTGCTACATGAACAAAAAATAGTTGCCATAGTTGTCAAAAATAGTTGTTTCTTTTTCTTTGTCTTTTAATCAAAATAAAAACGTCTCAAATACATCTGTATATGTTCGAGCCTGAATCCGATCTGAAGAATATGAAAGTCAACAATACAAACAGCTTCTGGAACAATCTGAACAACAACCGTCGCAACAAAAGGCTGCAGACTGGACGGCCGTTTGTGGGCATGCACGAACGATCTGGCTTCAGTTCGATGAGGAAGTAGAGTTACTTTGCAAATGGAGAGTAAGGAGCAGGTCTTACGCCATTCTTACATACATTTGCTTCAAGTTTTGGACATGTGACCGTGTAAATATAGACATCTGATATAATCAGAGTATATAAATGAAACAAAATCACAAAAAGTATGTTATATCCCCTTTAAAGCGACTCTTACCTTTCTTGCATTTCACACAAAACTTGAACAGCAGCAACCCCTCCTCTCTCCTATGTCCCACCCCCACACTCCCTTCCCCTCCGCCTCCGCGAACGCGCACTACAATAGTTTTCTGATATAGTTTTCTTTTTCCTCGTGAGAGCGGCTGGAGGAGGAAGCCGTTTCCCACTTTTGTCGGTCATTGTCAGTCGCTACTGTCTGTTTATGGCTATCTCCGTGGATCATGGATGTATATTACTCTTCCTTTTCCCTCATTTTAATTTCATTATCTGAATAAGCAAATAGTTTTCAATTCAAAACGTTAAACTGCTAAACTTAAGATGTCTCCTATTTGTGCACTGGAGGCTTCAAGATTCAACATCACACTTGTGTAAGTTGAATATTAAACCATGATCTGTTCCAAACTACTTGTGATGTCACATGTCATGCTCATAGACCCACCCCTAAAAATGGACATTTGAATGAGCACAAAACGGCAACAACCACGGCTTGAAATCAAAGTCCCTTAAAGGGCAATGCCAGTGGTGCTGCCCCATGCTACATGCTAGCTACTAGAGTCCCATTCAACTTCTCATATCAAATACTAAGTCAATATTTATGTAGGAAAAAAACCTGTGTAGTGCACCTTGTGATACGTAAATCCTCACTTGGTAAACACTTGAAGTTACAGTATAACTTGAAGTTACAGAGAGCTAGTACAACCGGCTCGTGCACTGTGAGTGCATGTGTGTGTGTATGTGTGTCGTCTGTCCAACACTTTCATCTCACATGCAGGTTACCACATAAGCCACAGGGCCAACTACTGTTATACTCAAACCCAACACACATGGTACTCCACCTAACTCCTCAACACACACACACTCACATAACACAGCACAGGTTTTCTCCTCCCAAGAAACCAGATGAAGAGAGAAACAGACCTAGGCCTAGTGCTGGAGTGTGCCAGAGGAAAGCTGGGGGGGGGGGGGGGGGGGCGCAGATTAGAACGCCCAGGGGCTCTTGAGGAGGAAAAGGAGGAAGAAAAGGGGGGAAGAGAGATGAAACACGTAAGGAGTAGCAGTGGAGGAGTTAGCTTCAAGCTCATAGTATCTGACTGAGATTACTCTGCCTCTGGGCTTACCTGATTACAGCACAGTGCTGGAGGACAGTGAAAAGACGTACGCACATGGATTGGCATGCACATGCACACACATACAACTGAGGGCCTGAGGGTCCAACAGGAGCTAGCAACTGTAATTTGCTTTTCTGGATGGATTTGGACATCATGGTGGACTGTTTATGCCTACAAGTGCTTTTTTTGTATTACATAAGGTGTGTGTGCGTGTTACATTCGAGAGGAAGAAACACATCAGATGTATTAGTGAGTTCACCAAAGCTATTCCTCCTCCTCACTCTCCTCCAGTTTCAGAGGAATCAACCATAGGCACATATAATACACACTCTCTCCTTGCTCAAAGTTTCCTCTTGATCTATGTTTCATGTCTTGACTGGGGTGTATAAGACCAAGTCGGAGCACACAGCACTGCAGCAGCCGTACAAAGGTTCAAAATTATCCCGGCCTTACGAGGACGAGGAGGAGAGTAGTTAATTAATCACGAGTGTCTCATTTTCTCTTTATAACACTCTCATTTACTTCGTGGCTCATTTTCTGTGTGTCACTCTTCCCTCGCGGTCTTTTCCCATTGCTTATCTACCTAGCTCTGAAGGACTTGATGACAGTAACAGTGATTGTTGCTGGTTTTCAAATAGTTTTAGAGTAAGATCACATATTTTGTTGACTCGTACACGTGCACGTCAGCCTCATTTAACCCTGAATGAACTTGACAAACTTTATGCAGTCAATTGGGGATCTTAGCATGTAAATAGTGTCTCAGCTGGATGGTTAGTCAATTAGAGAGAGTGGATATTTCGTCATCTTGAGGAATGTGGTTTCTGTGTGAGATTTTCTAACTGCACTCTGTGGTTTAAATATTGATTTGAAAGTTTGAGCTAAGTGCAAACTGTTGTGAGAAACCATTATTTGGTTAATCAGACTAAATTAATTGGCAACTATTTTGATAATCAGTTAACTCTTATTTGTTGAGGAACATTATGTGATTTAAGCCCCTTAAATGTGAAAATGTTCTGCTTTTTTCAGTGTTCTGTGATTGCAAATTAAATATTGTTTAGGTTTGGAAGAAGAAAAGTGAGTTGAATTGAATGTTGAATGAATCAATCAATTGGAAGAAATGTTTGGCAGACTAGTTGATGATAAAGATAATTATTGCAGCTCTTGAATGAATCATCTATAAGTGAGTCAGTGGCTTGTTGTAAGTTATGATCCCAGGATTTGGTTCTTTATTAAGATTATCACATTTTTTAAAAGGCACACTAATCTTCAGAGAGAGAAAAAAAAGACTTCCTTGCCCAAAAAGAGAGGGGAAAAGTAGAGTTGATTAGTCATTTTGGGGAAGATCATTTATACTAAAAAGGACCTATTAGACTCTTTTCAGGCTCCATATTTTAATTGTGGGAGTCCACTAGAGTGGCTTTGTGTGATTTACAGTTCAAAAACCTCCTTATTTCCATACTGTCCTTTAACACAGCCGCTCAGTTCATCCTCTGTCTCTGAGACAGTCTAAGCTCCTGTCTCTGTAAGAAGCCTGCCAAGGTGGAGCAGTATCAGATTAATGTTAAATTACTACCGATGCAAATCCAATATTTCCTGCTTTACTGCTTTATATTAAAACCTTTTAAATGACTAAATAATGGGAGACTTTTATCATCAAGAAATTATTATCCAGAATTGATAGGAAATTAAACGTGTTAATCACCAAATTTGTGGAGCTGTCTTCCTTTTAGCAGTGCTAAAAACTGGTTGACACAACAACATATGGAGATATTTGGAGCTCTTTGTTCAGTGGATTAGTTAGAAATAATAAAGGGAGAAATAGTGCAAGCAGAAACAGCCACAGTGATGATGACGTTTGATGAAGAGCTGCAGATGACGAGCACACCTCCAACAGATATATAACTTTTACTTTGCTGTGCAATGGGGGAAAAAACACTCGACTTCAGTAGCCATGACTCAACGTAACTACTCCCAAAACAATAGAAAAATGGCATAATATTGGAAGCAGAGAACTTGCATGCTGTGTTTGGAGCAGACGACCTTATAACGAAATCCATCATGAGTTGACGTCAGCTCAGTTTGAACTTAGAAAAAACTCTTGGAGTAGAGCAGTCAGAGCAGTCTGTAGTCTGAGTCTTTTGCTCACAGCGATTACTTCTACACATGTCTACCTCATTATCTGAAACTTTGGCCACATTTTTGCCAACATTCAGCATTGTAACATTATATATGACTGGAAATAAGAAAGAGCATAGTAGATCCTCTTTAATAACAAGTGGGAATGTGTCCGCAGCTGTGCCTTAGCTCATGTCCTTGTGATGAATCCTTTATTGGTTGGTGGCCAATCTTCTTGAATATTCATTATAAGTATTCATATAGATTTTATGCAGTCATGGGTTTCATTCCCTATAGCAATTAATTTTTAATATACACAAGAGTGGTACAGAAATAATTAAATGCATAGAAAATGTGACATATTTCTGTGAAGTTGCACATGAGTGTAATATGTGGCTAAAGGAATTTAGCTCTTGAGTGTGACTTAGATCGCAAGGCCCTGTACTAAAACACAGCCACAGACAAAACTTAAACACAAACTTCCTCCTGACTACATCGTTGTAATCTGAAAAACAAAGATAGTGATTCTGTTTCTTATGATTTCCTCCCTCTTTCTCTATCTCTGACTCTCAGCTGTGCCCTGGCGATGTGTGCGGTACCCTCAGGAGAAAGGTCACACCACTGATCCGCTACAGTGCAATCAGACTTGAGACAGAGCCTTGAACTACACAACCCATGGGCCTCCTTCGGCTGTATCTTGCAGAGAGGCAGCTGGATATGGGCGTGAGTTAGAGAGCACACGCACAGAGAAAAAGTAAAAAGTAGAAGGTGGAGAGACGCCAGTCAAAAGTTCTGAAACATGCTCCTTGAATAATCAGCGCCCAAATCAATTTGTTCAACGTCCAAGAAGAGCGTGCGGACTACAGAGAAATATGTGGAGTAGGCGGTCGCTCAGTGCGCATCCGAGTCCATATCTCAGACAAACACACAACGGCAAGAGAGTCTGCCTGAATCAAGAGAAGGATGGCCAGGAGGAATGGGACTGGGGAGAGCTATGGACACACACACACACACACACACACACACACACACACACACACACACACACACACACACACACACACACATGAACACACTGCATTGCTTTTTAGTTTTCTTCTTTTCTTTCTTTCATTCTTTCCTAGTTTTGATAGAAATTACAATGCGCATAAATTTCCATATTCTTTTGAATCAATGCATACTTCCAACTTTATGTATTTGTTGTCTATACCCACCTGTTTCATTCTATGTAACAGACATGGTCAAAAAGAGCACACTATTGTCAAAAATATCATTAAAATTTCCCTTAATTTGAACTGAAGAGTGAAAACCATAAAAATAGAAAGTATTCTCATACTGTTTTTATGCTTTGGCAAAATTGTTTGTATTGAAACATTATGACGAAGCTTAACAGGTTTGAATTGAGATAAGAGCAAGACAGAGGGAATGCAGTCCGGTGCTAGTAGATAGACATGAAAAGGCCTGCAGGCGGTAACTGGCCCACTGTGCCCTGCTCAATAAAGACGGTCATTTTCTGACCCCGCCTCTTGGCATTTTAATTTTAATACTCTTCTTCTTTCTATCTCTTTTCTTTGTCACAGCTGGCTTTGTATTTTCTTTCCGTTGTCTTTGAATTCATACTCTGTCTCCCAGATGCTCTGCCCATCTTCTGTTTTTTTTTCCCACTCGTATTCCTGAGCCCTACGGAGAGATTTAGAGTAGGCCTAATGTGGGGAGGAGGACAAACGCTGGCCTAACCAGATTAGCAAGTATCCTATTTCTCACATTGACAAATTAATTTCCGTACAAATTAAATGAAGGAACACTCCCTTGATAATTCCCTGGGAAATTGAAGATGGTTTTGAGGAATGAAATAAAACAACAACTCCGTCGACAAAGAAAAAAAAAATCTAATTACCCGCAGAGCAAAATAAAAGTAGGCTAATAAATTAGGAAGAAATAAAGCTGGGCAGCCACAATCCTATATGGTCTATGAAACTGAGTAATAGGAAACTGAAAGATGGTTAGTGAAGTGGATTTGGGTCCAATGGGGATTCTGGGAAACGAGGGAAAGAGAAAGAAACACAGAGACAAAAAACAGCCTTGTCTATTACAGGATGTGCTATTTTCCTGCAGGCAATGGTGAGGCTGAGGTAAAAGACAATAATAAAAGTGTGGGAGAGGGCAGGAGATGGAGGAGGATGGGGGAAGGAGAGGAGAGGAGAAAATAAACAGGAGCCAGACAGAGACAAAAAGAAGAGAAGAGCATGAGTGGCAGGCGACGGAGCTAGGCTGTCTAGGCTCTGGCTGTTCAGATCCACTGACATTTACAGAGTGGCCGATCGCTCCTTACCTTCCTCTCCTTGAAAAGTTCAAACGAACACAGATCCACAGAGGAAATGCTACGCCGTGTGGATTAACGCACTGTCTCACATCTCTCTGCAGGCCTCGCCTCCATCTTTGTGTGTTACGGCTGTCACTCTGCCTGTTTGCGCTTCAGTTGGGTTTCATGTCTGTCTCCTACCTGTGTCTGCATGTTCAACAACAAAGGTCTGACTCAAAAACACAGTCTAACTTCCCTTGTGTGTGTGTGTGTTTGTGAGTGTGTGTGTGTGTGTGTGTGTGTGTGTGTGTGTGTGTGTGTGTGTTGAGTTGTCCTGGCCCAGCTTGTGGCTGGCACATACACAGGTAGGGAGAGAAGTACTGGAACCCTGGGTGGGAGAAGGCTGCTGAGATGGGCCTAATTAGAGTTGAGCAGTCGCCCAGCTTTGGCGCAGCAGGAAAACTCCCCACCTCCACCCTCCCGACACACACAGACACACACACACACACACACACACACACACACACACACACACACACACACACACACACACACACACACACACACACACACACACACACGCATTTGCTGATACATTGGCTGGCTTACTGGTTGGGAGAAGACATTGAATGCACTTCCTATGACCTCAGTGTTTTCCCCTGTTTCTGAGCAAAGGGAGTCTAATGCAATTTCTGTTTTTCTCTCTTATCATTACTCTTTAAATCTGTTTTTACTCCTGCTTTACAGTTTTACATTCCTTTTGAGTCAATGGTAATTTTATCTTTTTTTGGCATTTTAGCTTATTGATAGCAATTGTAGAGACACACAAAAATGGATGCTTGTAACATGTGCTTCTTAGCCACTAGGCCTATAATTTTTAATATAATAATTTTTTTTAGTAACAAGTACGTACTTTATGAGGATATGTTAAGTCTGGGGTGCTTCATTGTCTGTTTAACACTTGAGCAAACCTCACATGAACCAGGTCTACTCTTAGAGCATGACTATTCAACATTTTCTGAACAGCAGTCACTGTGGCCAAAAGTGGTACTTACAGGTTAATTTAATGTCTACATAGGCACATCACATTCACCAAAGAAAAAGAATGGAGGCCTTATTTTGTAATTATGACATTTGTACCTAGTAATGCTGACTCACTATTTCATAATTAGGTGAAATTGTCTCTCTCTCTCTCTGTCTATCAGTCATTGCTATTCAATCATCTAAAAGGCAAGTTGATGCTACATGTTCTTTATTTGCTTTTCTTTCCTGGTTTGGTTTAAGACACTGGTAAATAATAACGTCACTGAGCAACGTCAGTGGTTTTAATATTAGTGAGTCAACACTGCATAGTCATCTAAAGTCCTTGAGATTGTTCAGGTGGAAACCACACTCTGTAAAGATCCAGTAATTTCAAGGTTGAAACTCATAATGATCTTTGTAATCACAGGGTTTGTTTGCTTTGGTGATTGAATGCACTTCTCTATATTCCCCTTTATTTGCCAAGATTCTTTTGAATCAGTTGCTTTTCAAATATATCATTAGGCAACTTGACTGAAAGTAAGTTGGATGGGGGCACAAACAGGAAACAATAAACATGTCTCCTGGTAAGGTACAGTGTGTTTATTTGTTGTTTTATATTTGTGATAAAACAACATACTCATAAAGTATAACATTATAGAGGGAGGAGTCATACAGTCAGCAAACTGACTCAGTAATGTCAGTCATAGTAACATTTATGTAGGATTTGCTAATGATGGTAATGTTAGATATCATTAACTACCGTTTAAGTAAGGCTGTGGCAGCTAAATGCCTAAGTGACTTGAAATGAACAAGGGTGTGCTTTATTTCTTATGAATACAACTTTTCATTTGTGAGAGAATGATCTTTTTAATTTCCCTTACATTGTCGCCCTTGAATCAGTAAGATAACAAGCAATTATCACCTGCCAGTACAAAGGAGATCATACTGATAATGTGTTAAATACACAGTGACGATAAAATAAAGTTTTAAAACCAACATAAAATATGCAAGCACCGTGACCAGACAACAACTTTAGAGTAATTTTAGTGCCTTTACTGATTATCTCTCTGCTTACAGTGCTTGAACTTTCTCTGTCTCTCATCTCTCTCGCCCCACATGCAGCCCAGAGTGAATCTGCCTGCAGAGATGATGGTCGGCCTGCCCTCTTCATCACCTCTTAATCAGAGTGTTGGCACTGACTGCCCAGAATTGGATCAACCTTTGTGACCCCTGCTGCTGCTTTCCTTCCAGAGGTCAGCCTCACATCACTACACTGTCTCTGAGGCAGCGGCACGCTCTCTTAAATGAAATCTTATTTCTCCCCTTCTCACTTCCTGTCTCTCTCTTTGTCTTTATCTCCCTCTGGCTTGGTGTATTAACCCAGGCGTGATCTTTTCCAGTTCAGACCTGAGTTACTGGAGCTCTCTTTATTCTCAGCAGGGCTTGAGTTTTGTTTAATAGCTTAGTTAGTCTAGACAGTATTTTTGTTTTGTTTTATACAATATTACGTTATTTATGACAAATGATTAACAAGACGCGCTGTTCTTATGACCCCAGGTAAAACAGGCACGCAGGCATAGTTACCCTGATTGGATTTGATTGTAGGATAGCTGTAGTGTAAACAACACTGATTACACATTGTTTTTTGGGGACTCTTAAAACGTCCAAGATTAGGGTTGGTTTCAGCCTCCAATGGCTTGTAAACAATAAAAAATCAGAAAATGAAATAAATAAAACCACCAGCTGCCAAGAATAAGTTATACTGACTTAGATGATTTCATATTTTTTCATATAGATTTGTCAGCCCGCCAACTCTTAAACTCATTTTGTTGTGCCGAATCAATGAGTTCATCTTACAGCACTTACTCATTTTGGGTGTGCCAAGTTTACAATACATAATGATGAACAACCACAGTACAAATTACAAAAGAGCCGTCTGTTATCATCTAAAAGCAATGATTAGCAGCAGTGTGACAGATTCTACCTCACACATGGAAGTATACGTCTGCAGACAGTTTATTGTGGAAATTGTAGGAATTATATTTGTTGAGTGCAGTCATGCTGAAACATGACAACATATTTTGTATACAGTATGTCTACATGGCATGCAAACCAGGTGTCCGTGTATACAAAACCACTGAACCTCATGAGTATGGTGGTAGCATCGCAAATTACCCTGATTTATCTGATATCCAATATTTCAGTTTACCATAAATCTATGTATATTTTCAAATAATGATTTTATTCCATGGAGTATATACCATGCAATGAAAATGCTCTATAGGCTAAAAAGTGGTGCAAAGCTGCAATGTAAAGCAGGATTGAATGAGAATTAACTTGCTGTTAGCTAAAAGAAAGAATAAAAGTTCAACCTGTTCTTTCTGCAGGCCTGAAGACAGGTTGGGAGTTCTCTATGGCAGGCTGACATAGAGGACGTCAACACGCTGACAAGTATGTGTTCATGACGTTTGTCTTTGGTTCCACTTGGCTGCCTACACACACACACGCACGCGCACACACACACAAACACACACACAGATTCAAGGTGTCAAGATACAAAGGCAGTCATGCGTGAATGTACTGTACTCTTTCAACTTCCTGTATTCCAGCACAAGTTTGCAGCTTCTTGCATATCTTGTGTGTGTGTGTACAGTGTGTGTGTGTGTGTGTGTGTCAGTCTTTCCCTTGTTAAATCCAAAGTGAGCATCTGTATGTTTGGGTGTCAGTGTTCAGGTGAGCCTGTTGGCATGAAATCGCACCTGCACACTGCACAGAGAGCACATAGGAAGCATTAACAATATATTCGAACACACACACACACACACACACACACACACACACACACACACACACACACACACACACACACACACACACACACATAGAGACCAGCTTTCCTGACTTCCATTTTAGAGCCACATCCAATATGTTGCTCGATAGTTTGCTCCTGAATCTTTTCCCTCAGGTATGTAAGCTCTTCATTAAAGCCGTGGCAATCAGCGGGGGAAAAAGTACTGCTCCTCGTAAAGAGAATAGATTACTTCCCCATCTTTCACGGAAAGCTGTTTGCTAGAGTAGACACTCTCCTCCATTTTCATTAGCGACCTGACTACTATATATTTTAATTGAGGTTGAAACCTTCTGCTCTGTAATGGGGCTTTCCATAACCGTCTTTTAAAAGTGAAAGCCTGCCATCCTTGTGCACTGTGTGATATTGGCTTGTGTTGTGCAGTGTGTCTGTGTGTGTGTGTGTGTGTGTGTGTGTGTGCCGTCAAACAAATCACCTCCTGTCATCTTCTTCTCGTGCTACTTTTCAAAGACGTCTCGGAACAAACAAAGGCTTGTCCTCACTTTCTGAAAAAACGTTCTGTATCTGAAAAATTAAAGACGGCGATTAGAAATGAAATCTCCGCCTCTCTTTGTTCACAGGATTCAGACTTTCAGAGTTTGAACAGCTGAATGTAGCCGGGTCTTTGTCATGTAGGCCCATGGACTTGAATTTGTGCAAACTGGCAAAACAAACTCTTTTACAAGCTTATTTATATGCATGAGTTTTAGAACTCTCCTAATCATTATTTTATTTTACTTCTTTTATGTTGCTTTTATATTCTTTCCTCTTATGATATTTTATGTTTGCTGTGGTTTTTATGATAAGATGTGTGTGCCAGAATGAGATTGTAATGTTTATAATTATTTTATAAACTATAGTAAGACAGTTGGCAGTAATTTTGGGGCCCAGCATTTAAAAAAAATATTGGTATGATAAATTCACATACTTACTAATGTTGCCTCACTGCTCTGTAAGCGGAACATTAAGATTAAGCATGTCACTTAAATAGTCTCAATAAATGAGCACTACAGCGTGGTAAAGAATTTAAAAAAACCTTGCATGTGTTAAGTTGCTGAAACCAAACGCATCACAGGCAGCACATTTCCCTATCATCTTCATTTCACCTCAGTTCAGAACATCTGAGAAGTCGACATCTGAGAAAGACTTAAAGTAAAGTCGAGACAGTGAATGTTAAATGTGAGGTAAATTACTTGGCTGGAGCCATTTAAACAGCTAATTAAGCTTTTTGAGTCAGTCATAAAGCAGCGATTTTCTGCCATGATTTTTTTTATTCCAGGAGGAAGGATGACCCTAAACTCCTCAGGTAGATTTGGCTTTGTTTTACTGAGGAGACTCGGTGGCTTAATGTGACAAAGACCAGCCTCTCCTCTGCATTAACAGTAACAATACATCAGGAAAATGAAAGGCATATATGTATCCGTGTCCTCCCACCCATCTGGATTCAGCTTTCAGTATCGCCAGCCAACCTCTGAGTTAGTCAGCACCGTGTTTCAAACCTACCTGAACTCTCCCTGCATCTTTTACTTCCAGCCTATTAGCCCAGCTCTTACAACATAGACAACTCAGCTTCTCAAACTCAGTGGGGGTGATTTGTGGCGGTGTGTAAATTGGAAGTTGCAGTCTGAGTCAAAGCAGAGTCATAAATAGGAGGGGAGGGGAGGGGAGGACGGCAGTGCTCTGCCAGATTCGGGGGTGAGGTGGGGGTGGAATTGATGGAGTCCAGCAGCCGCACGTACATGAGAAACGCATTCTTAATAACTATCTCGTCAAACACATCACTCTGCCCACTCCCTAAGCCAAAGTGTAAAATAAGAAAGTGAGGAGTCAACAGGGAAGAGCAAGTTTTGGGCAGACAGGTGAAAATGTGAATGTGGATTAGTCCAGCAGTGGGTGGTTGAACATGCTGCCTATCTACAATCATTAGGCAGAACTGAGGTTCAAAGTTCATTCTTCATTTTGGAAACAGCAGTTGAGAGCATTTTCTCATCCGCCTGCATCTGGAGCTTTTCAAACATATCACAAGGTCATCACCCACAGATAAGTTTACTCAGATGTTATATTAACATTTGTAAGATTGCATTTAATAAAATGACTCAGAGTAAGTTGCAGTTCAATAATCCAAAAGTTTCCAAACAAGAAGTTCCTACGAAATGGGAATTTAACTTTAATGACTGTGATTTTATTTATAAAACATTTTAGTGTTACAGACAGTCAATGCACCGATAATTGACATCAACCGCAGCTTGGGTAACAATACTGTCTACGCCTTTGTTTGTGCTACAGCTCAGAATAGTTTCAAAAGTCAACTCAAGAATGCTTTTACTTTTATCCACACTTTTCAAAAAACATCCATCCATCCATCCATCCATCCATCCATCTTCTACCGCTTATCCGGGGTCGGGTCGCGGGGGCAGCAGCTTAAGCAGGGAAGCCCAGACTTCCCTCTCCCCAGCCACTTCGTTCAACTCTTCCCGGGGGATCCTGATGCATTCCCAGGGGTCTCCTACTGGTGGGACGTACCCTGAACACCTCACCAGGGAGGCGTTTTTAAAAAACAGATCTTTTTAATCCTGTCTCTGTACATGAAAGAAGTGGAGTAATCCAGTTTGGGATAAGCATGAGTTTTTCACTTATTCACTTCACTCACTTGAGTAGATCCATGTCCACTCATACCTTTCCATCTGTGCATCACACCGGCTCTTAAATTTACTTTACATCTAGTCTGAACACTCGGCCACCACAGTCCTACAACCAAAATGAACAAATCCCTGAAGATTGGCTGTTTGGAAACACACACACATCTCCTGAGTGACAGCAGCTCTGTATCTCTGAGTGTGGATATTATCTAACCCTGTGTTAAAACGATGTCATCACCGCTGATTTAAATGGAGCTGAAATGTTACGGGTACGTGTGAAATGCTGAGTCAGAGGGTCCCCCAGCTCATTCTGATTTCTGAGTGTCTGTGTTTGCTTAAATTAATGTGAGTGTGTGAATACATCTCGCGGTGGTCTGTGCATATCCATAATGTATGAGTTGACACTGCACTGTAAAAACGAACACTTGAATAAAGTGGCACTAATGTGATTTTCAAGTGAGCTGAACAAAAACTATGAATTGGCCATTTTCAACTATATCAGTATATATTAGTTCCAACAAACTGTATTGAGTTTTTTGTGAAAAGTTGTGATCACAACAATATTACTATTGGCAAGATATGCTTATTTCAGTCAGACTCCAACTGGGACTCTAACTCCGTAGCATAAGCCTTAACTGCTGTTACACCCACTTTCAGATTTATGAAACCTTGATTTTGCTCATTAAAACAGAAAAACAGGTGATTTCATGAATTAAGGAATAGGATTTTTTTTTTTTTTTTTTTTTTTACAAATGATTGATGTACTCTTGAAATTATAAAGTTAGTTTTGCATGGGTTTGGCCTGAGAGTCATGAGACTTTTACTGTTTTTAAACTAAGGTTGTTTGAATTTTAAAATGCAACCAGTTCACATAATTGCAAATTATTATGTGCATGATCATCTGATGTACACTCATCCAAACACTTACAATAAACAGATGAGCAGTTTTTAAATTTAAAAAGAAAACAGTGTTGTGTATATAGTTAAAACAGAGGAGGTTGAGAACTTTCTGGTAACAAAAGTGTATAACTGTCTAAAAATGTCAAAACTGACTTGTAGACTGACTCCCAATTTACTCATTACACTTATAATTTTGGAAATATATAATTCTTGGTTAGAATAACTCGAAGTTTCAAGTTTTTCTAAAGAAGAAAAGTAAATTATCTGAACAAAAGATTGTAAGTTGGCAAAACTGTTTCAAAGGGTACAAGTGGGGATCGAAGTAACTAAGTATTGAAGTAAGTTATCTTGAGTTTTCTCAACTTTTTTGTTTTTTTACAGTGAGTGCATCTCATTGTGTGTATGTGCCGCCCAGTTTGTCTGTGTTTGTGCTGTGATGTGATAATGCATCAACATCTGACATCTGTGTCATATGCGTGTGTGCGTGTGTGTTGGTAGCTACACGGCGCAGCTCTCCAGGGGACCATCAGTGTGTGAGTGTTTGTTTGAGAGAGTAATAAATTCGAGGAGGGCGGGGAGATGAGAGGCTGCAACCACCAATCGATCCCTCAGCTGTTTCTCAAATTAAGAGGGAGGGATGAGTGTGAGTGACGAACAGGGAGAGGGAGACAGAGAGACGGGAGGTGTTGAAGTCAGTGGCGACACAGAGCATTTCAGCTGGGAAGGGGCGGAGGTAGAAGAGACACACATGTACACAAGCAGAGGAAGAGATAGAGAGAAAGAGGGATAAATGGGTGGAGTGAGACGTAGATACTGTACCAGGGAGTGAGGGAAGTGAGTAGAGTGAAAGACAGCCAAACGCTGACAGGAGTCCAATTAAGTGTCATCCCAGTGGAGGCAACCGTCCCCATCCTCTCCTGCCAGTGTTACACAGCCTCAGCTTCCAAGGACACACTTCTCATCACGTGGCGCAACACTCACACAAACCTCATCACGCATTCAGAACAGACACTAGCACATACATGGTTGCACAATTTCACCAGAGCGCTGAAACACACACATAACACCTTTAACAGAATCACCACACAGACAGACACTAGCATGCACGTATCTGCAGTCGTACACATCTCCTGAGGGGCTCAGCCTTTGGAGGACCCAGGGACGAAGCGGTGCCAATGATGGCTGGCGCCAGCAGCTACTGGTCCCTAGGTGCAGATGTGTGCCAGGGGCTAACCCACTCATCTCTGCTCTGCTCTGCCCACCCACCAGCTGCTACCCAGGGGCTGCACACACACACTACCCTGGAGTGAGCTAGACATCAAGTACAAATGCACACACACACAAACATGTAATGCCTCTGTGTGAAAGAAGCCAAATCCACCTATGTATATACACAAGAAAATACAGTTCACATGCACACAGAAACAACCTAGCCCGTGTCTAACACACAAAAGCAGTGGCATTGGGGGTGGCTCTCTGTCTCTTGAAAAAGTCTGGTTAATGAGTGAGGCCTCTGGCTCTTGTGGTTTTGGACTATAGCAGAGCAGAGGAGTGACTGAACGACAGACTACGGCACTACAGTGGGATTAGAGGGATGCTTCATATTGACATAGAGAATAAATCGACATACTCTAATAATTCCCTTTCACATTCTGCGGCAGTGTGAGAGGAAACAGCAAATGGAAGGGAATAATAGAGGTCGAGGCAGACGGTCCCCTGTGAGTGCTTTTACCCCCCAGACAGCACAGCCCACGCTTTCACACACACAAACATATTAATGCACACATTTTGTACAAATACAAGTGCGCGGTGCACGCACGGATAGGCACAACACACATGCACTGAATGGAAACAAGTTATCCTTTTGACGGTGTGCACTGCAGCCTGAGTTTAAACAGAAAAACACAGAAAGCAGACAGAGAGAGTGGAGGGGGGGGGGATAGAAGAAGGTAAGAGTGTGAAAAAGAGAACCAGACTGGATTTAAACATGTGAAAAAAGGCCCTGTTATAAATTTTACTGGGCCTGCCTTAGATTTAATCTGGGCTGGGATGCAAACAAAACGCTGGCCCAGCCTCAACAGGGTGCTGCATGTGGAGTGTGTGTGTGCGCGTGTGTGGTAATGCGTGTGTGTGGGCGGCTGAAGGATTGGTTGCCAGGGAGATTCTGACATATCGGGCCCCACTCCCTGCTGCCCTCAGTTTAGCCTCGACAAGTCAGAGAAAACGCTCTGCAGCGGCCCGGCTAATTTACAATCTCTCCCTCTCGTTCCCTCTAGCCTCTGCCTCTCCCTCTTTCTCACGTCATGGTTTTCCTTTCTCTGCATCAAAGTTGTAATTTTTACTTTTCATTGTACTATTCACTTTACTTCACAACTAATTTTCTTAGTCGTCCTAACATATGTCCCCACACCGAACCATTCACCTTCTTTTTCCTCTTCTCCTACTTTAGTCTTCTCACCTCACTCTCTTTCTTCCTCATGAGCATCTATCCATCCACTCCTCCTCCTCTTATTCCTTTACTTTGCTCTCCCCTTTTAGGCTGATGTGGTCGGAACCTGTTGTTCTCATCTGGTGACAGCCAAACAGGGCCTGTTGTAATTAGTGTGGAATTCTAATGAGCTTATCAGGTCAAAAGCAGCTTAGTCCTCTAGGACCCTAGCAGGGTGGAAATTAGCCCCGCTCCCTCCCAGACACAACACACACACCCGCATGCACATTACACATGAACACATTGTGCATACCGATGATACAAGCTTGATTCATTAACAAACACTCGCTGACAAATTCCGCCTCACCCTCTCCTCTCATAAAGGGATTAGCCCACTTTACATCAGTCAGTTAACAAAAAGGCAAATTATTAATGTGAGTGGCAACAACAACAAAAAAAGGCAGTACAGCAGCAGTAACATATAAGACTGCTATTGTGCTAAATGAAAATGTAGTTGGAGGTAGGGAATAAGTTATTTGGGAAGGGGGAGGTAAGACAGAGGTAAATAAACATACAGTGAATAAAAGCCTAAACATGTTCAGCAAAATAAAGTATCTTGCTTCCTCTGACGCGATTCAGAAAGGAGTTTCTGGCTTAAAAAAGCTGAAAACATCAGACTTTCCTCTCATCTTCTTTTCCTGGTCGGGCAACATACTGCAGTGGACGGGCTGAGGCAGCCAGACGGCACCTATCTCTATTAAATATCTCCACAATTAGTTCTGGGAAAGTTGCAATGATACGCAGAAAGCAGAGAGGGAAAGGCGAGGTACATTGATTAAGCTCTGCAACAGCTGTACCAACAGGATTATACTCAAGAATTTTAATCGTACTTGTCAGCCATCTTCAAATATGATAAGATGCCCGAAAAAAAAAAAAGTAGATAGCTGAATGCACTTTGCGGACAGAAATGAAACTAAAGGTGAAATGTGTGTTAGTGTTATGGTGGAAGAACTGAAGACGGTAAAGGATTATGGGAAAATAGGAGGAGGTGGGTGGGATAAATCAATTTCCTGTGTTTGGTGATGTAGCGCAGCCTTCCATCTGTTTTATTCCAGGCTGGTTAACATCCAATCACTTACTGTGATACTTTTTGGTGTGTGTGTGTATTTAATGTGTGTGTGTGTTTCCCTACGAGTAGAAAAATGGAATGCAGAAACTCCTACGCCCAAAATGTTTAGATGTTGAAAACAGCACTGTGAAGCAATGTGTTTGAGCCAGCAGCTAATAGTGCTTTGTTCTGTCTGAAAAATAGCGTTACCTTCCGAAACAAGAGAAGCACCAGGCAAACCGAGCAAGAAATAATCAAAATAGAATCACGGCGCCACAGGAAATATTAAAATCTGTGAGGTGAAACCCTGAAGTCAGAGCTGTTTAAACAATATGAACACCAAGACACTGTTACTTACTAGAATAGCGGTACAAATATACTACACCTTTTATGGTTATGAGTAGTTTTTGATTCAGTGCTCATTAACCGTTCAACCTGCCTGCATCCAGTAACGCATAAATGTACTAATTTAATAACTGTATTTAAACTTTATTTCATCATTTGAGACCTTGTTGTCATATGAAGATTGTTAAGTTAAAAACACAAGTGAGCATTTCTTCTGCAGGCTGTCATGGTGGTAGATAATTAGGCCATCTGTCTTTACGTAAGTGAAATTTACACATCAATCCAGTGCATCTCCCATGGCTTCTCCTGGTATTAAACACAAATCCCTGCATTACCAAGCAAAGAGAGAGCAGAAAAGGACCAGACAAAAAAACGAGAGACAGAGAAAGAGAAAAAACAGCGAGAGCAGCAGTCTTCCAATGTGAGTGACACAGACAGCCACAGACAAACCCTGGCCATGGACCCTGGGAGTTAATGAAGCAGTCCTTCCCCATTGTTTCTACCTGCATCCACTTCAGCACAAGGTAACATGACCAGACTCTCCTCTCCTCTCCTCTCCTCTCCTCACTCCTCCTCTCCTCTCCTCTCCTTGCACCTCAGTCCTATCCATTACCCTGAAAACTAATCCTGCACACAACTCATCCCTCACAACGCACACTGTAAACCGTACCTGCCTCCGTCCCGGACAAAGGCATAAATCTGCCCTTGTTTCCAGGTAATAAAGAACTTCTGATAGCACAAGAGAGAAACAGAGAAAAAGAGAGTGTGAAAGAGAAGTGGTGGCGATGAGGTGCTAAGTATGAATTGCAGTGGCAGAGAAACAGATTTATTAAGGGAGTGAAAGAACTCCCTGACTAATGAAGTGAATAAAAGATTCATGGTGCTGATGCCATATGGTATAATGGTCATGATGGGTGTTTCGCGTAGGAAAATCTGATATAATTGCAAGATAACTTGAAAACAGAGTGGTGGCAGGTATGACCTAGCAGAAAAGTCACTTTATTGTGAGATTCAAGAAAGGGTCTGATGGCAGTTTTACAGGCTGGTAGAACTACAGGTTAGAGTGCCACAACATTGAATATCCACGTCGGTCAAGATCACCAATATAAAAAGTAACCTCCTCTGGCCAAAATCAAATGATATGATGAATGATCAGATGTATATGTATATGATTTTTATAAAGTATCTCTGGTTGTGGATGATGTGTAGTTTAATATACAGTATATAATATACACAGTGAACTTTGACTGGTACGACTGGTATGTGCCAGCTTAGTTTCAGACTTTGAGCTCAGTGGTTCATATGAGTCTGGTGCTATTGATCCATATGAAAAACAAACGGCCAATCAGAGCTTTGTAAGCAGGATTAAAAATGTTGATGTTGTCTTCCTTTATAGCTAGCTACTTACCTCCATGACATTGACACAGCTGTACAGGTTGTGAGTCGATTTCAGAATGAACAACATATCAACATATTCAATCTTCCTAAAAAACTGCTCCTAGCAACCACTGCTGCAGCTTCATGTTGACCGCAAATATGAACAATACTAATACCTCTCTACTAATACTACATTAAGTCATTTTTCTACCTGTTCTTGCCGGATGAGCTTATCTCTATCAGAACACAGAGACTGGCGGACACAAATGCAGGCAGGCAGAATCAGTTCTCAAGTAGTTTATTCAGTCCAAGAGTCGGTAACCAGGAAGTCCAATATCACAGGGCAGGAGTACAAAATCACCAGGCAGAAACTCGAAATCCAAAAGGCAAAACGGGTCGATAACACTGGGAATCAAAACTAGGAATAACGCTGGAACTCTTACAGAAAACTGATCTGGCACTGACACACAGGGGAGCACTGGTTATATACACACAGGAGGGAAGGGATAACGAGACACAGGTGAAACACATAAGGGTGGGGACAGGTAATCACACGGGGAGCAGGAAGTGAGCACAGAGACTAGGGTGTCAAAATAAAACAGGAAACAGACACATGACAGACCCTGACAATCTCTTAAACTGGGGGAGGTGTGAGGAGTGTTTCTGTGTTTGCACTTCCAAATGTGTCTCTTTTTTAATATGCTTTTTTTGTCGAATTGTTGAATATATGTCACGCATTTAATTGTTTTCTCCGGTTGTAGTGCACTGAGTTCTCCTGACCACCTTACAGAAAAGGTTAAATCACATTTGAAGTCTGCTAAACTGACTTGCCAGACTTTCTGAAGACTCCCTGCAGCCGTACAGAAACTGTACCAGTTATGAGTGTTGGAGACAAGTGAGTATTGCCTTACTGCCGCTCTTCCCCTGGGAAGGATGTTTTTCTGTAGTGCCTCACACATTGTATCCAATAACATTTCCACTAATATCAATATTGTATAACTGGAACAGTTGTCACGTCTCATTTTTCTTGGTTTCATCAGCAAAATAGGTCTGATGAATTGCATTTCGTGTGAAATGACAGCACTCTTCCCTTAATATATGTGATCTAGTTTGTTCTGTCTTTCACACCTATGCACCAGACCGACAGGGTGACTTTGTTGTGCTGTGCTTGATTGATGTCTGCACATACACACTCATAGTCCCATCTGTTGGCACAGACTTTTGTTACAGAAAAGCTTTGATTTCCCTGTGCTAGTGAACTGGTAATTGAACCTGTCTTGTCACCCATTCCCAATACAAGCTTGCCTAATACTGTACAAATCTGTCTTCATCACAATTAAGCAGGCATGAGACAGAAGTCAATATTTAGCATCCTGGCTTCTGTGGAGATAAAGAAACAGAGGCATAAAGGTTTGGTCTCTTGTGATGCTAACAGGAAGCTAGCTTCTCGGTCTTATGGTAGCATTTTTCATTCTGATTAGGACTCAAATGACACAGAGGTAATGAAACAGGAGAGAACTTGTTGATTTGCTCGTTGCCAATGTACAGTTTAGTAACCAAGCAGATTATCAATCAGTTTTATGTTTCCTGCTGTTTCCTGACTGCAATCCATTTGACTGTCAGTCAACACGTTTAAAGATTAAATAAGCTCAATTTCCATTCCGCCTCAGCAAAATCACATCTTCTGTCCTGATGCCCGTCTGTCATTTCACAGCCATGTGTGGAACACACCAGAGATCTCAATCTTTAATGCGGCTAATGTCAGAGAGAGAGAGTAGAAGGGAGAGGGAGAGAGACTGAGAGACTGAGACAGAGAGACCAAGACAGACATGACAGCAAAAGAGAGACAAAGGCGAGAGAAATCGACAGTGATATTCTTGGACTGGATGTGAGGCTGTAAGTATGAGAGGCTGGGGGGGAGGAGGGAAATGTCACGGCCAATCTCTAATGAAGGGCCTTCCGGGAACTATAGTTAGATAAATTATTTAAAGGCTTTCATTTAAAAATGTCCAAAAAACTGTGCTGCGATGATTTGCGCAGGGGCTGGGGAAAGGTCAGACGTGTGTTGGGAGTGCTTCATTAACCTCCCACCACCTCCCTACCTCAATTATTTCTGTCAAAGAGCACCTGGGGGGGAGGGTAAGAGAGATAGGGAGGGAGCGTGGCTGCTGTGGTCGAGCTGATACCACTCTGCCACTGTGGCTGCCGCTCAGGAGACGAGAGCTGAGGGGCTTCGACGACATGAGGCTTATCTCAGAACCTGATGGCGGTCCACACCAGGTGGAATATGTTTGGGGTGACTTCAGCGCTGTGAAATCCCTGAAGATGTGGCAGGTGAAGGATGGATGAAGTAATGTGGATGCTTGTATGGCTGTGTGAATAAATGGGTAGGGAGGAAGCTGGCTGGTGCCCAGGCCTGGGAGTGTTAAATACTTTGATCTTGTAGAATGTTTTCTACAAGTGTGGGACTAAGAGAGCTGCAAGGAAGTTTGAAAGCATGTTCACGCACATACACACAGTTTTGTTTTTTTCCCCCTGTCACTTCATCACACACGTCATCACTTACCTCATGTCAACATATGTCTATCAGAGTGATGTCCATCTTTTTCAGTGTGTAAAGACAAGAGCTTACTGTATGCCTGTGTTTGCCCTGTAGATAGTATTACATACATTTTATCCAACATATAGGCTTATCTAATCTTTAGCTTTGATTGCCGACTTTGCTTAAAATAATGTGTGTTGCTGCATTTCCTTTTTTGATATACATGTACTCACATGTCTTGTGGTTGCTGAGAAGGGTTGCAATGAGCTTAATGAGAGTCTTAGGCAGAATGATGCTATTGCTATTCTTGGAACCTTACCTAGAACTATGCAAAAGCTTTGTCCTAAGGATGGTATTACAAGAACACCATGAATAGAATAAGCAATTTTTTGAGCACCTTGTATCTTTTGATATGTCTCGACATTTTTAAATTATGAAATTGTTTTGCTGATGGTGGCATCAGATGAAAGATAGGCAGTCATTAAAAATCACAAGGAATCATCCTCTATGGATCTTGAATAGCAAAACCAGATTTCATAACAACACATCTTGATTTTTGAGGGAACAAAAATCAAAAAGGGAAGGAAGTTATCCTATTTGCTGCGTTGCACCACCCAATTTTATGTAACCCTACTCTTTAAGAATACATACCTCTCCAAAAGAGGAAATGTGGCATAGTTTGCAGTCATTAAAAAGGAGTGGAAGCACTAACACATCCCCTTTCACTTTGCCACTTTCCACTGTGACCAGACAATTCCAAGAAAATGCACCTCTGAGTGAAAAATGTGAAGCTCTAAATATGTTTCTTTAGACTTTCTCTGGGTAGGAATACATTTTGCTCTCTTTCTCTCTTGCTCTTCCTCTTTCTTGCTTTCTGTCTATTGTGTTACTCTGATCCTGTCCCAGTGAGGCAATAGCAGACTAATTGTCAGGCCATTCCTCTAATGCCTGATTTCTGTGTGAAGGGGCAGCTGTCGACTCTCCTGAGCTAATAAAGAAGAAGAAAGTGCAAGAGCGAAAGAAAGGGAGAGGTAGAGAAAGAGGTAGACAGGGAGGAAATCTGATCTGGCTAACATTTCCTGAAATTCCTCTCATTGTGCAACACTGCCCAGTGTGCAGGCGCTTCCACAATGCACACCGAGAACGCAGGACACTGAACTGTACAACAGAAAGGTGCTCACACATGTGCACACAGCTCTGCACCACATCTTAAAAGCAAAGTAGTTGGAAGAAAGTGCAATTTAGCGTGCTGATGTGTGAAGGGGTTTCAGTATTATGTTGTTCATACAGCTTGTGATTTTGTATTTGTCTCAATCAGCCCTATTTAGCCGGCAAGTGTCAGGCCGTCTTCCACATAAGAACCTTAATATAGGCTGCTACATCAAAGAGGTGACTAATCAGGCTGACGGAGAGAGGTGTCACAGAGTGTCAATCCTTCAGGGCTGCAGCCTGTCTCTCAGGGAGCCCACTCCATCAACTCTGACCTCAAATAACCCAGCACATGCACCCAGCACGTGCACGTGCAGCGGCACACATGAAAAAACACAAGTACATGTAGGTATAGACATACAAATGCGCATACACACCCATACCATACTTTGCACATGGATGCGTATACGTGTTACCTACACATATATTCATCTACTTACACAGACATACTGTACTCGTACATGCTAACCCAGCAACACACGTATCCCTGGGAATCATGGTGGAAGATGACTCGGTTCAATGATAGGCCTCTGTTGATGAGAGCTGATTAAAGAGGTAAAAAATGGAAACTCATCTTGATGTATTTGGGTCAATTTCACGTCCACGGCCGTTACTTGGTCAGGCCTATTTCTAGCAGGAGTGGTGGCGGTAATTAATGGGTGATAACGGACACATTTAATTGGCTGTAATCTATCCGATGAAGTGAGGAGCCTCCATTCTTTTGAGGACAAAAGCCCGTTGGGAGGGCGGAAGAATCTTGCCTCATCTGTAATGCTGCAGGCATACAGTATAGAGTGGACCATATATCAGCATAACAATAATGCAATACTGTGACGCTAAACAATTAAACCACACAATACATTTAAGACAATGTAAATACACATCATTCACTATGAGCATGACTGCATCTTCCTGCTTGAATACAGTGCAACAAGCCAGAATAAAAACCGCCTGGTGCTTAACATAAAACTCAATAAATCAGTTCAAGCAAGCAATGCAATGTATGTACTCAAGGCGTCTTGGTTCTGCCCGAGAGCTCACTATACAATCTAGATCCTCCACATGATAGAGAAGAGAAAATGCAGTCTGCCAAGCTCTCCTCCCAGAAGAGGGGCAAACACTTATTTGCATTGAAATGAACTGTCTGCATGTATATGTGTGTGTGTGTGTGTGTGTGTGTGTATGTGTGTGTGTGTGTGAGTGTGTGCGTGCGTGCGTGTGTGTGTGTGTGCGTGCGTGCGTGTTTGTGTGTGTGTTGTTACAATATTTTGCACTTGTGTGTTTTGTCAGGGGGGGCGTTGGCTTGTGTGTTGAACTGCTCAGATCACTAGAGATGGGGTGACTCCTCAATCTCACCACCCGCTCTCCAGCCTCAAGGGGACCTGTGTATCTGGATGTACTTAAAACATAGCGTATGTTCTGTCCGTTCCCAGTGCTGCCGCAGTGCTTTCCCATCCCCTGCATGATCTACGGGCTAGCGTAGTAGATTCAATGTCACTGTAAATCAACGTGATGTTCGAAAATCTCTCACAGAATTCATTTTGGATGAGGTCATTTACTGTGCAAACTTCACATTAGCCATGTTACTATATGTTAGGTAGGCAAAATGCCTTCAAATATCATGTCATGTTTCACACCCTTGTTTAAGTGACATATCATATTTGGAGACCAATAAAGCACCACAAACTGCCACACTGTCTCATTTTTGATTTTTTTTTATAGACCATTACCTTTAATCTTGCTAGGTCTAGTTCACTAACTAGAACCATTGTGAGGTCTAGCTAAACTGGCCTTGATACAACGCTGAACTGTTTTGCTACAATAATAATTTGGATTACTTAAGCCAACAGTTGATGGAGACTCACGGCCAATCAGCTATGAGCCGTGGTTTAGATAATACCCACAACAAGACAAAGTATGTTTCTATTTCTAGTGAAGCTGCCATTATTTCTAGATGATGCCTATTGAGCCTTGCCAGTTTACATTTGGGCTGTGTCCAATATCACTCCCTTGTTTACTCATTTACTATTATATTATAAACACTCAAAAGTTTACTTTATGGTGCATAGTGATTTGAGATTTGAAGGAATAATTATTATGTTGAACCATACCTGACAGGTCTATTGTTGCAGAACTGCAATTTATCCATCTACCAAAGGCAAATCATTACACGGTATGACTGTAGAATAAACTAGTAACTTTAATCTGCTATAGACACTACACTTTCTATACAGGATTTTTTTCAGGGTACTGCAGTGCATAGAATGTATACTTGGATTTTTAACATTTAAATAAAATGGCATAAATAAAGTGCAGGTGTGGTGCTGTCAGTGTATCATTGAGCTTAACCACAACTTGAGTGAACATTTGAGTTGAGAAGCACATATTACAGTACCAAATACACATTATATAAACTCATTATACTCTACATACCAAGTTACAGTAATAATATTAAACCCTTTAATGAAATATCAACATTTTGGGAAATAGCTACCCTTGTCTGCTTATCAGAAGACTGGTGACACACTCCTGGCAAGTAAGACAATGAGTGTACAGTATAGTATGTCCCAAGATATCAAAGTATTCCTTTAGTGGAAATCAATAGAAATTGCACAGGGCACTCAAAAAGGGAAAACAGACCTACAGTATAAAGCAGTACACATAAACAGACCATCCACAGGGAAATTAAGACAACCAGATCAGACAGAGCTTAATTAACAACAGAACACTTTTACCTCTGCTGGTTATAGACAATTTGTGAAGTACAGTAATGTAATTTAATTCTAAATTGGACTCAGTTAATATGATATAGCATGAATGGTCCGAAATGCTCTGACCTTTTGCAATGGCTTTCTTATTGTGCAGAAAGATAACGACATGTCTTTCTTTATAATGTTCTCCAGACTGATGCTGTCCTCTTTGGCCTGGTTAACTTTCCACAAATACAGAAAAACTCAACGCTGCTGAAAGGTTAGAGCGATGTTATGAACAGAGCGGTTCAATGCCACAGGCTGACAAACTAGACATCTGTTTGTTATAGGCAGGCCTCACAATGCATTAATACAGCAGCATTCAAATATCACATAACCTTTTCATCAACACAGGAGATATGCTGTATACATTCTGTGTGTTGTTCATGGACCTGCGTGTGTGTGTGTGGAAATCAACTCATGTTTGTGTGTTGCATTGTTGTTGCTATGCAGAAGTGTGCAGATACCTTTGTTGCTGCACTGCTGAGGTCTCATGGTGTGGCGGTTGAGCCCAGACTGATGTTCAGACTGAAAGGCCATTTCGTTACCACTCCATTATTCTGTCTGATTGCCTTCTTGTTAGCTGATTTCTGTGGGAGGATTTGCTTTTGCCCTGAACCGATGCTCGTGAATGACATGTCTGGCTGCTTTGACGTCCTTTTCAGTCAGCACTGAGGCTGCATTAGTCACTGTACAGTTTACCTTTAAAGTTCATTGTTACAGAAGAAATACTGACGATTCCACTGTTTTACAACTCTGGTTTTTAAAATATTTACCTGCTCACTGTACTGTAGCTATCTGACACAGCTTGGTAAAGTCACCATTTCACCCATCTTCAAAGGCAATGACTGGCTCAGATGTCTCTCCAAACTGGAAAACAGCCATTTGCCAGAGTGACATCAGATCTGTTTGAATTGGTTGACAAAATTTGAGATGTGGGTGGCGATTCAGAGGTTTGGAACCAGGCTAAGTTGAGCCTCCCTGTGCAAAGCATTATCTATGGATCACAGCTCGTCTCCACTGAGTGCTCTTTATAGGTAATCAATAGGCGAGCTGGCTCATGATGGCTCTCACTCATTACAACTCTTTAATAAAAGCCCACCCTGCGGTGACTGCTGCTCTGGGTAGTATAAACACACACACAGCCATATGGGAAACCAAATCTCTGTTTACACATACGAAAAAACACAAACTCACAAACATGGAGAGAGAACAGCATAATTTGCTAGCGGGCAGCTCAGTGCCATTCATTTAAAGCTTTCGCAACACCATTACTCGTTTATATCCCTACAAGCATTCAGAGATGTCCTGTTGGTGAGGACTTTTAAAGTATTTCTGAGTAGGGCCTAATCAATATGCACATTGGCATATTTTGATGGGGTGCTGGTTTTAAAGTATCAGGAGACTCTCAAGTAAAGGTGACACACACACACACACACACACACACACACACACACACACACACACACACACACACACACACACACACACACACACACACACACACACACACACACACACACACACTTAAATGCTCCAATCAATGCTCTGCAGTTTGCATTTATTAGCAACTAACCACCCCTCTCAAGTTAAGAGTGTCTTTCTTGGAGTCAAGAGAGTTGAACTTCAAATTGTATGGTCTCACATAACCTTCAGCAACATACAGTTTCCTCTCTAATTCACTCCTCATGCTGGAGGTGTGTATCCTTGTAGCAGTTTCCAAATCTCTCCAGAGCAGCTGTTCACTCCATGTCTCCGCACATATGGAAACAGGTGACAAAAGCCTCCTTTTCTGTCTTTTCCAGTGAGGCCTCACACAAGAATATAGGGTTGCTTCATCATATGTGCAGGGTTAAGGGCAACGATGTTATGGGTCAGTTTTCCGTGAACCACCCACCACCTTGTCGTCATATGTCAGGGAACACATAAATACACAAAAATAGAGAGGGGAGCCAGTGACCCTGCTTCAACTGTCACATACGTCAGTACCAAGCAGCAAACTCCAGGTCTGAAGAGTGAAGCTAATGCGGAAATTACTTAAAACTCCATTCTTTGTAATGGCCAGCTGGGGTTGACTCCTCTGATTGTAAAAAGAAAAGTGATTGTAAAGAAGCACTGCAGTGATTGCACTGAAGCGTCCTCAAAGGAGTCGATTCTACATTTTATTTAAGCCTGTTTTTCTCCAGCCAAAATTAGCATTAGCAATAGCATTATCAGTTAACCACAGACTGTAAATGGACCATGCTAACAAAGCTAGCAACTGGCATTAGGGTTAGCTCTACCCTGTTGTTCAAACATGGTCACTCCACAAACCAATGGGTGACGTGACAGTAGCTACATCCATTATTTTATATATATTATAGTCTATGCGCAGTACTCAACGAGAACATATAATGTAATAAAGCACCTGTTTAGATGTGAACTGAGCCCACAGGAACAACCAACATGGACCCACTACACCCTAAAACTGATAAAACTCAAAATAAAAGTCTATGTATATATATATTATGTATTGGAGCTGATCCTAAATGGTACAGGAATCTGCATATCTCTTTAAACAGTGGTACATATAAGCACATAAACAGACTGCTACAAATTAACAACAGAACATTGTGCCTCACCCTACTACAGGGAGACTGTGTGTGGTTATGATCTAAGCATCCTTAAGGTGCCTGTATCTTAGGGGAGAATGACCTTTCCCTGACCAGAATAGCAGGCCTGTTGGGAACAAACGCTGTGATGACAAAAACGTAAGAGGGACTGTGACCCTGCAGGGAAGCAACGCACCCAGTCTGAACTCGAGCTTTAATTGTGAGCCTGTATACCTTCACGAGTCACCAGTGACAAGTATGTAAAATCACTGAAAATGTAGTTTCAAATCACAAGTATTTCAATAATTTTCATCAGTGTGTATGGGTTTTGATTTAAACATTGCCAAATCTGGATTGGAGCACAGGAGTATGTGACATTACCTTTTTTCCACTGAGCCTCTTCAAACCAGATGGAGGAGCAAAGACAAGAGAGCACAAATCAAAACTGTTCAAACTTCAGCAGAAAATAGTGTGCTCCTGTGGGATCTCATCCCTCACAGTAAGAAGCTGGTTGAGAAAATAGGTTTTCGGGGGCCTTCAAGGTGTGAACATGGATATACCAATCACACTCACAACATATACACACAGACACACACACCCGCGATCACCTTACACATCATCTTGAGTGACAAGCATATCAACTGCCAGCTGAACTCTGATACACACAAAACAGTCAAAGAGAGAGTGTCTCATATTACAGACTTTGTGTTTCTCTCTGAGAGAAAAGGCAGAAAAAATAATGTAGCTGGTGTTGGTCCATCAGCCAGTGTTGGAATGAGGGAAGACGTAACTGCCTGTTCCGTGTAATAGCACTGCCGACTACATGCTATTACAAAAAATAAAAGAAGAAAAGGTGACTGTGGTATCTAAGCATTCTGGTTCACAAAACATCTATGTAGGACAGATTTCATGCTAGACAGTGGCAGGCCATGATTGCAGCTCTCGCCAGCACAGAGCTGAGATTTCAGCATGTTTGACAAGGCCACTCAGAGGGGGCAGAAACCTAAATGTTTCAGGCGCTCATCGCGTCATTCTCTCCCCCTGTTGCCTATCTCCATAAAGAGAGAGTTGAGAAGAACAGTGGGACATAAGGCGTTAGAGGGAGAGCGATGAGGTGAGACAGTGAGTGGAATCCATGGGGTAGACAGGGATGTGTGCCTCTCTATCCACACTGATTAAATATTTGATGTGAGGAGGTGATGGAGAGGAGCTGAGCTGAGGTGAGAAGGGGAGAATCATGGGTGCGTCTCCTTCGGGAGTGTGTAAGGTGTCCCCGGCATCCAGGGAGGAGGGGCTGGGGATGGGTTGGGGATGTTACAAGAGTTGCCACAGTGCACCAAGTGAATTATTCATGTGGGTAAGGTCAACACTAGAACAGCATTATGGGTGGCCCACAGTAGAGAACAAAGAGGCCAAGGCTTTTAGCACATAGGCTACACTGAACAAAAAGTGAAAACCTGGCACGACTCGAGATATGTGGAAGAGAATAAAAGAGGGACAGCGAGGGAGAGAGAAAGAGAAAGAGTAGTGGAAGCAAACAGGGAGGAAAAGATAATGTAAAAACCCTGGTTGGTATCGGAGGTTAGATAGAGTTAATTATATGGCTCCTATAGCAGGATGTAGCAGGAGGGGGTCTGCCTTGTGCTCTTATCAAAAACAGAGAAATAACAAGGAAGAATTGGAGACTGCAGATATGTCTAAACCACCACAGTAGGAATTCACCATCCTTGACCCTGCAGTGGTTTGTTTATCTTACCACGAACATTTTGTTTGCTTACATGTGCGATCCGCAATATGGACACTGTTCTCTAACAGAAACCGACATAAACAGTTAAACAAAAAGACCCATTTCATGTTTTAACAATCAGTGTCTGCAGTGGTATTTATACAGTAAGAGCATTGACCTTCATGCCATATTGCGGAGTGTGATTTAGGCATTCCAACTATTCCAAGGACTGCTTTGATTTTCTTCTTCCTGTATTTACAATTGATAACAAATATTTTCAAGTACACCATCTCAACACAAAACTGGCAATTATCACAGTTAAGTTGCACATTCGCAGTCCTTATACGCCATAGCATGTTATGTTAAGTTTTGAGGTCGTGAGCAACATGAGAGCCTTTTGAGACACGCCAAGTAAACAACCTGGAGTATGATCAGCGGTTGATCATTGCAGGCATACTCGACATTCTACATGGTGGTGTGAAGCGGACATATTGATGTTTATATCCTCTCTCGACTTTGAAGGGCATGGATGGAATGTGTGTGTATGTGTACCCCTGTCGGCATGCCTGTGCGACAGAACAGATCCAGAGAGTAAATAAGACAGTACTGTGGGAATTTTCTCAGTGTTTGCGCAGTAATGACTGTCTGCAATAGACACACACAATCACACACACACACACACACACACACACACACATTGTATTTCCTGATAGCAGTCTTCTCTGCTTGGGCGAATGGTGTGGTACCAATATTATTTACAGATGAAGCTGCACTGAATTAATTATGCAAACAATGTACAATGTGCATTCTAAATTATAATACTGTGCATTGCCAGAAGCTTATTTAAATATTAATATTTTCTTTATTAAATGAATTTTAACCATTAGCAATGTTGCAGCACTGAAAAGTGTAAAATGCTTGAAGCACATTCTTTGCAGATAAAAATTGCAAGCGACTCCATTAACTTCTTATCTCAGCTTGCATGCAAACACAGTCACAAGCTGCATTTGTTTTGGTCTTGATGGTTTTGGAGCAGAATATTGTAAAAATCTAATGTTTTTTCAAACAATTCGCAGAAATGTTTTTTTTATGTTACAGAGAAGATTACAGCAGTGTGAACTTGTTAGTTACTGAGAGTCTGAAGTCGTTGCCATGGGGTCTCAGAAGACCTACCCTGTCAAATTGCCAAATGTAGTTTTAGCGCAGGCCAGTATGACAGAGGGTAGGGAGGACCAGTTCATCCAACCATTTGAATTACAGCATTTAAATTTTTAGTTCACAATTTTAGCTCAAAAATATACTCCAATGAAATGAACAATGCCTTTTGCTCGATTACTTAGCATCATGGGTGCATACGGCACGTTATGTCTCTGTCTTTTTCATTTAAGATAATGTAACGTTGTGAGTTAAGTTAGCTAACTAACATTAACAAACAAAACACTGGTCACTAACTGACCTACTTAATACAATGTATTATGGCAGAAGTAGTGTGGTATGCCAATCATCTGCCATCTGTTTTTGTGATGTGAATGTCCCAGTTTTAAAATATTCAGGATAAGACTACCAGGATTCTTTTGCAAGTAGCCTCCAGTCTCGTCGCAAATCATTGATCTCAATTGTCCTTTACAGATCACTTGGCTCTTATTGAGGTTTTTTTTTCCTTTTTAATGTTACAATATGTCTAAAGCTTGAAGGTTCTGGCTTCAGTTGCAAATGCAGTTTGGTTGGATGGAGTTTTTATAGAGAATAACACTCCAAATGGCCATTAAGTTGCCAAGAGAGATACTTTTAGAAGCTTTAGGAGAAATAAGGATTCATGTGTCATGTCCCCGATACAGAAACACCCAGTGTGCTCTCGGCCAAGGCTGTTCATTCAATAGGTATTCCCGCAAAATTGCCAGTGAAAAGAAGTGTCAAGAATGGCATTTTTAATATAAAAATCAGAAGGATGACAACTTTAAATATAGAAACAAATTTCAATGCAGTGCTGACATTTTTTGTGATAGGGAGCCAAAGCCTTAAGGCACAATTGACTGTAAAATGTGCTTCATGTCATCATATGAAGAGAAGAGAGCGGAGATGATATGTTGTTTTATTGTAGAGAATAGGAAACAGATAAAACTGACTGACTCTGATTAGCTGAATGACAAGCAATCCTTGACCCTAGTCCATCTCCTACCAGGGTCCTGGGTGGTCAAACATAATAATGAACATCTGCTTCAGTAGATTGGCTTACATAGGGTACAAGCACATAATAAAACACACACGTATGCACACTTACACCCGCCTGTTACTTTAAGACAAGATGTGAGGTGTTATACTCCTATCCTAAGTGAAAAAGAGCCAAAGTCAAATAAGCCAAGTACTGTTATTTCACTGGTTAATTAAGTTAAAAAAAAGAGTAGCGATAATAATAGCAATAACAAACGAGTCCTTTGTAATTCTCTGTAATTCTCTTTTGGTTGAATTTGCCAACACATGCATTTCAGCAATTTTGCGGGACCCTTCTTTTCCCATAATTATTTTGCTGTGCGGTTCTGCTTAGAAAACACTAACTGCTGATCCATATTGCTGACCTGGATATTAGATCTATCATTAGCCTATATGTCTAACAGAGGCTCAGCAAATTGTTAATATATGTAAAACATGATAGGGATGATTAAGTATGAATATGATGAATAAATGAGTACCTATAAATACAACTACATAGTTTTTCTTTTTATCGCTTGCCTGCTAAGTGCAACAGTGGGCAATATTGTGACTCATTTATTAAAAAAAAAACCTTCTTTTTGATTGAAAAGAGTGATTATTTTTGTCTTAATGGACTTAATGAATGATGGAGAAATTGTAACTTAAACAACAGCCACTAATTCATTTTAATTTAATGGCAGCAATCATTATGAGAGTCTTTTCAAATAATGGATATGACATCTTGAGCTAAACACTGCATATACAGTTCTTATTATAAACTCATATTTTGTGATGGCTGGTGGAATATGAGCAGTGGAGCCAGATGGAAACATTGGAGATGGGAGCCAGCTAAAAACTGTTGTCTGGACCTGGGACAAGAGTTGGCAGGGACAACCTTGGGGGGGATTTGTGTGTGCTGGGGGGAGTGTTGTGAGGAGGTTAAAGGGGGGTGGGGGTCTTGAGACACGGTGTGCATTAGAATGTTAGAATAGTCTTCAATTACATCCATTAGAGATAGTGAGAACTGTGACTGGCGCATGCTGACATGCCAGTATGAAAATGGTGGAGATAAGGTTACCTCTGGTTTGGAAACGTGCTGAGAAGGAGTGCTGGGGCAGGGGCAGTAATGTGGTGTGGAGTGGGTCTCTAAAAGAGGCAGACAGACTGGAAACAGACCCCATAAATGGCAGGTTGTGGAGGCACGCACCCTGACAATACTATTCAGTGACTACCTCCACACCTACCTTTATCCTGACTTATTAAAAATGATTTTAGTACCTAAAATAATATATCTATTATCCACAACTGAAATATTAACATATTCACTTACACAGTTTTAATTTTAGTAATTCAATGACCAGGAATATAAAAAAACAGGACAATTCTCTACAATGATGAATGCATTTCTGGATTTCAAGATTATGGAAGTGTCACCCTCAAAAATCTGATTTTACTTTTCTGTCATTTACGTGTGACATGCATCAGGACTATATCTATTTTATGCTCACAGTTTATTATTATTTTTTTCTAGGAAAATAACTCTCTAAAATGCTATTTGGTATTTGTTTAGCAAAACTGTGCATTTTTTCACTTTGAAGTAGCGGGCCAGTTTGTGAAGGTGTGGCTGTTTATGAGAGCTGACAGGGAACCTGGCGCAGGGTGCGAATGCTGATCCAAAGCGGGCTGGACAAATGTCTGCACACACACCAGCATTGTGTTGCTGGCTGCCCGCGGAGATGTCAAACACAATGATGTGGTGAGAGGCTGCAGGAGAGCTACCCGTGCGCTATTAGGAAGTCATGACACACACAAAGACACACAGAAGGACACCGATTCAAACACGAGCATACACACAAAGCTAGATTGAAAAAGCAACCCACACGTTGGCTATCAAGTGGCTGTCAGCCCCCCCACCCCCACAACCATCAACGGATACACACACACACACTGAGGGGGTATAACAACATAACAGCCCCATCAAAGTGACCCATGTTCAGGTTGGAACAATCACCTGTCTTTAGCAAACAGTTAATGTTCACTCTATTCATCTCACTCTATTGTCTAATTTCGACAACTCGATAATTGTGTTACACATGTCAGGCCCCCGGAGCCCGGACAATCCCTTGAATCGTTTCAAAGTGCCCCAAATTCATTAATTACAGAGTGTGTTAATCTCATTGAGATGGGAGGGAATGGAGAGAGGAAAAGGACCCTCATAACTCATCCAATTAGGTAATTGAGTGCTATTTGGATTAAAGGGAATGAAAGGAGGAGTCCCGTTGAGATTGAGGACTTCTGGGTCCATACTAAGAATACATATATAGCGATCTCCAGCTTACAAGTAACCATGTGCTGAAGTTGACAATACAATCCAGCTGCAGCCCCGGAGCAGAAGCCCCTGACGTGACAAAAGCCTCTGGCATGACGGAAGTGACGTAGAATACCAGAAATTACGTTTTTTGAGGATACGCGAGTACCTTGCTGCAGTAAAGATCATAGACATATATATATGTATATATGTAGACATATATACGTATATCTATGGTAAAGATGGTCGACAAGAGCGCCGCCATATATCCAATCCTTGCCGGAATCGCCGCTCATATATTGCCAATCCTTGCCGGAACTGTCAGGAGGAAGTTAATCGCTGCTCCAAGCAAAAACAAAAGAAAAAGCCTAAAAAACTTCACATACGTCGTTTACACATAACTCTATGAACTTTGTTGCAGTTACATGTTTATTGTAACGGTATAATTGACTCCACAAGTTTATAGGCTACTGTAAGATTAAGAAGTTAGGTTAGAAGCCTACACTAATCAAGTTATAATGTTAACGTTTCATGGATTTAACTTTAATATCAACATTACATACAAGCTATATTAAGCAATTCTGTTTTACTAAAAAACAAAACAACGTTAACTAGCAGGATTAAATAAAGGTCAAACAAATGAGGGTTAGATAATTCATAGACGCTATGCGTAATTTCAATTTGAAAAAAGAGGCCACTTCCATCAAGCCAGAGGCTTTTGTCACGTCAGGGGCTTCTGCTCCGGGGCTGCAACTGGATGCTACTCGAAGTTGAGGCTATCCATCTAAAAGCTCAACCTTCACCTGAATAGAAATCCTTCGTTTCCCATTAATTTCCAAGGTTTTGGTCTTGGAATTTAGTAAACTACATGAGGACCCGTGAGCTAGCCTTTGTAGATGATCAAGCACTTAAGAGAAATTGGATGTACACATGTGAAGTCAAGTCAAATGTATGTATACAGCACATCTAAAAACAAAAGCTATTGACCAAAGTGCTGTACAATTAAAATATAAAATCCATAAACCAACACAGTAAAAACACTGGTATAACAGACAAAACATACAAGACAACTCTCACACTGTGTTAATGTTTGAATTTGCTTGTTTGTCTCATACTCTTCAGCTTCTTTGAGCCCACACTGGGTTCCTCTATTCTTCTCTTGTCCAGGGAACTTAAGGGTGTGAATACAATTTGACAAAAAAAACCTGAACTCCAGGTCCACTTACTACCTATTTCTGGAGCGTTCAACCGCATCCCACTGTCCTCCTTAGTGGTCTTGAACCGGTTTAAAGCATTTTGCACTCATCTTACACATTTATCCACCTGCTACACACTGAGCGTCAGGCGGATAAAGAGTTCAGCTCAGAGTAGATACGCAATCTAAGTCATAGCAGCTTTTCCCAAGTCCAATCAGAAGAGCAGAGTGGCGGACCATCCCAACTGAATTGTCGACAAGAAGACTGAAGGGAAGACTAGTGTTTTTGTAACAAACCACGTCGGCCTGTCTGATGTCACAGATACTGCCCAAAGGTCCAGTATAATCCTCACAAAAATTAAATTTGAAAGATTGTTGAAAGATGCATGTTATGTTAAATTACAATGCCATATTAAGGAAATAACATAACCATGAATAAAGCAGTCAGACAAAACTGTTGACTGGTAGCAGGGACTTAGGGGAAGGTGATCAAGGCCATGCAAGTTTAGCTGGCAAGCTTCCACACACTGCAGCAATCGAAGTGATGTTTTGTTAGAGTTGCAAACAGCCGGTACGAAGAAGCCAAAACTCTATTTAATTTTGAACATACTGCCAGCCTCGGGGCTCAGTGCCATTTAAAGAGTGGATCCCATAATTCCCCTAAGTGCTCCATATCGCAAAAGGCACTATGTACAAATTAATGAACAAATCAACAAACATAAAGCCAAGTTCTTACTGAACTCTCAAGCAATTAGCAAAAGTACATTATCTAACTTGATGGAACATTTGCAGGACAAACATGTTTTCTGTTTAGCTGAAAGAGGAAAAAGAAATGTCCATCGCAATTTGAAAAGTAAAGGTTTTAGAGGGTCAATTGTAGACGGAGTATGATGTGTGTATTTGTTGAATGTGCATGTGTGTGTCTTCGTTGAGCTGCCTGCCTGTCTGCCTGCAGAGCAGCCCAGATTATGCGTGAATCTAGCTGCTTATCAGCTGACCTTTAAATTGGAGCCGCAGAGCGACTGCAGGCCCAAGGGCTGGCGCTCATGCCTGATTGGCTGCTCCGTCTCAGACCTGCTGACAATAGAAATTAACAGAGCCAGGTGTGCATATCCGCAGGCAGAAGGGGTATAGAGTGGAGGGAGATAGGGAGAGGTGGGGCAGGGGGAGGGGAGGGGACTACATTAATATAAAAATATATTTCCACTATTTTCCTCAACTGTCTTTTTCTTGAGCTTCAGGAGAGAAGGAAAAAGTCATTATGTGCTGTGAAGCATGCTAACGGAGGAGCAGGTAAGAACAGACGAGTGCGGTATTACCTGGATTTCATCTCCCGCTCACTCACGTTATCTTTCCCTCCATCTTTCTCTTTTCTCTCTCTGTTTCTCCCACTCTTCTTGTATTTTAATGGCGGAGGGGTCTTGGCAGGCTGTGATTGCTTGATAGATAGATATCTCCTGTTGGAGAGGGGTGGATGGAGGAGGAGATGGGTGCTGAGGATGAGGTGTGTGGTCTGCCGTGCATAGGGACAAGGAGCTCTGTATGTCTGTGGAGGATGATGGATTACATGGGGGCCATGGGTTTATGTGTGTGTTTGGATGTGTGTGTGTGTGTGTGTGTGGCCCCCTCCGATGTGCTGCTATGTACACAGAGAAAGCATGGCAGTGAATTAATTTTTCACAACAGCAGCTGGAAAAGGTCATTAAATAAAGCAAATGTTTGTGAATGGGAATCCCCAGGAATTAACTTCAACACCATATACGCAACAGTGCGTTGTTCTGGCATTAAACGGGAGCATTACATTGTATTGTGGACAAGAGCACAGGTGGCTGAGTACGCTGGCATACGCTTGGCCTTCTGTCAGATTAAAATGAGTCAGTGAATAAATGCTTTCGATTTGATTTGCCTGTGTGTGTGTGTGTGTGTGTGTGTGTGTGTGTGTGTGTGTGTGTGTGTGTGTTTGTGTGTGTGTCCATTTAATACTGTGACATGTTACATGTGCATGATCTCCATCCACAGATGATGGAGTGTCATTGTCCACTTTGTTCCTGCCTATCGCCGTCCTTCTGTCATGAGGTCAGCCAGCTCTTCCTGTTTATTTCAGTTCAGCCATCAGCATGAGCTGTAACTGATCCACCGTTATCATGAAGACGTCCAACATGAGCAGTGAGTGTGAGTATGTGCATGTGTGTGTCATGTGATATACACAGATAAAGCACTGTGGGGGAAGACGGAGTGGCCAGCCAAAGCACTGCATCTGTCACCAACACAAAAACCTCACCAGTCGCCTGGGCAAAGAAGACAGAGAGCCACTATCACAACCTCTGTGTGTGTGTGTGTGTGTGTGTGTGTGTGTGTGTGTGTGTGTGTTTGTGTGTGTGTGTGAGTGTAGGCCCAGCATTGTATGTGGGTGAGACCTTATCATAGCTGGCCACATTCCTAGCAGCAAGATAAAAGTGTGTCTGTGAGCAATGTATGTACAAGTGTATGTGTGTGTGAATGTGTGCGTGTGCTTTAGTGTGTGCATGTGTGTGTGTGAGAGAGAGAGAAAGTGTTTGTCAGTGATGAATAGGAGTTTAAGGACCTACACCTTACAGATAAGCAGAGAAAATCATCAGGACAAGAACAACAATGCTACAATGAAGGTGCAAATAAATACCAGGAGAGCCCTCCAGGCAAACATCAACTACATTCAGACAACTATATGGCAATGCAGCAGTGTGTGTTTTAAGCTGTTCTCATTTTTATTAGTCGTTGCGTGGTGGAGGTAGTGGTCAGGGAGAAATGTCCTTATACAGTATATATAAAGAGAGTCAGATACACATAAGCAAGCAGAAATGTTGCCATATCTTGATCAACATTTGCATTACTATACTAGAACCTGACTGATACATTGAAAGGCTGAAGTAAGCAGCCGATATGAGGTTAGAACACGTACAGTAGTTGGTGTTGGCAGCAGTAAATGGGAGCAATCCATGTTTTATTGGTGGCATTTGGTATATATTTTATTTGTGTTTTTTTCTTTTTTTCTGTGTTTTTATTCAAAGTCATTTTAGTTTCAGTGATGTTTAAGGCTCAAAATATAATTCTAATACTGTCATGTTTGGTAATGATTTATTATTCAACTGTAAAATATTTTTAATAAGACATGTTCATCTAATATGATCGGTAATAGAAAATTATTACCAGCTGATATATTGTCATCAGACTTTTATTATTCTCATGTATTGATCAGTTTTGGCTACTAACTAATCTTTAGTCATGACTAGAGATGCATTCATCAGGCTTTTTGTCCCATGATGCTGATTCCAATACCTCAGTTTAGGATATCTGATACAGAGCACTGATCCAATTCCAGCGTTCTCTTTTTAACTCACCGGGCGGAACTAATTGAGAACACACTGTATTTATGCTGGGACCCGTGGAGCCAAAAGGTGAGTAGTGAGTCATGATTGAATGAATGGGACTGCATTTTATAACAACAATGACACGGAAGTTGTATTTAATGTGGATTGGTTTGTCTGTTACCCAATCTCCTTAACAAGGGCAGTATCGGCACTTATCTGATCCTTATCCATGCCCTCTGAATATTTTCTCTACCTCTGTGTAGTTTCTTTGGCTGTTTTACAAAATTGTACAAACTCTCTTTCTCACTCTCTTTACGCAGATGACGTACAGTAGATGAGTTCACTCCTTCCTTCGAGCTCAGAGGAGGAATTTGCTGGATGAGGGAGCACATCTCTCCTTCATAAGGAACGTTGTTGCATTTCATTAGGGATAAGATTCATCACAGCAGGCAAACAAGAGAACCGTGCAAATCACATTGGAGGAATTCCTACACTAACCTCAACATTGTCACACACACACACACACACATAAACACACACAAACACAGCTGATATGCAAAAGGCACATAGCAAACAAAAGCTGAGAGAGCTTATTCGGAAGACAAAGGGGTACATCAAGGACGGTGATACTCTGTGATTGCTCATTATTGTGCACTTCAAAATGACACATTACTGTGCCAGTGGTGAGAATGGCAGCTGGCTGCCTGGAGTTAAACAGGCATATTTTCTCTCATTAGACAATAGAAAGTTATTTCTTTGGAGGCCTGGACCCCAGCGTGGTTGAGCTGGTGGGTCAGGAGTATGTTCTCCTGGTCAGAGGGCCAGCGCTCCATCTGAGTGAAAGGACACCCGAGGGTCCGTTTTGGAGATGGCTGTTAAGGTCCAGCTCTGACCCTGGAAAAATGGCACAGATAAGGCCTGTGTACAGACCAATTTAACAGGTCATAACCTTGTCTCAGAGCGGGAGAGACACAGCGGGAGTGTGTGAACACAGCCTAGGGGATCTGTCCCATGATGAGATGTTGGTGATATCCAACTGTAGCCCCTGACCCTACAGCAGTGGCTGTCAGCCTATTGATTCACAGCTCTAACAACTGGGGAGACAAGGATGGTGTGTAACCATAACTGGGACACTGTGAGATTGTACAGTATATGTGTCTGTCTGTGAGTATCTAGTAGACGCTGAGCATTATGCGCCCGAGGCTAGCAGACAGAAACAGAGAGGGATGGAGACTGAAAGCTGGGTCCTTCATCCACACTGGAGCCAACAGCTGCATATAGGACACAACAGATCTATTCATGACAGATGTACACAAATGTAGACACGCACAAGCACACACAGTTGGCACATGCGAGACAGTGGCCCTGTTGTGGCTCAGGAGATGAGAGGGATGCCATGCAAGCTCTGTGAGTTACAGTGTGGGAGAGCTAAAGGGAGATGTTACCACACACTACGAGACACTGTTCTGTGTCTTCGAGTGTATTACACAATGATTGTACCTGTCTGCAAGAGGCAGGACGCTGGCTCTGGTTGAGAAAGCCAACTAAAGTGTGGGACGGAGCTGGAGGTGCACATGAGCGATAATAGATGGACTTCAATGAAAGCTTTGATATTGATACAAACAAGTCACACAAGGAGGAAGAGTGTGAGAGAACAACCACCCTAAACTATTGGCGTATAAGAGAGAAAGAACATAGAGTTCTGCTTCACACAGAGTTTGGTCCCCAGAAGAGAAGCATCTATTCTCTGTATTTGAAGTCGTATCTTTCTGTGTTAGTGGAGAGTGGGTGGAGCAGGACATGAATTGACAGCTCAACTGTCAGATGGGGAAAAAACAAAAAAACACTATAAAAGATTACTTTACTTTCTTCCTATCTGTTCCATTGACTAGTGTAGTAATTTTATTTCAACTTTAACTCCTAACCAAACTTTACAAAGACGGAAACTCGACTGGACGCCTATAAATTGCTGAACAGGAAGCACTGTCCTTGTTTAGCAGATTGGGTCCTGTGCTTTGGCAGCTGTATGGACCCCTCTCTGGCCCAGACTTGTCTCTGTGGGGGAGGTCAATATCGGGGACGTCTGCCAGGTGAGAGGTTGGCTCAGGTTTAATCGACGCTCGCCAGAGGAGGACAGAGAAGTGGGCAGGCAGGTAGACGGGGCGGCACGGTAACAACCAGGTAAAGATAAACTATTCCTGGTGGGGTTCACCGGCCAACTGCTGAGGCTGTGCCGTGGTGGAGAAACTCACACTCCAAAGTGGTTTAGGGGATTCATTTGACAGCTAATTTACAGAGGAGATTTGCATAAGGCCATGCATTAATAAGGCTGGCTTTTCTTTTCCATCCTTTGTCTTTCTCCACTATCTCTTTTGGGCATTCTCCTTCCTTTTTTTTAGACCTCAGCAAATAGTAACAGATTATGTAAGCAAATTAAAGAGACAAGAGATTCAAATTGGATATTGATTAACAGACTAAAGCCCTGTGTTTTTTCCTGTTAAAGCCTGTGTTTAAATGATTGATTCACAATGTCACTCTTCACATCCTACTGACTGTGTAGTGAGCTGTGTTTGGGATTGGTTGTGCCTCTAAGCCTTCAATGGGCTCACATCATGTCACACCATGCTAAGTGCTTTGACACTGCCACACAAAGAGCCCTGCCTATCTGATGCCAATCTCCCCAGGTCCTGGTGTCATCCAGGTGGAGGCTTTCAGAGAGAGCAAGGACAAAGTCTCCTCCTCAACAGCACCGCACAATGCAGCCTGACTGACAGCAGAAAGGACAAAATGGAGCTTCTCTGTCAAATGGATGTTTAAGTGGGAGGAGGAGAAGGAAAAAGGATTCAGGGACAGGCGCATACATTGGATCCACAAAGAAAAGAATAGGTAGAAAACAGGATGTTATATTTGAGTCACAGTGAAACAAAAGCAACGGTTAACATCTGTACATAATGTGAGAACTGTGAAATCACACGAACATTGGTTTAACCACTGGAAGCTGGTTGAACCTAACCACAGCCTTAATACAGGCTGCACGCATAACATAAACACCTATCAGTGCCTTTCACAGACTGCTAAATGTTTGCCAACTCACTGACATAGAAGCAGCACTGGCATAAAAAAAAAAAAAAAAACGATTTATGACACAAAGGGACTTATAGCTTATACATCGTCTACTCCACACAAGCACAGAGAGACGTCATGCTGACCGTCCATAAATGAACACAATTTGCTTGGCTCGGACTTACTGTTCATGTTCTTGAAGATGTTGAGAATGGGGAGGATCTGTCTGTAGTAGGGAACCAGAGCCTCTCCTACCATGTCCCCAGACATCACCAGATGTTGCAGGACTTTCAGGGTGGTGCAGATCACCTGACGGTTCCTCGTGTTCAGGGCATCTGGAGGGCAGGACACAAATGGCAATGGTCATGAATCAAGACTCGGCTACGTCTGAAGGTCAAGAGACTGAGCTGCAAGGACAAACAGTTTTTAAAGCTGCTTTAGGGGTTATTTGTTGAAGCAGGTGGATGTACAGTTAATGTAGAGTGATTGTGATGCCTGGAACTACAGAACCAATGAAGGGGAAGGTGTATCCAAACTTTTGACTGGCACTGTATAGAGTACATAAGTGTAGGCTGTGCAGATACACATAGTCAAAATACATATAACATTTTAACCACTACACAATCCTTTTCCCTTGATAGCATATCCTTTATAGCTGGGCTTTGATTTAGACCGGCTTGTCTGCAATCAGTGATTTCAAATGCACTGGGGAGGCAGGAGTAAGTGAGAGCCAATCACTGGGCTATTTGGCCTACAGCTGCACTTAACTCCATCTCCCACTGATAAAGAGAACAAAAGGGAATGATGGTGGGAGAGATGGAGGGCTAGGGAGATCAAGAGAGACAAACACACAGAGAGGGAAAGAGAGAAAGGGGGAAAACAATAAAAGACAAAATGTCAGAAAGAGATAAAGAGATGTGACAGACAGAGGGCAAAGGGTTAGAAAATAACTATGATTAGCAGCAAAGACTGACATATTTTTGTAGTTCTTTACGCAGGTTTTATTTGTGCTGTTTTAGCTGGGGGTTTTTTGTATGTGAGCTTCTGCATGAGTGCTGGTAATTCCCTTTGTGCCGACTGTCAGTCTAAACCAGCATACCCTTAGTTAGAAAAATAGACCTGAGCAATTTCTCTTTGTGAAACACTGAATCGTGATTTAACGCACACAGTACCTCCAGAAAGAGAGGATGGTAATGGCATCACAGGGCCTATTTTGCCGGTAAGCACTTATAGCGACAAAAATGAAAGGCTTGAAAAAAACATTTAAAAACAAAGAAAACCGCTACAGTGTGAGCATAGACACCACAGGCTTGTGGCTGATATGTAGGAGGAAAAAAGCAGGTGAGAGGGATAAAGAAACAGAGAGAAAGTGACAAGAGAATGTCAGAATGAGCGAGAGACATCGTGGTTGCTGAGAAAACACAGCATGTGATATCAAAAAGCGGAATAAAGCCTTTGTGTGAGGGGTGGAGCTATGCCTTCACAGAACAAGTGGCCACCAATCACTGACTGTATAAAAGATGGATGTCATGACAGCTCCCCAAAAGTGAAGCCAAAGCATCTCGATTGCCTCCTGGTGGCTGGCTGCAGTACCCCCCTCCATGCTAGCAGATGGGACATGAGACAAACTAAAAAATCAAAGCACACATCAAATTTAATTTTTTGTCAAAGATGGTTTCGGTCACGGTAGGTAGTTCTTATCACACTGATGTTTGTCCATGTGCTCTTTTTTCTGATAAGTTTGTTTTTATTTGACTATATAAAAAGGGGTTTGAAATCATGATTGGCTGTGACCGCTGCTTTCAAACCTCCATCAGACGCTAGGATGGCTGTGTCATATAAATCACCTGTGGAAACAGTTACTGTAAAAACCAATCATACTAATATTCAGATCAATGCAGAAAAATCTTTAGATGTTGCTGCTGTAATCACATCATTCTTTCATTTTTTATGATTTTAATGGGATTTACTGGTTGGACAGTATTCTCAAGTATTTAGCTTGTCATTTATTTTCCTTTTAGACTGTCAGTAGATTAGTTTCCACCAGGAATGACATGATCCTGAGATGTTTATTATCAGTAGAACATATTCTACACAGGCTATTCAGGGAAACCAGCATATTAGCACATTAGCAGCAGCTTCAGTCTTTTGTCAGTGTCCACACAGGATGCGTTCAGGCACACTACTGATTGTAGGTCACCAGCAGCAGTCAAAGCCCAATACACAGTCACTGAGGTTACGCATGTAAAATGAAGAAAATAGGCATGAAGCATAAAAATACTCTCTGGGTTTTTGTTACATTGGTAAAGTGTGGGCTATTTACCCACCTGTATTGATTCAAATAGAGGCGTATCTGTTATATCAGACATGCATGTGACGGATGACCAAAAAACACTGCTGAGACTCCTCCTGTGAGAAAAGCCATTAGACCAAATAAAACCAAAATACCACCAAAAACTCAACTTGTGCTGTCCCATTTGGATGAAATACTCCTCTCACCTCCTGAACTTGATACAACATTTTTTCAAGGTCAAGAAAATACTAATGTGTTGTTTGCTCAAAATGAATCAATAGAAAAATATAGTTTAATATAGTACCAAACCAAAAAGTAAGTCTCAACACAAGCAGCCATTTCAATGAGATTCCAAAAAAGACAAGCCCCAATCTTACTGAAATGAATAGAAAAGACAGACGCAGACAGAAAGTGAGCAACAACCCTAAAATATTGTGGATGACAGTTAGAGCACTCAGAGAACAGCATACTGCATCACCCACTGCCTGTGTTAAAACAGCTCATATGCAAATACAACGCTGTCACAAATGTAGACACACACTCACACACAGAAGTCACACAGAGACATGTGGGCAAGCACACACATTTCAACACACACACACACACACACACACACACACACACACACACACACACAAATGAATTAAACCCAATGAGGCAAAATGTCAGCTGCAGTCATGAGCACAGAGAGTACTGAGCATGAAGTAACAAAAAAATGAAGCAAGTTATACAATGTGAATGAGTCACGTGGCCAGGAGGTTGATACAGTAAGTCGAAGGATGTATCTCTATTCATATCAAGTTTATGGTACAATCCAATTTTGCTTATGAACAGTTTATGAGAAATTGACCATTGTTTTGTGCCATTTGAGTGTATGACAAGTTTGCCTCAGCATGTCTCTGTGTGTGTCATTGACTGTGTGTGTGTGTGGGTGTGTGGAGGCCTATACAGAGGACCAGTTGTGGAGATGGTGCTGAATGAGCAAATTGTGCTTCACGTCATCTCTCCATCTAAGCCGTACTGTCTCCCCAGATAGACAAGTGCGGAGATATCTGCCATCACCAAGATAAGGTGGAATGTGGAATGACAGGAATTTCAAACCTACATAACAAACAATGAAATTCTAATTACCAGCCAGCGCAAACAATTTTCCCTGCTTTGACATTTGGACCGCAGCAGGACTGTTCAATTATTCATCGGCACTCTCGCCTGGCTGAAAAAAAAAAAACAGAAAGGAAAAAAAAAAAAAAATTAAAAGAGCTGGGGAGAAGGCAGCCATGGGCTTGATTTATTATATATATACTAATATCTGAATAAAGTAATCATCTATTCATGCTAGGACCTGTTTCATGTTCAGCGTGAAAATAACACAACGGCGACCTTGTATTCCGTTTCCTGTGAAATGTCAGAGGTAGGGTGACACATTGGAGAGTTTAGTTGCAAATTGTTCGTCAGTCGATGTATAAATATACTTTTCAGATCAGAAGAAGATGTTCCTGTGCAGAGGCGTAACTGAGGATCTCCTTGTAATGAAAGTCTCATTTTGGTTCAAAGCTGAACAAATGTTATGCCAATCAACCAAGGCTCAAAGGAGGCATGGCTCTGAATCCTCCTTCCTATTTAAGGAAGCCAGGAAAACCCAAACCACAGCGTTTCACGTTTTACCCTTTCTCCTTAAGTCGTCATGGTAGTGCGCAGCTTTGTTCTTACAGTATCCAAAATATCAGTGTTACATATAAAATAAGTTATCACATTTTATTGCTGTATAGCTTTTTTGAATATTTTTTTACCAGCAGTTATTTTCAAAAACATCACCAAACCACATGTATATGCTTGAATGTATAGCTTTTCCTCATGAAGGCATAGGCATCTAATGTGGGTTGAAGGGAAAGGGGTCTACAGTAGGAAAAAGTTCAGTATTTAAGTCATTGAGGACAGGGCCTTGGAGTATAATGTCAGCCAGAGCCTTCTTCATTGTGTATTCTCATTGGGTGACCTGCAGTCATCATCAAAATTCACCAGGGCCTGACATGACTCAGTCGCTCTGCAGATAAGAGCCTGCCAGCCACATTGAAGATGTATTAACGTCAGAGGAGAAAAATATATATCTTGCCATTTTAGACTGCAGACGGCTTTTTACTTTCTTCCTCTTTCTGCTATCCCTCCTTCTTTCCTGATCCTTAGAAAAGTAATTAATCTGCAACAGAGACACGGACTGGTGGCTTTGCCTTGTGGATGGCGAAACAGGCCTGATTTTTAATAAACCAAGAAGTTAATAAGGAGCAGGCCATTTAAAATTCCATTATCAGTGCGAAGTGTGTGTTTTCATAAGGAGCACAACCATCACCTTTGGTCTGGCCCCCGAAAGGCAAATGGCCAAAACTGCTGAGAGGTTTGAATTTATAAACTGCTGTCTAAGTTAGAGGGTAAGCCAGTCAACGCCAAGTTAAAATGGGTTCTTCTTGATGAAGGGCAAAATAGACAGTAGGCTATCCAAATATTTAAACTATCGATGGAAAGCTGCTGGCACATCATGTACCTGTTTTATTAATATACTTTGTGCTGTTCTGTGAAACAATTTACTATACTGGGCATGGCTGGAAATGATTTAAATGTATTAAATTAGTTTTACTTTAATGAATAATTGTTGTTTCCTTTATTAAAGGTGACATGCATGCTTTTTGTTTTTTTAATTTTTATATAGCTATATCAGCTAAGCATGGCCAATGTTCCAAAATTTGAGGTGAACCAGAGCATGTTAGCGTAGTGGAGCAGTGAAAATTTCTGCTCCTCTCTCACATAGTTGTTCGTTCTCTTTGGCAACAGCTGTTCCAGGCCGCTCTGTTTTCAGATTTTATCCCGCTCCACTCAAATCACCCATGTTCGCTTCAAAAAAGAAAAAAAAAGCTGCATTGTATTTTAATTTTAGCCTAAACACTAGCTTGGCATCGCCTGACTAATCTGTAAATAAAACATGAGCTAGGCAGATTTGTCTTTGCTAAGCTACTTAACTACATAATTTCATTTCATTAAAAAAAAACACAACCCAACAGCAGTGCTGTCGTCTTATTATCCTCGGCCTCCTCTTCAATGCCAGGGTCAGGGAGGAGGATAAATGCTTGGATCATGTTACTGGCACTGTCGGTCACTACCTAAATCACACCTCATTGCACCTTCCAATTTTGCAGTACACTTTCGTACTTTCGCTAATTGCGCTCTGTATGTGCTAAAAGCCTAACAAAAGCGTTGTCCCCAGATTTTCCCATCAATGAAATCAATCTCAAAATGAATCTATACTAACTGCAACAATTTTGCCACATTCTTTTTCTTGTTCCACATTATCGTTATCTGTTAGTGTTGCAGGAATAGTATGCCAGTATGACTTCTCACCTTTCTTTTTCTATGTACTTAGTGAACTCTGTTGTTGAGCTAGCAGCAGCTGATTGTTGACAGAAAATAGTGTGGGTACGCAGATGCATTCTGGATCGAGCGTGCTTTGAACTTGTGGTGTAAGTGATACCGGAGCGAAATTGGAGTGTGATGGAGCAAGACATAAGGCGATGCTCCAGCTTTTTAAAAACATCTGCTCAATGCTCCTGCCAAAATCCTCCCACTTGCGCTCCACTCCTTCACGTGATGACAGACTTTTCGTGAATGCTCCAAAACAGCTGTTTGACCCTTAGTCTTTGATGCTGAGGTTGTTCAATGGGTTATCTGCGTTGCCCATTCATATATTTTGGATCAGATTCCTGCTGAAACATGCAGAGATATATATGAGAAGTTTCCATTTCAAATATGTTCAGTTTTTGTTTAACATAGCCTCTGGATCCACTGGAAGTTGACTTCGAAGGTCACCAATCAGAGTAGAGTGGGCACATTGAGAGGAGTGCCTTAAAGATACAGGAGCTAAAAGTCTGTTTCAGAGAGGGGCTGAACTGGCGGGCTGCGTAAAGGACCAGAGTAAGATAAATGTTGTTGTTTTTTAAACTGTATATCTTTCAAACATATTCCCAGAATATAAATACAGATTTGGAAATGTGCATGATATATCCACTTTAAGGAAATAAAGTGGGAAACCAAAAAAAAAAGAAAAAATGTAGTTAAAAATGCAGTGACGATAACACAAACACAAGACTAGATGTGTCAGTTGGTAACGTCTATAATGCTTAAGACCTCACGGTGTGTGTTCAGTAAAGTATGTAGTGTGATAACAGACTTTGTGCCAGGGTCAGTCTGTCACTGTGTCTCTGTGTCTCCAACAGCCCTGCTTAGTGTTGGCCGTTACGCCCTTCTGCCTCCACAGACGTCCAACACACACACACACACACACACACACACACACACACACTTAACATACACATACACTCTACCAGCCAACTGCCCGAGACATGAACACTATCCCGGCCTCACTGGGCGCCACTTAAAGACTCCCACTTTGAAACTGACACTCCACTTGGCAGCGGCGCCAAACAAAAGACAGTGTGTGTGTGTGTGTGACTGAAATTCTCCAACAAAAGACACACTCTGCATTATTCTAACTTCTCTGTTGCTTGATGCTCCTCATGTTCACCACACAGGAAACTTTTGCTATCCACATCCCTGTAAATTCTGATGTCTATTTTTGAAGTCATACACCCATCCACCCCTCCCCCTGAGACGTGACCTTTCCGCCCACCTCCGTTAGCCAACTTGAGTGTGTGTGTGTGCGCGTGTGTGCGTGTGTGTGTGTGTGTGCATGTGTGTGTGTGTGTGCGTGCATGTATGTACTTGTGTCAGTGCGGAAAGGTAAAGAGGCACAACACTGTGACACAGTTAAATGTAGCATGTCACCACATTCATGGCAGATTATCAGGCGTGCTTTCAGAGCCAACTTCTTCCGGCAAATGCAAAAACAAGGACGCTTCGCCCTGAGGGTTAATGTAATAATAGGAACAGTATGACTGCAAAACCAAATTAGGACTTGTCACAGGGCCTGTTGTATGGTAATGTTAGAATCTGTTGTGGTGTGAGTGTGTAAGACAGGTGAGTCTATTCCTGGTGAAGTATGTTGTTCTATTTTGGTTGCACTCGATTGCCTCTGCAATATTGTCTAAAAGGGGTGTTACAGCGCCGCTGTAAGTAATTATTCAAACACGTTAATAAGATTTGAGACATTTATTTAGGTTTAGATGCATAATGATTTAATTATTTAATTTTATAATGTTAATGCTTTTTCATCAACTTTAGAACCACATTTCTTTGGTGAGGAAAAGCATGTAATCTACAGTATATCAAATTTATTATACTAAACCTGATGCTAAAATAGATAGGGATATACACTCCACTCCATTTAAGATCAGCAAACAGGAATCAAAACAGTTAAAGAGTGAATGAGTGAGTAAAAAATATTTATTAAGCCAGCAATTAAACTTACTCGAGAAGATTACTTGACTGTCAGTCACTCATTAAAAAAATAATATTCACTAAACTAATGCAAATGAATTAAAGATAGTGGGAGCATTTTATTGCTTAAGTTAATTGAATAATTGCCCCGTTTTAATCATCTATAATTGCTTTGATAATAGCCCTGAACATATTTTTGTGCTGAAATAATAATATTACTTATTTTAATTCCCAAATTCTTCTTTGCTTTCTCTTTTTCACTTGATAGTTGTATAGCCATATTCTTCAAAGTCTTTTATGGCTTACTGGCAAAACATTTTAACAATCATTTTATTTAAAATGACACAATAAGCATTTGTAAGGTGTCTCTATTGTCTTGAGATCAACCACACAATATCCCATCAGTAGAAGAACTGAAAGGTAACACACAGTGACGGTAAAATGCCATCAATATGCACAGGGGGTCACTTGGGAAAGGAGCCATGTGGTGTGTGATTGGAAAACTGTAGTAAGACTTACTCTTGATGGGGATGATGAGCTGGGGAATGACGGGCTGGATCTTGGGGCCTCCGTGCTCCAACATGTCATGGACTCCCTGGCGGGCGAAGAACTCGTAAGGATGAACAGTCTCACACAAGCCATCAAAGAACAGAGGCAAGTAGTGGTGGTAGTCCAGTTTATCAATCTCGACCTGAGGAGAGAAATTTACATTCACATTATGGGCATGATTAGCTGCTTCTTTAATCCACAAAGGCGAAAAAAAGAGAGGTGGTAGTTTCTGTCCTTCGCTCAAGGGCAACACACCGGAATGGGTTTTAAAGTGGGAGGTGGGGGGGCATGCAGCTTTGGATGACGCAATAGTTTTTTTAATATCAACTTCCTTTCAATTTCAGCTGAGCCAACTGTTTTTGCATGACTAAAATATGGTAAGAAATGCATTCCCTCCTCTCATCAGGGTACTTCCAGATCAAACTGGGGTTTTTGTTCTTTTTCTTTTTTTTATTTAGCACAGTGGTCTGCCAACAAGCAGCGGCTAAAAGGTTCAACTCAAAAGAAGCGCCCTGGGTCTTTTTGATGTTTTCTATTCTGAGAACTGGTCCATTGTAACCCAACAACCAACCAAACGGTCAGTATGTTTTTTAATAAGGTTTTAAAGAGGATCAAAATTCATGCTCTATTCGGAGGCCTCCAATGCTCTATCCAATATGTCTCCTAACATACAGTACAAATAGAAAGCACCTTAGTAAAGCGAGGTTTAGTATGCTAGTATGGTGGATATCATGTCCACGTTACGAGGTGCAGCATACAGTACTAGAGTAGGCTTACCATACTACAGTACTTGGTTTAGATATTACCACTTAATTACCATAACACCTGAAAATGGGTCTTGTTCTCACCCATATTAGTGCTCAAGGGCATTTGCTGGAACATATGGCTACTGATGGAGACACTGGCGAACAGCAGGGATGAACGTTATTACTGGATAGTCTCTCTCCTTAAACATGCTTAGTGAGAGATGTTTTCGAGGAAATCAGTTATTGCCACAAAGCTCCCTTTCATTGTTTGCCCTTTCTTTTTGTTTGTCCTTGGCATATTATCTAGGGCAAAAGCTCCTCTTGCAGCCATTTATAACCCTTACAGTAAATACATACATTCACATGATCACATACACACACACACACACACACACACACACACACACACAATGGAGGAGGACAGCTGTTCAGGAGATCATGACACAGCGGCATGTGGCATCCTGTGGGCTGACATGTTAACACCTGTTTACACCATTTACAGGACAGGCCGAATGGCATGCACACACACACACACACACACACACACACACACACACACACGCAATCGGGCAGTAGATGAAGACATTTGTCCAGCTACAGGCCACAGGCAAGCTTTGATGTTGTTTGGCTGAGGGTGTGGGTACTGTGTGACACATTAAAGTGAAGTCTTTCATGTGTGTGAAGCCATCAGAGGGCAGCCACTCAGGCACACTGAGCTGGAACAAACAGCTGACCCAGAGGAGGCTGTCCTTGAGCCTAGCATGTGTGTGCATGTGTTCATATAAAATCTTAAATGTGGCTCATATACTATGTGTGTGTAACAGGGGTATCAGCTGTACCACTGTATCCCAGTGGCGCTATTGTTGAGCGAGAGGTTAGAGGTTGACGGGGGGATTCTCTCTTTCATGTAATGAAAGGTAATCCCTTGGGTGCAGAGGCAAATAGCCCCCAACAGCTGGCAGTCCTTGAGGACAGCTGAGGCCATGAGGAGACATCCTCTTGTCCACACACATATATATTATATATACACACACACGCACACAAGCACCGTGCTGGGTCACGCTGGTCTGTGCTGAAATGTCACCCATGCAGTGACTCTTGGTGCTTTCAAGTCCCCAACCCTCGCTCAGCCGCCGGTCAGAGTCAAGACTTCAAAGCAGGGTAGATCCGCACCCCCAACCCCATCCCCACCCCCCGCTGCCAATCCTTCCTGACACTCGTCTCCCCCTAGGGTAAACACAGAGACAGAGGAGAGAAAAAAGATGGAGAGATGGCAAGAGGGAGACAGAGAGCTCACATTCACAGCCATAGAGACAAAGCTGATTGCTTTGAGGCAATTTGCCGACCAACCTTGACCTTTCCTTGCACTTGGTCAAGATCATCATTGTGAGTCAGGCGGGCGGGAGACGAGAACAAAAGCAAACACGAGCACAGAGAGAAAGGCAGGAGAAGGAATGGAGGGGTGTAGAGGCTGAGGAGAGTCGTGATGACACCACAACAAAGCACTGCTTGCTAGCCAGTGGCAGTCACTGGCACACAGGGACACGTCATGCCCTAAGCTGCTTTTTTAAAATTTCTTTGGACACTATAAAAATACTAAAACACAATCCCACAACATCTAAGCCATTAGATTTTGACTTGTATGAGTAGTTACATATTCTTAAATGTTTAAATGGACATTATGTGAATATTTCATGATATGGGATAAAAGGTTTATTTACATTAGAAATCATTTTGGTCTTATTTCATTACACTTCTATTGGTAGTGTTTATGTATTGTGTGTGTGTGTGTGTGTGTGCGTGTGTGTGTGTGTGTAATGTTATCATTGGCTGTTTTTATTTTCTTTGTCAGGCAAATGTAGATCAGTTTAAATATCTTTTTAACAACCAAAGTGAGTATTTTTTTTTTTTTTATTTGGTTGTGTGATGACTGATGCAATACATGACATCAGTACATTAAAGCCAAAGATAGGCGTACCTTAAGCCACCGATAATATTACACAGTCCTCTTTGTCAGTGGATAATCAGGTCTCACATTTAGGCTGAGACACGATCTCACCTACCATGTTGTAAAGCTGAGATAACATCTCATCTTAATGTGGTGTCGTTGCAAAGATGCTTCTGAAGTATATGATGCTCTTAATCAAAATCACATAAACAAGCACTTAGGGACTGGTAGAGATTCTAGTTAACGCTAAAGGAGTTGGGACAATCAGCAAACACATTTACACATTCTCACATAGCACACACACACACACACACACACACACACCCACCCACACACACACACACACAACCACACACAAACACATTTTCCTGGAGAATCTTAATCAGCGGCTGCGCTGAGCAGTAACTCTTGCATCCGTTATCGATTGTCCGCCCAGGTTTGTTTGTCTTTGGGTGCCTGTGGGAATCCCACCGGAGTCCAGGGAGTCAATGAGAGCAGAGCCCAGAAAGAGTATCAGGCAAGTAGCAGCAATTAGCCCTGGGACACAGACCTGCATGTCTCCTCTGGTCAGCGCTGCAACAGCAGACACACAGCAACAGAAGCAGACTAGACTTGAATCTAGTCTGAGCAAGAGAGTCTCTGCTCATTAAACAACAGTATCAGAGGCCCTTGACAGGCACAGGAGACCAGGAGGAATGAAAACAGCAGGTTGCCACTTTAAATACACAACGGCTGGACGTGATCGTGTGCATGTGGGCATGTGTGAATGTGTGTGTGTGGGTGGATGGATGTGTGAGTATATGAATGCTTACATGTGACTCCATGTATAGACTGTGTGTGCTCTGATGTGATAAGCTATGAGGCTACTTTGCCAAGGTGGTGTGAGTCACTTACGTTACAAAGCTAACGGCGAAATAATGCAGAGGCTTAATGCAGGATTGGATCCAGTGTGAATAAGAGAGAGAGAATAAAAAATAGAAAGAGACTGCATGTGCCTGTGTGTGTTTACATGTATTTGTGTTTGTGTGTGTATATATGTGTGTGTGTGTGTGTTTTCATTCTGACCCTGGGGTAATTACTATAGGCTGCTAGCTAGCAAATGACAAAAAAGTGAAGCTAATCTTAATTTGTCAATCTTCTTCTCTCACTCATCAGCTAGGGGTAGTGACAAAAGCTAAATATTTATAGTAAGTATGTCAATTAGATCATTAAAAAACACACTTTATGGCACTGAATAATAATTCAACAATCAAATGATGATGCTATAAATGATTTGACCTGGATTCAGCTGTCTCTTAATACAAGCACAGGTTACTGTATTTAAATGAGCTGACAGATGAGCTTCTGTCAGTTATTTCAGCTTTGAGAGGAGAGCCGGCTTCCTGTTGCTGCCACTCGCACTATGAGTCATTCATGGTACTCTGGCCAAACAAATATCCATTTGTTCTACCGAGAACGTATTATAACACACCTGACTGGAAGGCAGGGGTCATGTACGCATAGCAGCACGTACACAAGGTATTTACACTGAGGAAAGAGATATGCATTGAAACTGCCATACATCGCTGAGATTCAGAAGGCACACATGAACCAACAAGCACTCGAAACAACAATACATACCACAACAGAATTCACATCAGTCATCGGTGTTATCTTGAGACTAGATGTGAGTTTTTGACACCCCATCTGCGGTCAGTGTATTTTAGATTTGTGCACATAAGTTCTCTCCTAGAGTAAGAATTATAAAGACTTGACACTACACTCTGTGATATTGTCAGTTTTTGTTGTAGATGCACTGTAGGCTTCTTGGAAGTGTTCCCTTATTTAAACAGTGTTGCTGCATCATGATGTGTGGACATGGTCCTGTAAAGGAAGCACTCCATTAAGTAATTCAATAAGTAGCATTCAGACTACCATGAACATTACACTGACTTTGTGACAATATACCTCTTATTAATTTTTTTATATGACTTGTTAGAATGAGTATTTACCACCATGAAATTGATCTTTTGAATGCAATAACTGCATTGAGTCCATGAGGCTAGCCTCCAATTTCACTCTGTGCAGCTGCAGACATCACAATTTGGCCTCTGTTACAACTTGGCCAGAGAATCAACCACGTTGACAAATAATGATATGAAGTCAGTGAAGTCAAACATGTAAACAGGACAGACAGCCAAACAGGCCAGTTATTCAATTCCATATTTTCAGCTGCAAGAGGGGCCATTTTTTGTTATGATTGCGGACTGTCACTGTGGGTAGAGAAAGACCAGGATGACTTTCCACATCTGTTTAATGCCAGCTTACAGTGCAAAGGGCTACTGTAATGATTGTAAGGACTGATGTATAAACTTTCTTGGGGTTTGTGGTGTTGGCCACACACTCAACAAATGACTGCTACATTCAATGTTTGGTTCTTGTGGAAGATGTTAGCACAGTGGACCCAATTTTAACCACTCAAGTGCAACGACAAGCTCAGTAGATCTTAGGCGCATGAACTGTGTGGGCCTCTATGAGCACCTGCTATTTTGGTTCATGTATGCAATGCAACGTGCAAAAGGGGCTGAGTGAAGGTTCATATAAATCAGCGGATGTGGTGATTAATAAATACCCTCCCAGCCTGTCACCTCACCACTCTCATCTCAGCTCTAAAACAGTTGTGCCAAACACAGTTAAACATGATAATGACAGCTCAATAAAAAGAAAACTTTTCTACAGGAAATGTCTGGATGATTCAGAGAGCCATGATATAAACCCACATGACCACAAATCTGCACCTAAAGATGTATGAAGTGTTGCGTAGTGTAGCGTAGTGGATAATTAGCTGTTCTCATCAGTTATTTGGTGAAACCATTTATATGATTATATTGGACCAATACTATTTCAACAATAATTCTAGTGTATCTAAGCCTTTCCCTGAACCCCCCCACCCCCCCACCCCCATCCCCATAATGGATGTAGGCATCATGTCCCCATTGGTTTTTGAACTCTTTGCCTTGAGTTTGTATTTTGACCATCATCATCTTGTTTATTTGGAGCCAGAATTGGATAAGAGGGTGGAGCTAACCCGAAAGCTAGCTACTAGCCAGCACGGTGCATTAAGGAACCCCGACTATGAAGACTTATATTAAGACTATTTATTTTACGTCATCAACCCAGAGTTTATTGCAGATGTAGTGTACTGGCGGCCCCTGTATGTCAAAATATATATTAAATGTTGATGATATTTTTGGCGTATTTTAAGGCTTACTGGTCAGGGTTCCTTTTAAAACAAAATGACCTTACTAAAAAGTATTTGGAAAAAACTGAACATCAGACTCCTTTGAAGGTCTTTTAATACAACAAAACACTGGATGAGACTTTTTTTTTTGGAAACCAAAATGTTACAATTAACTGCTTTAACCACACTTAATGTTATTTTCGGTGCTGATTTTGGTTGGAGAGTATTTAATTAAAATACATTGTTAGCATAATAAGCATTAATCCATTACTGACGCACATATGCAGCAAATATTTAGTTTGGTCCTGTTGATGAAATCACCAAAGCAGCAGCGGACTGACGTTGCACCACAAATAGACATGGTTCTGTTTTTAGCACAACGTCTAAGCAACTTTCAAGGTCAGGAAAATACCAAACAGTCGGAGCGCTGCTTGCACTGGTCGTTGCACCTCCATAAAAGTACAGCTTAGTCAGTCATCTCCTCATAAACTATTTTAACACCATGGCGGCAAAATAAGTCCTAGACTTTATTGTGTTGTCCATGACACGCAGGCTTTCTACTGTCAAACCAACAAAGCTCACCTGAAAAGAAGCCTCTGATGTTGCACTGATGTTACAACTCTTGACGGAAGCTTTAATGGCAGAACACATTTTCAGGAATCAATGAACACATATACAACACGCAGCCTAATAATAATTTATTCATCCCAATTCTACTTGTTTCCAGCTGTGCCACAGGTGCACGGCACACCTCTGGCCAAAAAAATAAAATTCAAGAATCAGTTGCCATGCTGTGCGCACTCTAAATATGAGAAAGAATGAAAAAATAAAATAAAAGGGAGACAAAGAACAGAATATTTTGACTTTCTTGGGGGGTCACAATGAGAGGAGCTAGACCGGAATAGGGAAATAAGTGAAGGAAAGAGGAGTGAGTCACTCGCACTATCTCCCTTGACAGCTGTTTCCATCTAACAAGCATGCAAGTATGCTCAATTCAAAGCACTAGTAGTAGAGTGCATGGTGTCAATTGAAATGATACCTAACACATGCTGCATGAGACAATTTTGGGGCTTCAAAGATGGTTCAAAACCAGGACACAGGCAGTTATAAATTTTATGTGAACATACCACACAAACTGAGATGAAAAGGATTTTATTTAGGCAAACAGCAGCCCCAAATGGTGTGTTGAGGATTGAAAGCATGAGGGTGTTATTAAAGTAACACACATTAGCCACAGTAATTGAAACAGTGATGCTGCAGACAGTGTTCCTGTTGAGATTGTGCTTCTGTTAACACCATTGTTAAAGATGAAAATACCCTGGTAGATGTTCCTGTTAGAGACTACACATAGAGGCGCAAAAAGAAATCATTTTCTCAATAAAGCCTTTTTTTGCACGGTGAAAAGAAAATCCTGAATTAATGTCCCAGGATGCATAATAAGTCAAAATGTCACTTGAATATTTAGCAACAAATATTAAAGAGTTTTGGCTTTGCTGCAGGCTTTTTTAATGCAGACAAGTACTCTATTTACCCAAACTGTCATCATCAAAATCATTGTTAAGTTTGTGTTTCCGCAGTTTCCTTGTTTACATAAGGAACAAAGAAGACATTTAGTTTGTTCTTGCGCTCCCACTGAGAACCCATCACAATTATTTTTCTGTAAACAAGAAAGCAAGTAAAACCAATTAATTTCCTGCACGCATTTCAAACTTGCCAGGACAATGTTGGCAATGTCTGGCAATAACTGGGTTTGTTTACATTCTTCTAGTAAATCATGCCGTTTTTCGTTGCACACAAAATCGACTGTACAGCTGCGTTAGCCACAGCACAGTGCAATCAAAGTGACACGACACAACTGGAGTCCTGAGCAGGTCTCGATGGCTGCAGTGATTGGAGAAAAAAAAAAGGGGGTAAATGGAGTGATAAAGAGCCGAGCAGGTTGATGGAATGGAGAGACAGAGGGATGTGATGTAAGAAGAAGCTGAGGGGGATGAAGAGGAGGAGGCTCATCCATATAGGACCAAAATATTAAAAAAGAGCCATTGGTTGAAATAAACCATTACCAAATCTTAGTATCTTTTATATAAACATGTTTTGTATTTTCTTTAGAAAAAAAATCCATTATAGAAATTCTGATTAAAATGCTACAACTGCAACAGCTGCAGGGCAGGCAAAAGGGGAAAGAGCACTCTGTGTGAAGCTGTGAGAGGAGAGCAGAGGAGGAGGACGGGCTCCTGCTGTCTTCCTTAGGGCGGGATCTCTTATATCAATTTAATGCACTTCATTTTTCTCATTCTTATCTGTTATTGGCTAAAACACGTAAAATAATGCTCCAATGGAGGATGTCCTCATTAACCAGTCAACAAACACCATAATAATAATAATGCAATATTCACATCGCATTGGTCCAATAATATTTTCTTTTACCACTGTATTCTACATGAGTGTGACGAACTGGTGCTAAAGAGATGGACAGATAGATAAATTCATATTTCATAAGTCAGCATATTAGAAAATAACTTATAATATGCAAATTGTGAATTATTTTTAAACACAACCCAAAAAAATTCAGCATTTTATGTGAGTCCAAATTTCGTTTTTTCTATTTTAAATCTAGCAGTAACATTAAATTTCTGTACTTGCATCAGCAAACACAGTTTTAATGGCATATTAAAATTGTCTGCTCCTCTGGTTTCATTGAATGGAGGACAATGATGCAGTTTGTCATAATATTCCATGTTACATTTTGTTTAAATATGGGTTGCTATAATTCAACAGGTTATGGTGTAAATTATGTGGGTTTATAGTGTTTTAAATTCTTGTTGCACATGCCCTTTTTTCAACTATGAGCACTTGCCGCTCTGAAGGTCTGTGCATGGCCTGCATTTGAAAACAAAAACATAACTTGAACATGAGAAAGTAGCCTGTCAGCCACAATTTTTGGAGTCACCAGCTGCCTTTGGTCTGGATCCTGCTCCAGTTTTAAAGGTGAAGCAGCTAAATAAAGCTCAGATTAGGACTCCACTCACTGTGCTCACTGTGTGTGTGTTTTTGTGAGTGTGTGTGTGCTACTGCACGGGACCCTCTGCCACTGAGATGGAAGTAGGCCAGAACATTGGAGAGGAACAAGGGGAGGAGGGAAATGAGAGGCAGTGAACATGACAGCAGTTGGAGACAAAAGGTTTCATAGCTGGAGCTTTCCTTATCTCTGTATAATGTATGCATGCCTGCACATGTGTTGGTCTATGTGCACCCATGCCCAGATGCTCTGACGGTGTGAGATATGGGCCTTTTAAATGACCTATCAATGGCCATAGGTCACAGCTCACCAGCTAGCGGTGTGATCGTGGCTGTGTCTTGTCTATCGTGGAGCCGCGGCCTCTGCTCTTAGCTTCCACTGATTACAGCTCAGCAGCCGAGCTTGACAACACACAGGCAGAGTGTAATCAAGTCAGAGAGAGGGAGGTGTAATCAGCATTTCCCCTCCAATCAGCCCCAAAATCACTGTCTCTAATCTGCAGCCAGCCATTGATGGGTTTGATTGATAGGATGGATTTGTTATCTGGCTGTGGGGGTCTACAGGGAGCAGAACAACAAGCAAGAGCAAGAGACACAGTCAGCTTATCAGCTATCGCTACATTTGTTACCGCTCCCCTCGTTGAACGAGCTGAGCTTTTCCTCACAGGCTACAACTGCAGCACTCCTCTCATTTATCATACAGAAGAATTAAATGTGGACACTTCAAAGTACTTCCACACACGAGGGTCCCCGGGGGCATGTGTTTTCTCCCCTGTTTAAAATGGAAAGGGCCAATCCATCACTGGTTGTTTGTGATGGAAACAGAAACCACAGTGAGTATTTGTGTGTCTGTGTGTGTCTGTGTCTAAAGCATGAATGTGTCTATGTATGCATTAATTACTCGGATATGTATGTGCACAGGCGCGTGTGTGTGTGATTTGTACATGTCAGATGCACAGGGAAGATAAGAGGACAGAATAATGCTTTTTCAGCAAGCAAATACCATGACTGTAGCATCTAGTGCCTGTACGGTTTTGATAAATCTCGCTCCCTCTGCCTCACGCTGTACTGAGAAATCCTCACAAATGTTCAAACAAATATGCTCATTTTCAATGAGCATGTGATGAATGAGCTCCATTGATTTTGCGTATGAAGCCAAAACAATAGAGACCAAGACAAATGTTAGCTCTGTTTAAGATAACAAGGCAGCTTTACCAGGCTGTGGCACACTCTCGCTCTCTGTGTTTGAAGAATCAGGATCCACACAATAAAGAGGATAAAAGACAGGATTTAACTTAAGAGATACAGATGTGATTAGATTTCACATTTGTGACCATAAACATGTAAAACTATTCAACTGTTTATTTGAATGTTACCTGTTTCTTTGTTTTCCTTAGTTAATTATTTGTATCTCACACAGATAATGAAGCAAAGAAGCAGTTACTTAAACCAAAACTGTCAATATTATTTAAATATAATGGATTAAAAAGGGGATTTAGTTTACTCCACCAAAGCAGTGGTATCAAAATTAAATCTTTTCATTGTTATAACAACCCTCTGTATATTGGATTAATAATACACATGTACGTGTGTGTGTGTGTGTGTGTGTGTGTGTGTGTCTGTGTGTGTGTGTGTGTGTGTGTGTGTGTGTGTGTGTGTGTAGGCAGAGGCCGTCTAATACAACACACTCTGTATTGCATGTATTGCATATGTATGAAGAATCATGTAATTCCAAATCAAATGACAACTGGACGAATTCCATCTGTGATACAATCAAAAGCACTAGAACAGTTACTAAATGGATCTTGTGGTGTGATTTTTTTCTTTCTTAACAAAATATTTCTTATTTCAGATGCCCAAATTGAAAATTATAATTTCGCTGAGGCCCTTTGATCAACCGGGCAGCCCACCAGAATTTCAGTTGCATACACAGCAATGGGAGACGGCTCCATGACTAACTAAAAAGAAATCACAGAGGGAGCATTTCAATATTTGAAATTCAACAGGTGAACCTGATTCTGAGCCTGTGTGTCAAGTGCGCTGAGCCAGTAATGCCCACCCTGAGCTGGGAAGTAGCACAGAGAATCAGCAGCATCAGTAGCAATAGTGCTACAGCAGTGTGCTTTTAGGGGCCAAGCAGCAGCAGCAGGAGCAGCAGCAGAGGCAGAGAGTGTCTGTCAAGGCTCTATCCAGCTCCTAATGGGATGTTCTTGTTGTTGCCAGCGGATAACTCTCATCCTGTGTTCTGGACTACAGATCAAAGAGTGCCTGGACTCCGCAGAGCTACAGAGGCTGTATGGATGGAGAGGACAGACGCAGTGAGCGGAGCAGGAAGGGTAAGTAAAGGGTAAAATGAGGAAGCAAACAAGCAAACAGGTAAGACTGAAACAAACGAAAAAAAGAAAAGAAAGCAAAAATAAAAATAAAACCAAAACTGTCTTCTGCAGTGAGCATGCGTTGTGTCCTTCTGTTCACCTCCGCAGGCAGATTACAGTACATTCTTCTATTTTCTGTCTCTATTTAGGTGAGGGGAAAAGGAGGGGAGCAAAAAAAGATAAAAGCCGACTGTAAAAGTCAAGAGGGACTGCTGTGTTTTCTTTAAACCAAATCCAGGAAAGCTGAGAGATTGATGTGCCTGTGAGCGGTGGCACAATGTGGCGCAACATGATGTCACTTTGACGTGGTTTGCCAGCAGATTTGACTTTTTGCTACTTTGTGAAAGACAGTCAGACAAGAAAATCAAAACTTTTGGGGGTACTTGTTGGGTCAACGAATGGTGAAGAGGTGAAAGGAGACACTGTCACATCAGAAACTACATAGCTCGTAGCCAATGGGCACACAATGTTAACCCTCTCTGCTAAGGGTCAGTAGTGATGTCAGGGCAAAGTGCTTTGTCAGGTGATGTGAAAAACCTTTTTTGAGTTATGAGTGGCAGCCAGCTGTGCAGGTAATGATCCAGGGATACAAAAAAAATGGTTTGGTGTGATGAATATCTAGAGGTAAAGAGCAAGGTGAAGGGGCACCAGCATCGGGGCACATGCAGACACAACAAAGAATAAAGCCTTGTACACAGGGCTGCACAGACTTCATACACACACACGAACACACATGCAGGAGTATGATGATAGCATCTTCAGTATGATGGTTCAACACTCGCACTTGAGGCCTTTGACAAGAGGACCGAATCTAAAGAAGAGGATTGTTTCAGAGAGCTGACTAATGTGCGCTACCTTAAGAGTGGGATGAAAGGTAGCTTTTGAAATGTCACAGTAAATGTAGTGTTTCAACATTCTGAGCACACACAGAATCGCTGCAACTGCTGCAAGATTCATGTTTCAGTGGAGACTGGCCATGATCTTTTGATAATCAGACGCAAAGTAATGCAAAGCCATACTGAAAAGACAGAGTTCTTTTCCAGTCTTCCAGGCGTCAATGAAAAAATAACCAGGGTTGAGATGATGGCAACTACTAAAAATCGCTTTCTAGGCGCGCAGGTGGGCGAGTGGTTAGAGCGCATACCATATACGCAGCAGACCCCGGTTCGAATCCCGATCAGAGGTCCTTTGCTGCATGTCACCCCCCCTCTCTCTCCCATGTTTCCTGTCGATCTACTGATGAATAAAGGCGTCTATGCCAATAAAATCTTTAAAAAAATATATATATATCGCTTTCTATGCAAACATGAAATCTACCTAGACAGTTTGTGCCTGTGACAAAACACTGTCTTTCACAGTTCAAGTTGGAATGAGAAGGAGCAGAAGTCCAAAAGATGGGCATCTGGTGACAGGCGACAATGTCACGATCCGCATCATGCATTGGTTTCACACTACTTTACTGATTGACAATTGGTGGAGGTAACACACCAACAAACATAGCTACTGTATGTGCCAACAATAGCAAATAAGGAGAAGACTGCTAGCAAGCAAACACGGACGTAAAGAATGAACGATTAAAACCTCCTGATAATAAAGCAAAAAAGGAATTTTTAACCTCAAATCAATTTTGCAGGAAGAAACAACGTGCTCCAGGAACATGTTGGGGAATAGTTGTGTTTTTCTACTTGGTAGTGTAAAGAAACCTCATGATTTATCCAGTGTACAGTACTTGTTTTCACTACAAAAAATACAGTAATAGATTTTTTATTTTTTGCAATGTGAGAAAATGGGCTAATGTTTTTATTATTTATTATTAAGGAAATGTAACTATAGTTTTCTTAAAGTCTTACTGTAGGAAGCATTAATGCCAATAATGTATATTTTCTGGATTTAGAATCTGTATGAGCTTTACAGACTTATTATTGTTATTATTTATTATTTGTTCACACATTGCATTATGTTTTATTTTACAGCCTACATCATCCTCTCAATGTATTTTGCATAAAGACACAAAAACTACCTACTACCCCTATACTGGAATACTTCCTGCCCCAGTTTCCCTGTATGGCGGTTAGCTTGTGGTCATTTAATCAACATCATTATTTGGAAAACTGTAAGTATGCACATTGATATGTCCTGTATAAAATACAAATCATTGCTCCCATACCATATTATTGTTATTTATTTTTCCTTGTTTGTTTATTTAATAAACTGACATTTGTTTTATCTAATTCAATTTTCCTCATTCATGGTAGTTCCCCCTGAACCATGTAGTAACAACACATTACAAAGACAAAATAATCAGGTTTCAGAAAGATTTAAAAAAAGACAAAGATATCAGAAGTAGATTTTGACAGAGGGACCCTCAGGATCCAAATGATTTCAAGCTGAACTAGTTGATTTTGTAGCATAGTGGTACAAATTCCCAGTCAAATTTCCAAATAATAAAAAAGAAAATGATTGAGTAATCTGCTTTGCTAGGATGATAATCCAATCTTATAGATCACCTTTCACATATACTGCAAGAGCTTCACTCTTGACTTCAACAAAGACAGAAATAGAGGTAGTGATGTGCAGCATCTTTAACACTACAAGTCTGCCCTGTTTTCCCTGCCAGGAGGCACTTCTCTCCCATGAGACATTAGAGATTCACTTTTCCTAATGTTAATGTTAGTCCAAGAAAAATAATCAATTTTCTGCCTTTTAAATTCACTAACGGGATATTTTTACCCTTAAGACAAAAGATTGGCTTTGAAAAAATGTTTTCTGAGAAAGGAAATTCATTTAACATGTTCATTAGACCTCCAGCCCGTACAGAGATATAATGAATGTAAACAGAACTTTTGTAAGTTTATAGGAAAACTACACAGGGCATCTTTAAGTGTGGTTATAGGTGACATGGGTTATGGAAAGAAAAAAACATATACATTTCGAACCATGATTAACACTGGAAGAAGGTTACTGATTAGTGCGTGTGATATTGAAATCATTAAACCTTTCCTTGAGAAATAGATCCCATTCAAATAAAATAAGATAAGATAAGAAAGATTTTATTTGTTATTCAGATTATTCACTATATGTTTTGGTGCTAAAAGCCCTGCCCATCAGGCTTGTTGGTAAAGACAAAGCTT